>NC_091076.1:50053017-50363275 GCF_032405125.1 Capricornis sumatraensis
GGGAAGCAGCCCCTGAGCCAAGACATGTAGGAGGCGCGGGGCGCCCCCGCCTGGAAGCCTAGTTCACAGCATGCGGGAAGCGAGCCTCCTCGGGAGAAGAGGAGGCAACCCAGCTGCGTGCGGCTGCACTCACTTCTTGGGCGGAGCCGAGTGCGCCTCCAGTACGACAGAGCTCCAGCTCTGCTCAGAGGCCTAATCTGGCAGAGTTGCTGGCGTGAGGCTCCTCTGCCCTGGGCGAGCCTTGCCCAGACTTGGCTAGCGGCAAGGGTTCCTGTCCAGGAAGGAGCAGGCTGCACGAGACTGGGAGACGCTACTGGCGCCTCCCTGGCCTCAGCTCCACTCCTACCTTGCCTTTGCACATAGTTCAAAGGCGTCCTTTTGGAAGGCTTACGGGCCGGTGGGTTGTAAACTGCCAAGAGCTTCAGCAGTGAGGGCTCTATTAGAGGCAATGAGAGGGCAACTGCAGGGCTCCTCCAGCGGTTGCTTGACCGCCCAGACTCAGCACAGCACAGAGAGCACAAGGCTCACAGAGCCCCTGGCTAGGGTCTGCAGCCCCACACACCCGGCGGCTGACTCCGAGAGCGCCCAGAAGATGTTGACAGACATCATTTCCCTAGTGCTCTCCTCCCCAGCAGAGACGTGTGCAGCTGGTTGGGGCCTGCCCCTGCGTGTCTGGGCTCCCGTCCTCAGCCCCAGCTCAGGGAAGCAGCTCCTGAGTCCAGACCTGTAGGAGGCGCGGAGCGTCCCCGCCTGGAAGCCTAGTGCACAGCATGCGGGAAGCGAGCCTCCTCGGGAGAAGAGGAGGAAGCCCTGCTGCGTGCAGATGCAATCACTTCTTGGGCGAAGCCGAGTGCGCCTCCAGTACGGCAGAGCTCCAGGTCTGCTCAGAGTCCTAATCTGGCAGAGTTGCTGGCGTGAGGCTGCTGTGCCCTTGGCGAGCCTTGCCCAGACTTGCCTCGCGGCTAGGCTTCCAGTCCAGGAAGGAGCAGGCTGCGCGAGACTGGGAGATGCTACTGGCGCCTTCCTGGCCTCAGCTCCACTCCTGCCTTGCCTTTGCACCTAGTCCCCAGGCGTTCTTGTGGAGGGCTTAGTTGCCGGTGGGTTGCACACTGCCAAGCGCTCCAGCAGTGAGGGCTCTATTAGAGGCAATGGGAAGGCAACTTCATGGCTCCTCCAGCGGTTGCTTGACCGCCCAGACTCAGCACAGCACGGAGAGCACAAGGCTCACAGGGCCCCTGGCTGGGGTCTGCAGCCCCACACACCCGGAAGCTGACTCCGTGAGCGCCCAGAAGGTGTCTGACAGACGTCATTTCCTTAGTGCTCTCCTCCCCAGCAGAGACGTGTGCAGGTGATTGGGGCCTGCCCCTGCGTGTCTGGGCTCCCGTCCTCAGCCCCAGCTCAGGGAAGCAGCTCCTGAGTCAAGACCTGTAGGAGGCGCGAAGCGCCCCCGCCTGGAAGCCTAGTGCACAGCATGCGGGAAGCGAACCTCCTCGGGAGAAGAGGAGGCAACCCAGCTGCGTGCGGCTGCAATCACTTCTTGGGCGGAGCCGAGTGGGCCTCCAGTACGACAGAGCTCCAGCTCTGCTCAGAGGCCCGATGTGGCAGAGTTGCTGGCGTGAGGCTGCTCTGCCCTGGGCGAGCCTTGCCCAGACTTGCCTAGCGGCCAGGGTTCCTGTCCAGGAAGGAGCAGGCTGCACGAGACTGGGAGATGTTACTGGCGCCTCCCTGGCCTCTGCTCCACTCCTACCTTGCCTTTGCACCTAGTTCAAAGGCGTCCTTTTGGAAGGCTTAGGGGCCGGTGGGTTGCACACTGCCAAGAGCTCCAGCAGTGAGGGCTCTATTAGAGGCAATGGGAGGGCAACTGCTTGGCTCCTCAAGCGGTTGCTTGACCGCCCTGACAGCACAGCACGGAGAGCACAAGGCTCACAGAGCCCCTGGCTAGGGTCTGCAGCCCCACACACCCGGCGGCTGACTCCGTGAGCGCCCAGAAGATGTTGACAGACATCATTTCCATAGTGCTCTCCTCCCCAGCAGAGACGTGTGCAGCTGGTTGGGGCCTGCCCCTGCGTGTCTGGGCTCCCGTCCTCAGTCCCAGCTCAGGGAAGCAGCTCCTGAGTCCAGACCTGTAGGAGGCGCGGAGCGTCCCCGCCTGGAAGCCTAGTGCACAGCATGCGGGAAGCGAGCCTCCTCGGGAGAAGAGGAGGAAGCCCTGCTGCGTGCAGTTGCAATCACTTCTTGGGCGAAGCCGAGTGCGCCTCCAGTACGACAGAGCTCCAGCTCTGCTCAGAGGCCCGATGTGGCAGAGTTGCTGGCGTGAGGCTGCTCTGCCCTGGGCCAGCCTTGCCCAGACTTGCCTCGCGGCTAGGCTTCCATTCCTGGAAGGATCAGGCTGCGCGAGACTGGGAGATGCTACTGGCGCCTTCCTGGCCTCAGCTCCACTCCTGCCTTGCCTTTGCACCTAGTCCCCAGGCGTTCTTGTGTAGGGCTTAGTTGCCGGTGGGTTGCACACTGCCAAGCGCTCCAGCAGTGAGGGCTCTATTAGAGGCAATGGGAGGGCAACTGCAGGGCTCCTCAAGCGGTTGCTTGACCGCCCAGACTCAGCACAGCACGGAGAGCACAAGGCTCACAGGGCCCCTGGCTGGGGTCTGCAGCCCCGCACACCCGGAGGCTGACTCCGGGAGCCCCCAGAAGGTGCCTGACAGACGTCATTTCCCTAGTGCTCTCCTCCCCAGCAGAGACGTGTGCAGGTGATTGGGGCCTGCCCCTGCGTGTCTGGGCTCTCTTCCACAGCCCCAGCTCAGGGAAGCAGCCCCTGAGCCAAGACATGTAGGAGGCGCGGGGCGCCCCCGCCTGGAAGCCTAGTTCACAGCATGCGGGAAGCGAGCCTCCTCGGGAGAAGAGGAGGCAACCCAGCTGCGTGCGGCTGCACTCACTTCTTGGGCGGAGCCGAGTGCGCCTCCAGTACGACAGAGCTCCAGCTCTGCTCAGAGGCCTAATCTGGCAGAGTTGCTGGCGTGAGGCTCCTCTGCCCTGGGCGAGCCTTGCCCAGACTTGGCTAGCGGCAAGGGTTCCTGTCCAGGAAGGAGCAGGCTGCACGAGACTGGGAGACGCTACTGGCGCCTCCCTGGCCTCAGCTCCACTCCTACCTTGCCTTTGCACATAGTTCAAAGGCGTCCTTTTGGAAGGCTTACGGGCCGGTGGGTTGTAAACTGCCAAGAGCTTCAGCAGTGAGGGCTCTATTAGAGGCAATGAGAGGGCAACTGCAGGGCTCCTCCAGCGGTTGCTTGACCGCCCAGACTCAGCACAGCACAGAGAGCACAAGGCTCACAGAGCCCCTGGCTAGGGTCTGCAGCCCCACACACCCGGCGGCTGACTCCGTGAGCGCCCAGAAGATGTTGACAGACATCATTTCCATTGTGCTCTCCTCCCCAGCAGAGACGTGTGCAGCTGGTTGGGGCCTGCCCCTGCGTGTCTGGGCTCCCGTCCTCAGGCCCAGCTCAGGGAAGCAGCTCCTGAGTCCAGACCTGTAGGAGGCGCGGAGCGTCCCCGCCTGGAAGCCTAGTGCACAGCATGCGGGAAGCGAGCCTCCTCGGGAGAAGAGGAGGAAGCCCTGCTGCGTGCAGATGCAATCACTTCTTGGGCGAAGCCGAGTGCGCCTCCAGTACGGCAGAGCTCCAGGTCTGCTCAGAGTCCTAATCTGGCAGAGTTGCTGGCGTGAGGCTGCTGTGCCCTTGGCGAGCCTTGCCCAGACTTGCCTCGCGGCTAGGCTTCCAGTCCAGGAAGGAGCAGGCTGCGCGAGACTGGGAGATGCTACTGACGCCTTCCTGGCCTCAGCTCCACTTCTGCCTTGCCTTTGCACCTAGTCCCCAGGCGTTCTTGTGTAGGGCTTAGTTGCCGGTGGGTTGCACACTGCCAAGCGCTCCAGCAGTGAGGGCTCTATTAGAGGCAATGGGAGGGCAACTGCAGGGCTCCTCAAGCGGTTGCTTGACCGCCCAGACTCAGCACAGACGGAGAGCACAAGGCTCACAGGGCCCCTGGCTGCGGTCTGCAGCCCCGCACACCCGGAGGCTGACTCCGGGAGCGCCCAGAAAGTGCCTGACAGACGTCATTTCCCTAGTGCTCTCCTCCCCAGCAGAGACGTGTGCAGGTGATTGGGGCCTGCCCCTGCGTGTCTGGGCTCTCTTCCACAGCCCCAGCTCTGGGAAGCAGCCCCTGAGCCAAGACCTGTAGGAGGCGCGGGGCGCCCCCGGCTGGAAGCCTAGTGTACAGCATGCGGGAAGCGAGCCTCTTCGGGAGAAGAGGAGGCAACCCAGCTGCGTGCGGCTGCAATCACTTCTTGGGCGGAGCCGAGTGGGCCTCCAGTACGACAGAGCTCCAGCTCTGCTCAGAGGCCCGATGTGGCAGAGTTGCTGGCGTGAGGCTGCTCTGCCCTGGGCGAGCCTTGCCCAGACTTGCCTAGCGGCCAGGGTTCCTGTCCAGGAAGGAGCAGGCTGCACGAGACTGGGAGATGTTACTGGCGCCTCCCTGGCCTCTGCTCCACTCCTACCTTGCCTTTGCACCTAGTTCAAAGGCGTCCTTTTGGAAGGCTTAGGGGCCGGTGGGTTGCACACTGCCAAGAGCTCCAGCAGTGAGGGCTCTATTAGAGGCAATGGGAGGGCAACTGCTTGGCTCCTCAAGCGGTTGCTTGACCGCCCTGACAGCACAGCACGGAGAGCACAAGGCTCACAGAGCCCCTGGCTAGGGTCTGCAGCCCCACACACCCGGCGGCTGACTCCGTGAGCGCCCAGAAGATGTTGACAGACATCATTTCCATAGTGCTCTCCTCCCCAGCAGAGACGTGTGCAGCTGGTTGGGGCCTGCCCCTGCGTGTCTGGGCTCCCGTCCTCAGTCCCAGCTCAGGGAAGCAGCTCCTGAGTCCAGACCTGTAGGAGGCGCGGAGCGTCCCCGCCTGGAAGCCTAGTGCACAGCATGCGGGAAGCGAGCCTCCTCGGGAGAAGAGGAGGAAGCCCTGCTGCGTGCAGTTGCAATCACTTCTTGGGCGAAGCCGAGTGCGCCTCCAGTACGACAGAGCTCCAGCTCTGCTCAGAGGCCCGATGTGGCAGAGTTGCTGGCGTGAGGCTGCTCTGCCCTGGGCCAGCCTTGCCCAGACTTGCCTCGCGGCTAGGCTTCCATTCCTGGAAGGATCAGGCTGCGCGAGACTGGGAGATGCTACTGGCGCCTTCCTGGCCTCAGCTCCACTCCTGCCTTGCCTTTGCACCTAGTCCCCAGGCGTTCTTGTGTAGGGCTTAGTTGCCGGTGGGTTGCACACTGCCAAGCGCTCCAGCAGTGAGGGCTCTATTAGAGGCAATGGGAGGGCAACTGCAGGGCTCCTCAAGCGGTTGCTTGACCGCCCAGACTCAGCACAGCACGGAGAGCACAAGGCTCACAGGGCCCCTGGCTGGGGTCTGCAGCCCCGCACACCCGGAGGCTGACTCCGGGAGCCCCCAGAAGGTGCCTGACAGACGTCATTTCCCTAGTGCTCTCCTCCCCAGCAGAGACGTGTGCAGGTGATTGGGGCCTGCCCCTGCGTGTCTGGGCTCTCTTCCACAGCCCCAGCTCAGGGAAGCAGCCCCTGAGCCAAGACATGTAGGAGGCGCGGGGCGCCCCCGCCTGGAAGCCTAGTTCACAGCATGCGGGAAGCGAGCCTCCTCGGGAGAAGAGGAGGCAACCCAGCTGCGTGCGGCTGCACTCACTTCTTGGGCGGAGCCGAGTGCGCCTCCAGTACGACAGAGCTCCAGCTCTGCTCAGAGGCCTAATCTGGCAGAGTTGCTGGCGTGAGGCTCCTCTGCCCTGGGCGAGCCTTGCCCAGACTTGGCTAGCGGCAAGGGTTCCTGTCCAGGAAGGAGCAGGCTGCACGAGACTGGGAGACGCTACTGGCGCCTCCCTGGCCTCAGCTCCACTCCTACCTTGCCTTTGCACATAGTTCAAAGGCGTCCTTTTGGAAGGCTTACGGGCCGGTGGGTTGTAAACTGCCAAGAGCTTCAGCAGTGAGGGCTCTATTAGAGGCAATGAGAGGGCAACTGCAGGGCTCCTCCAGCGGTTGCTTGACCGCCCAGACTCAGCACAGCACAGAGAGCACAAGGCTCACAGAGCCCCTGGCTAGGGTCTGCAGCCCCACACACCCGGCGGCTGACTCCGTGAGCGCCCAGAAGATGTTGACAGACATCATTTCCCTAGTGCTCTCCTCCCCAGCAGAGACGTGTGCAGCTGGTTGGGGCCTGCCCCTGCGTGTCTGGGCTCCCGTCCTCAGCCCCAGCTCAGGGAAGCAGCTCCTGAGTCCAGACCTGTAGGAGGCGCGGAGCGTCCCCGCCTGGAAGCCTAGTGCACAGCATGCGGGAAGCGAGCCTCCTCGGGAGAAGAGGAGGAAGCCCTGCTGCGCGCAGATGCAATCACTTCTTGGGCGAAGCCGAGTGCGCCTCCAGTACGGCAGAGCTCCAGGTCTGCTCAGAGGCCTAATCTGGCAGAGTTGCTGGCGTGAGGCTGCTGTGCCCTTGGCGAGCCTTGCCCAGACTTGCCTCGCGGCTAGGCTTCCAGTCCAGGAAGGAGCAGGCTGCGCGAGACTGGGAGATGCTACTGGCGCCTTCCTGGCCTCAGCTCCACTCCTGCCTTGCCTTTGCACCTAGTCCCCAGGCGTTCTTGTGGAGGGCTTAGTTGCCGGTGGGTTGCACACTGCCAAGCGCTCCAGCAGTGAGGGCTCTATTAGAGGCAATGGGAAGGCAACTTCATGGCTCCTCCAGCGGTTGCTTGACCGCCCAGACTCAGCACAGCACGGAGAGCACAAGGCTCACAGGGCCCCTGGCTGGGGTCTGCAGCCCCACACACCCGGAAGCTGACTCCGTGAGCGCCCAGAAGGTGTCTGACAGACGTCATTTCCTTAGTGCTCTCCTCCCCAGCAGAGACGTGTGCAGGTGATTGGGGCCTGCCCCTGCGTGTCTGGGCTCCCGTCCTCAGCCCCAGCTCAGGGAAGCAGCTCCTGAGTCAAGACCTGTAGGAGGCGCGAAGCGCCCCCGCCTGGAAGCCTAGTGCACAGCATGCGGGAAGCGAACCTCCTCGGGAGAAGAGGAGGCAACCCAGCTGCGTGCGGCTGCAATCACTTCTTGGGCGGAGCCGAGTGGGCCTCCAGTACGACAGAGCTCCAGCTCTGCTCAGAGGCCCGATGTGGCAGAGTTGCTGGCGTGAGGCTGCTCTGCCCTGGGCGAGCCTTGCCCAGACTTGCCTAGCGGCCAGGGTTCCTGTCCAGGAAGGAGCAGGATGCACGAGACTGGGAGATGTTACTGGCGCCTCCCTGGCCTCAGCTCCACTCCTACCTTGCCTTTGCACCTAGTTCAAAGGTGTCCTTTTGGAAGGCTTAGGGGCCGGTGGGTTGCAAACTGCCAAGAGCTCCAGCAGTGAGGGCTCTATAGAGGCAATGGGAGGGCAACTCTTGGCTCCTCCAGCGGTTGCTTGACCGCCCTGACTCAGCACAGCACGGAGAGCACAAGGCTCACAGAGCCCCTGGCTAGGGTCTGCAGCCCCACACACCCGGCGGCTGACTCCGTGAGCGCCCAGAAGATGTTGACAGACATCATTTCCATTGTGCTCTCCTCCCCAGCAGAGACGTGTGCAGCTGGTTGGGGCTTGCCCCTGCGTGTCTGGGCTCCCGTCCTCAGCCCCAGCTCAGGGAAGCAGCTCCTGAGTCCAGACCTGTAGGAGGCGCGGAGCGTCCCCGCCTGGAAGCCTAGTGCACAGCATGCGAGAAGCGAGCCTCCTCGGGAGAAGAGGAGGAAGCCCTGCTGCGTGCAGTTGCAATCACTTCTTGGGCGAAGCCGAGTGCGCCTCCAGTACGACAGAGCTCCAGCTCTGCTCAGAGGCCCGATGTGGCAGAGTTGCTGGCGTGAGGCTGCTCTGCCCTGGGCCTGCTTTGCCCAGACGTGCCTCGAGGCTAGGCTTCCATTCCTGGAAGGAGCAGGCTGCGCGAGACTGGGAGATGCTACTGGCGCCTTCCTGGCCTCAGCTCCACTTCTGCCTTGCCTTTGCACCTAGTCCCCAGGCGTTCTTGTGTAGGGCTTAGTTGCCGGTGGGTTGCACACTGCCAAGCGCTCCAGCAGTGAGGGCTCTATTAGAGGCAATGGGAGGGCAACTGCAGGGCTCCTCAAGCGGTTGCTTGACCGCCCAGACTCAGCACAGACGGAGAGCACAAGGCTCACAGGGCCCCTGGCTGCGGTCTGCAGCCCCGCACACCCGGAGGCTGACTCCGGGAGCGCCCAGAAAGTGCCTGACAGACGTCATTTCCCTAGTGCTCTCCTCCCCAGCAGAGACGTGTGCAGGTGATTGGGGCCTGCCCCTGCGTGTCTGGGCTCTCTTCCACAGCCCCAGCTCTGGGAAGCAGCCCCTGAGCCAAGACCTGTAGGAGGCGCGGGGCGCCCCCGGCTGGAAGCCTAGTGTACAGCATGCGGGAAGCGAGCCTCTTCGGGAGAAGAGGAGGCAACCCAGCTGCGTGCGGCTGCCATCACTTCTTGGGCGGAGCCGAGTGGGCCTCCAGTACGACAGTCTCCAGCTCTGCTCAGAGGCCCGATGTGGCAGAGTTGCTGGCGTGAGGCTGCTCTGCCCTGGGCGAGCCTTGCCCAGACTTGCCTAGCGGCCAGGGTTCCTGTCCAGGAAGGAGCAGGCTGCACGAGACTGGGAGATGTTACTGGCGCCTCCCTGGCCTCTGCTCCACTCCTACCTTGCCTTTGCACCTAGTTCAAAGGCGTCCTTTTGGAAGGCTTAGGGGCCGGTGGGTTGCACACTGCCAAGAGCTCCAGCAGTGAGGGCTCTATTAGAGGCAATGGGAGGGCAACTGCTTGGCTCCTCAAGCGGTTGCTTGACCGCCCTGACAGCACAGCACGGAGAGCACAAGGCTCACAGAGCCCCTGGCTAGGGTCTGCAGCCCCACACACCCGGCGGCTGACTCCGTGAGCGCCCAGAAGATGTTGACTGACATCATTTCCATAGTGCTCTCCTCCCCAGCAGAGACGTGTGCAGCTGGTTGGGGCCTGCCCCTGCGTGTCTGGGCTCCCGTCCTCAGTCCCAGCTCAGGGAAGCAGCTCCTGAGTCCAGACCTGTAGGAGGCGCGGAGCGTCCCCGCCTGGAAGCCTAGTGCACAGCATGCGGGAAGCGAGCCTCCTCGGGAGAAGAGGAGGAAGCCCTGCTGCGTGCAGTTGCAATCACTTCTTGGGCGAAGCCGAGTGCGCCTCCAGTACGACAGAGCTCCAGCTCTGCTCAGAGGCCCGATGTGGCAGAGTTGCTGGCGTGAGGCTGCTCTGCCCTGGGCCAGCCTTGCCCAGACTTGCCTCGCGGCTAGGCTTCCATTCCTGGAAGGATCAGGCTGCGCGAGACTGGGAGATGCTACTGGCGCCTTCCTGGCCTCAGCTCCACTCCTGCCTTGCCTTTGCACCTAGTCCCCAGGCGTTCTTGTGTAGGGCTTAGTTGCCGGTGGGTTGCACACTGCCAAGCGCTCCAGCAGTGAGGGCTCTATTAGAGGCAATGGGAGGGCAACTGCAGGGCTCCTCAAGCGGTTGCTTGACCGCCCAGACTCAGCACAGCACGGAGAGCACAAGGCTCACAGGGCCCCTGGCTGGGGTCTGCAGCCCCGCACACCCGGAGGCTGACTCCGGGAGCCCCCAGAAGGTGCCTGACAGACGTCATTTCCCTAGTGCTCTCCTCCCCAGCAGAGATGTGTGCAGGTGATTGGGGCCTGCCCCTGCGTGTCTGGGCTCTCTTCCACAGCCCCAGCTCAGGGAAGCAGCCCCTGAGCCAAGACATGTAGGAGGCGCGGGGCGCCCCCGCCTGGAAGCCTAGTTCACAGCATGCGGGAAGCGAGCCTCCTCGGGAGAAGAGGAGGCAACCCAGCTGCGTGCGGCTGCACTCACTTCTTGGGCGGAGCCGAGTGCGCCTCCAGTACGACAGAGCTCCAGCTCTGCTCAGAGGCCTAATCTGGCAGAGTTGCTGGCGTGAGGCTCCTCTGCCCTGGGCGAGCCTTGCCCAGACTTGGCTAGCGGCAAGGGTTCCTGTCCAGGAAGGAGCAGGCTGCACGAGACTGGGAGACGCTACTGGCGCCTCCCTGGCCTCAGCTCCACTCCTACCTTGCCTTTGCACATAGTTCAAAGGCGTCCTTTTGGAAGGCTTACGGGCCGGTGGGTTGTAAACTGCCAAGAGCTTCAGCAGTGAGGGCTCTATTAGAGGCAATGAGAGGGCAACTGCAGGGCTCCTCCAGCGGTTGCTTGACCGCCCAGACTCAGCACAGCACAGAGAGCACAAGGCTCACAGAGCCCCTGGCTAGGGTCTGCAGCCCCACACACCCGGCGGCTGACTCCGTGAGCGCCCAGAAGATGTTGACAGACATCATTTCCATTGTGCTCTCCTCCCCAGCAGAGACGTGTGCAGCTGGTTGGGGCCTGCCCCTGCGTGTCTGGGCTCCCGTCCTCAGGCCCAGCTCAGGGAAGCAGCTCCTGAGTCCAGACCTGTAGGAGGCGCGGAGCGTCCCCGCCTGGAAGCCTAGTGCACAGCATGCGGGAAGCGAGCCTCCTCGGGAGAAGAGGAGGAAGCCCTGCTGCGTGCAGATGCAATCACTTCTTGGGCGAAGCCGAGTGCGCCTCCAGTACGGCAGAGCTCCAGGTCTGCTCAGAGTCCTAATCTGGCAGAGTTGCTGGCGTGAGGCTGCTGTGCCCTTGGCGAGCCTTGCCCAGACTTGCCTCGCGGCTAGGCTTCCAGTCCAGGAAGGAGCAGGCTGCGCGAGACTGGGAGATGCTACTGGCGCCTTCCTGGCCTCAGCTCCACTTCTGCCTTGCCTTTGCACCTAGTCCCCAGGCGTTCTTGTGTAGGGCTTAGTTGCCGGTGGGTTGCACACTGCCAAGCGCTCCAGCAGTGAGGGCTCTATTAGAGGCAATGGGAGGGCAACTGCAGGGCTCCTCAAGCGGTTGCTTGACCGCCCAGACTCAGCACAGACGGAGAGCACAAGGCTCACAGGGCCCCTGGCTGCGGTCTGCAGCCCCGCACACCCGGAGGCTGACTCCGGGAGCGCCCAGAAAGTGCCTGACAGACGTCATTTCCCTAGTGCTCTCCTCCCCAGCAGAGACGTGTGCAGGTGATTGGGGCCTGCCCCTGCGTGTCTGGGCTCTCTTCCACAGCCCCAGCTCTGGGAAGCAGCCCCTGAGCCAAGACCTGTAGGAGGCGCGGGGCGCCCCCGGCTGGAAGCCTAGTGTACAGCATGCGGGAAGCGAGCCTCTTCGGGAGAAGAGGAGGCAACCCAGCTGCGTGCGGCTGCAATCACTTCTTGGGCGGAGCCGAGTGGGCCTCCAGTACGACAGAGCTCCAGCTCTGCTCAGAGGCCCGATGTGGCAGAGTTGCTGGCGTGAGGCTGCTCTGCCCTGGGCGAGCCTTGCCCAGACTTGCCTAGCGGCCAGGGTTCCTGTCCAGGAAGGAGCAGGCTGCACGAGACTGGGAGATGTTACTGGCGCCTCCCTGGCCTCTGCTCCACTCCTACTTTGCCTTTGCACCTAGTTCAAAGGCGTCCTTTTGGAAGGCTTAGGGGCCGGTGGGTTGCACACTGCCAAGAGCTCCAGCAGTGAGGGCTCTATTAGAGGCAATGGGAGGGCAACTGCTTGGCTCCTCAAGCGGTTGCTTGACCGCCCTGACAGCACAGCACGGAGAGCACAAGGCTCACAGAGCCCCTGGCTAGGGTCTGCAGCCCCACACACCCGGCGGCTGACTCCGTGAGCGCCCAGAAGATGTTGACAGACATCATTTCCATAGTGCTCTCCTCCCCAGCAGAGACGTGTGCAGCTGGTTGGGGCCTGCCCCTGCGTGTCTGGGCTCCCGTCCTCAGTCCCAGCTCAGGGAAGCAGCTCCTGAGTCCAGACCTGTAGGAGGCGCGGAGCGTCCCCGCCTGGAAGCCTAGTGCACAGCATGCGGGAAGCGAGCCTCCTCGGGAGAAGAGGAGGAAGCCCTGCTGCGTGCAGTTGCAATCACTTCTTGGGCGAAGCCGAGTGCGCCTCCAGTACGACAGAGCTCCAGCTCTGCTCAGAGGCCCGATGTGGCAGAGTTGCTGGCGTGAGGCTGCTCTGCCCTGGGCCAGCCTTGCCCAGACTTGCCTCGCGGCTAGGCTTCCATTCCTGGAAGGATCAGGCTGCGCGAGACTGGGAGATGCTACTGGCGCCTTCCTGGCCTCAGCTCCACTCCTGCCTTGCCTTTGCACCTAGTCCCCAGGCGTTCTTGTGTAGGGCTTAGTTGCCGGTGGGTTGCACACTGCCAAGCGCTCCAGCAGTGAGGGCTCTATTAGAGGCAATGGGAGGGCAACTGCAGGGCTCCTCAAGCGGTTGCTTGACCGCCCAGACTCAGCACAGCACGGAGAGCACAAGGCTCACAGGGCCCCTGGCTGGGGTCTGCAGCCCCGCACACCCGGAGGCTGACTCCGGGAGCGCCCAGAAGGTGCCTGACAGACGTCATTTCCCTAGTGCTCTCCTCCCCAGCAGAGACGTGTGCAGGTGATTGGGGCCTGCCCCTGCGTGTCTGGGCTCTCTTCCACAGCCCCAGCCCAGGGAAGCAGCCCCTGAGCCAAGACATGTAGGAGGCGCGGGGCGCCCCCGCCTGGAAGCCTAGTTCACAGCATGCGGGAAGCGAGCCTCCTCGGGAGAAGAGGAGGCAACCCAGCTGCGTGCGGCTGCACTCACTTCTTGGGCGGAGCCGAGTGCGCCTCCAGTACGACAGAGCTCCAGCTCTGCTCAGAGGCCTAATCTGGCAGAGTTGCTGGCGTGAGGCTCCTCTGCCCTGGGCGAGCCTTGCCCAGACTTGCCTAGCGGCAAGGGTTCCTGTCCAGGAAGGAGCAGGCTGCACGAGACTGGGAGACGCTACTGGCGCCTCCCTGGCCTCAGCTCCACTCCTACCTTGCCTTTGCACATAGTTCAAAGGCGTCCTTTTGGAAGGCTTACGGGCCGGTGGGTTGCAAACTGCCAAGAGCTTCAGCAGTGAGGGCTCTATTAGAGGCAATGAGAGGGCAACTGCAGGGCTCCTCCAGCGGTTGCTTGACCGCCCAGACTCAGCACAGCACAGAGAGCACAAGGCTCACAGAGCCCCTGGCTAGGGTCTGCAGCCCCACACACCCGGCGGCTGACTCCGTGAGCGCCCAGAAGATGTTGACAGACATCATTTCCCTAGTGCTCTCCTCCCCAGCAGAGACGTGTGCAGCTGGTTGGGGCCTGCCCCTGCGTGTCTGGGCTCCCGTCCTCAGCCCCAGCTCAGGGAAGCAGCTCCTGAGTCCAGACCTGTAGGAGGCGCGGAACGTCCCCGCCTGGAAGCCTAGTGCACAGCATGCGGGAAGCGAGCCTCCTCGGGAGAAGAGGAGGAAGCCCTGCTGCGCGCAGATGCAATCACTTCTTGGGCGAAGCCGAGTGCGCCTCCAGTACGGCAGAGCTCCAGGTCTGCTCAGAGGCCTAATCTGGCAGAGTTGCTGGCGTGAGGCTGCTGTGCCCTTGGCGAGCCTTGCCCAGACTTGCCTCGCGGCTAGGCTTCCAGTCCAGGAAGGAGCAGGCTGCGCGAGACTGGGAGATGCTACTGGCGCCTTCCTGGCCTCAGCTCCACTCCTGCCTTGCCTTTGCACCTAGTCCCCAGGCGTTCTTGTGGAGGGCTTAGTTGCCGGTGGGTTGCACACTGCCAAGCGCTCCAGCAGTGAGGGCTCTATTAGAGGCAATGGGAAGGCAACTTCATGGCTCCTCCAGCGGTTGCTTGACCGCCCAGACTCAGCACAGCACGGAGAGCACAAGGCTCACAGGGCCCCTGGCTGGGGTCTGCAGCCCCACACACCCGGAAGCTGACTCCGTGAGCGCCCAGGAGGTGTCTGACAGACGTCATTTCCTTAGTGCTCTCCTCCCCAGCAGAGACGTGTGCAGGTGATTGGGGCCTGCCCCTGCGTGTCTGGGCTCCCGTCCTCAGCCCCAGCTCAGGGAAGCAGCTCCTGAGTCAAGACCTGTAGGAGGCGCGAAGCGCCCCCGCCTGGAAGCCTAGTGCACAGCATGCGGGAAGCGAACCTCCTCGGGAGAAGAGGAGGCAACCCAGCTGCGTGCGGCTGCAATCACTTCTTGGGCGGAGCCGAGTGGGCCTCCAGTACGACAGAGCTCCAGCTCTGCTCAGAGGCCCGATGTGGCAGAGTTGCTGGCGTGAGGCTGCTCTGCCCTGGGCGAGCCTTGCCCAGACTTGCCTAGCGGCCAGGGTTCCTGTCCAGGAAGGAGCAGGATGCACGAGACTGGGAGATGTTACTGGCGCCTCCCTGGCCTCAGCTCCACTCCTACCTTGCCTTTGCACCTAGTTCAAAGGTGTCCTTTTGGAAGGCTTAGGGGCCGGTGGGTTGCAAACTGCCAAGAGCTCCAGCAGTGAGGGCTCTATAGAGGCAATGGGAGGGCAACTCTTGGCTCCTCCAGCGGTTGCTTGACCGCCCTGACTCAGCACAGCACGGAGAGCACAAGGCTCACAGAGCCCCTGGCTAGGGTCTGCAGCCCCACACACCCGGCGGCTGACTCCGTGAGCGCCCAGAAGATGTTGACAGACATCATTTCCATTGTGCTCTCCTCCCCAGCAGAGACGTGTGCAGCTGGTTGGGGCTTGCCCCTGCGTGTCTGGGCTCCCGTCCTCAGCCCCAGCTCAGGGAAGCAGCTCCTGAGTCCAGACCTGTAGGAGGCGCGGAGCGTCCCCGCCTGGAAGCCTAGTGCACAGCATGCGGGAAGCGAGCCTCCTCGGGAGAAGAGGAGGAAGCCCTGCTGCGTGCAGTTGCAATCACTTCTTGGGCGAAGCCGAGTGCGCCTCCAGTACGACAGAGCTCCAGCTCTGCTCAGAGGCCCGATGTGGCAGAGTTGCTGGCGTGAGGCTGCTCTGCCCTGGGCCTGCTTTGCCCAGACGTGCCTCGAGGCTAGGCTTCCATTCCTGGAAGGAGCAGGCTGCGCGAGACTGGGAGATGCTACTGGCGCCTTCCTGGCCTCAGCTCCACTTCTGCCTTGCCTTTGCACCTAGTCCCCAGGCGTTCTTGTGTAGGGCTTAGTTGCCGGTGGGTTGCACACTGCCAAGCGCTCCAGCAGTGAGGGCTCTATTAGAGGCAATGGGAGGGCAACTGCAGGGCTCCTCAAGCGGTTGCTTGACCGCCCAGACTCAGCACAGACGGAGAGCACAAGGCTCACAGGGCCCCTGGCTGCGGTCTGCAGCCCCGCACACCCGGAGGCTGACTCCGGGAGCGCCCAGAAAGTGCCTGACAGACGTCATTTCCCTAGTGCTCTCCTCCCCAGCAGAGACGTGTGCAGGTGATTGGGGCCTGCCCCTGCGTGTCTGGGCTCTCTTCCACAGCCCCAGCTCTGGGAAGCAGCCCCTGAGCCAAGACCTGTAGGAGGCGCGGGGCGCCCCCGGCTGGAAGCCTAGTGTACAGCATGCGGGAAGCGAGCCTCTTCGGGAGAAGAGGAGGCAACCCAGCTGCGTGCGGCTGCAATCACTTCTTGGGCGGAGCCGAGTGGGCCTCCAGTACGACAGAGCTCCAGCTCTGCTCAGAGGCCCGATGTGGCAGAGTTGCTGGCGTGAGGCTGCTCTGCCCTGGGCGAGCCTTGCCCAGACTTGCCTAGCGGCCAGGGTTCCTGTCCAGGAAGGAGCAGGCTGCACGAGACTGGGAGATGTTACTGGCGCCTCCCTGGCCTCTGCTCCACTCCTACCTTGCCTTTGCACCTAGTTCAAAGGCGTCCTTTTGGAAGGCTTAGGGGCCGGTGGGTTGCACACTGCCAAGAGCTCCAGCAGTGAGGGCTCTATTAGAGGCAATGGGAGGGCAACTGCTTGGCTCCTCAAGCGGTTGCTTGACCGCCCTGACAGCACAGCACGGAGAGCACAAGGCTCACAGAGCCCCTGGCTAGGGTCTGCAGCCCCACACACCCGGCGGCTGACTCCGTGAGCGCCCAGAAGATGTTGACAGACATCATTTCCATAGTGCTCTCCTCCCCAGCAGAGACGTGTGCAGCTGGTTGGGGCCTGCCCCTGCGTGTCTGGGCTCCCGTCCTCAGTCCCAGCTCAGGGAAGCAGCTCCTGAGTCCAGACCTGTAGGAGGCGCGGAGCGTCCCCGCCTGGAAGCCTAGTGCACAGCATGCGGGAAGCGAGCCTCCTCGGGAGAAGAGGAGGAAGCCCTGCTGCGTGCAGTTGCAATCACTTCTTGGGCGAAGCCGAGTGCGCCTCCAGTACGACAGAGCTCCAGCTCTGCTCAGAGGCCCGATGTGGCAGAGTTGCTGGCGTGAGGCTGCTCTGCCCTGGGCCAGCCTTGCCCAGACTTGCCTCGCGGCTAGGCTTCCATTCCTGGAAGGATCAGGCTGCGCGAGACTGGGAGATGCTACTGGCGCCTTCCTGGCCTCAGCTCCACTCCTGCCTTGCCTTTGCACCTAGTCCCCAGGCGTTCTTGTGTAGGGCTTAGTTGCCGGTGGGTTGCACACTGCCAAGCGCTCCAGCAGTGAGGGCTCTATTAGAGGCAATGGGAGGGCAACTGCAGGGCTCCTCAAGCGGTTGCTTGACCGCCCAGACTCAGCACAGCACGGAGAGCACAAGGCTCACAGGGCCCCTGGCTGGGGTCTGCAGCCCCGCACACCCGGAGGCTGACTCCGGGAGCCCCCAGAAGGTGCCTGACAGACGTCATTTCCCTAGTGCTCTCCTCCCCAGCAGAGACGTGTGCAGGTGATTGGGGCCTGCCCCTGCGTGTCTGGGCTCTCTTCCACAGCCCCAGCTCAGGGAAGCAGCCCCTGAGCCAAGACATGTAGGAGGCGCGGGGCGCCCCCGCCTGGAAGCCTAGTTCACAGCATGCGGGAAGCGAGCCTCCTCGGGAGAAGAGGAGGCAACCCAGCTGCGTGCGGCTGCACTCACTTCTTGGGCGGAGCCGAGTGCGCCTCCAGTACGACAGAGCTCCAGCTCTGCTCAGAGGCCTAATCTGGCAGAGTTGCTGGCGTGAGGCTCCTCTGCCTTGGGCGAGCCTTGCCCAGACTTGGCTAGCGGCAAGGGTTCCTGTCCAGGAAGGAGCAGGCTGCACGAGACTGGGAGACGCTACTGGCGCCTCCCTGGCCTCAGCTCCACTCCTACCTTGCCTTTGCACATAGTTCAAAGGCGTCCTTTTGGAAGGCTTACGGGCCGGTGGGTTGTAAACTGCCAAGAGCTTCAGCAGTGAGGGCTCTATTAGAGGCAATGAGAGGGCAACTGCAGGGCTCCTCCAGCGGTTGCTTGACCGCCCAGACTCAGCACAGCACAGAGAGCACAAGGCTCACAGAGCCCCTGGCTAGGGTCTGCAGCCCCACACACCCGGCGGCTGACTCCGTGAGCGCCCAGAAGATGTTGACAGACATCATTTCCCTAGTGCTCTCCTCCCCAGCAGAGACGTGTGCAGCTGGTTGGGGCCTGCCCCTGCGTGTCTGGGCTCCCGTCCTCAGCCCCAGCTCAGGGAAGCAGCTCCTGAGTCCAGACCTGTAGGAGGCGCGGAGCGTCCCCGCCTGGAAGCCTAGTGCACAGCATGCGGGAAGCGAGCCTCCTCGGGAGAAGAGGAGGAAGCCCTGCTGCGTGCAGATGCAATCACTTCTTGGGCGAAGCCGAGTGCGCCTCCAGTACGGCAGAGCTCCAGGTCTGCTCAGAGGCCTAATCTGGCAGAGTTGCTGGCGTGAGGCTGCTGTGCCCTTGGCGAGCCTTGCCCAGACTTGCCTCGCGGCTAGGCTTCCAGTCCAGGAAGGAGCAGGCTGCGCGAGACTGGGAGATGCTACTGGCGCCTTCCTGGCCTCAGCTCCACTCCTGCCTTGCCTTTGCACCTAGTCCCCAGGCGTTCTTGTGGAGGGCTTAGTTGCCGGTGGGTTGCACACTGCCAAGCGCTCCAGCAGTGAGGGCTCTATTAGAGGCAATGGGAAGGCAACTTCATGGCTCCTCCAGCGGTTGCTTGACCGCCCAGACTCAGCACAGCACGGAGAGCACAAGGCTCACAGGGCCCCTGGCTGGGGTCTGCAGCCCCACACACCCGGAAGCTGACTCCGTGAGCGCCCAGAAGGTGTCTGACAGACGTCATTTCCTTAGTGCTCTCCTCCCCAGCAGAGACGTGTGCAGGTGATTGGGGCCTGCCCCTGCGTGTCTGGGCTCCCGTCCTCAGCCCCAGCTCAGGGAAGCAGCTCCTGAGTCAAGACCTGTAGGAGGCGCGAAGCGCCCCCGCCTGGAAGCCTAGTGCACAGCATGCGGGAAGCGAACCTCCTCGGGAGAAGAGGAGGCAACCCAGCTGCGTGCGGCTGCAATCACTTCTTGGGCGGAGCCGAGTGGGCCTCCAGTACGACAGAGCTCCAGCTCTGCTCAGAGGCCCGATGTGGCAGAGTTGCTGGCGTGAGGCTGCTCTGCCCTGGGCGAGCCTTGCCCAGACTTGCCTAGCGGCCAGGGTTCCTGTCCAGGAAGGAGCAGGATGCACGAGACTGGGAGATGTTACTGGCGCCTCCCTGGCCTCAGCTCCACTCCTACCTTGCCTTTGCACCTAGTTCAAAGGTGTCCTTTTGGAAGGCTTAGGGGCCGGTGGGTTGCAAACTGCCAAGAGCTCCAGCAGTGAGGGCTCTATAGAGGCAATGGGAGGGCAACTCTTGGCTCCTCCAGCGGTTGCTTGACCGCCCTGACTCAGCACAGCACGGAGAGCACAAGGCTCACAGAGCCCCTGGCTAGGGTCTGCAGCCCCACACACCCGGCGGCTGACTCCGTGAGCGCCCAGAAGATGTTGACAGACATCATTTCCATTGTGCTCTCCTCCCCAGCAGAGACGTGTGCAGCTGGTTGGGGCTTGCCCCTGCGTGTCTGGGCTCCCGTCCTCAGCCCCAGCTCAGGGAAGCAGCTCCTGAGTCCAGACCTGTAGGAGGCGCGGAGCGTCCCCGCCTGGAAGCCTAGTGCACAGCATGCGGGAAGCGAGCCTCCTCGGGAGAAGAGGAGGAAGCCCTGCTGCGTGCAGTTGCAATCACTTCTTGGGCGAAGCCGAGTGCGCCTCCAGTACGACAGAGCTCCAGCTCTGCTCAGAGGCCCGATGTGGCAGAGTTGCTGGCGTGAGGCTGCTCTGCCCTGGGCCTGCTTTGCCCAGACGTGCCTCGAGGCTAGGCTTCCATTCCTGGAAGGAGCAGGCTGCGCGAGACTGGGAGATGCTACTGGCGCCTTCCTGGCCTCAGCTCCACTTCTGCCTTGCCTTTGCACCTAGTCCCCAGGCGTTCTTGTGTAGGGCTTAGTTGCCGGTGGGTTGCACACTGCCAAGCGCTCCAGCAGTGAGGGCTCTATTAGAGGCAATGGGAGGGCAACTGCAGGGCTCCTCAAGCGGTTGCTTGACCGCCCAGACTCAGCACAGACGGAGAGCACAAGGCTCACAGGGCCCCTGGCTGCGGTCTGCAGCCCCGCACACCCGGAGGCTGACTCCGGGAGCGCCCAGAAAGTGCCTGACAGACGTCATTTCCCTAGTGCTCTCCTCCCCAGCAGAGACGTGTGCAGGTGATTGGGGCCTGCCCCTGCGTGTCTGGGCTCTCTTCCACAGCCCCAGCTCTGGGAAGCAGCCCCTGAGCCAAGACCTGTAGGAGGCGCGGGGCGCCCCCGGCTGGAAGCCTAGTGTACAGCATGCGGGAAGCGAGCCTCTTCGGGAGAAGAGGAGGCAACCCAGCTGCGTGCGGCTGCCATCACTTCTTGGGCGGAGCCGAGTGGGCCTCCAGTACGACAGTCTCCAGCTCTGCTCAGAGGCCCGATGTGGCAGAGTTGCTGGCGTGAGGCTGCTCTGCCCTGGGCGAGCCTTGCCCAGACTTGCCTAGCGGCCAGGGTTCCTGTCCAGGAAGGAGCAGGCTGCACGAGACTGGGAGATGTTACTGGCGCCTCCCTGGCCTCTGCTCCACTCCTACCTTGCCTTTGCACCTAGTTCAAAGGCGTCCTTTTGGAAGGCTTAGGGGCCGGTGGGTTGCACACTGCCAAGAGCTCCAGCAGTGAGGGCTCTATTAGAGGCAATGGGAGGGCAACTGCTTGGCTCCTCAAGCGGTTGCTTGACCGCCCTGACAGCACAGCACGGAGAGCACAAGGCTCACAGAGCCCCTGGCTAGGGTCTGCAGCCCCACACACCCGGCGGCTGACTCCGTGAGCGCCCAGAAGATGTTGACAGACATCATTTCCATAGTGCTCTCCTCCCCAGCAGAGACGTGTGCAGCTGGTTGGGGCCTGCCCCTGCGTGTCTGGGCTCCCGTCCTCAGTCCCAGCTCAGGGAAGCAGCTCCTGAGTCCAGACCTGTAGGAGGCGCGGAGCGTCCCCGCCTGGAAGCCTAGTGCACAGCATGCGGGAAGCGAGCCTCCTCGGGAGAAGAGGAGGCAACCCAGCTGCGTGCGGCTGCACTCACTTCTTGGGCGGAGCCGAGTGCGCCTCCAGTACGACAGAGCTCCAGCTCTGCTCAGAGGCCTAATCTGGCAGAGTTGCTGGCGTGAGGCTCCTCTGCCCTGGGCGAGCCTTGCCCAGACTTGCCTAGCGGCAAGGGTTCCTGTCCAGGAAGGAGCAGGCTGCACGAGACTGGGAGACGCTACTGGCGCCTCCCTGGCCTCAGCTCCACTCCTACCTTGCCTTTGCACATAGTTCAAAGGCGTCCTTTTGGAAGGCTTACGGGCCGGTGGGTTGCAAACTGCCAAGAGCTTCAGCAGTGAGGGCTCTATTAGAGGCAATGAGAGGGCAACTGCAGGGCTCCTCCAGCGGTTGCTTGACCGCCCAGACTCAGCACAGCACAGAGAGCACAAGGCTCACAGAGCCCCTGGCTAGGGTCTGCAGCCCCACACACCCGGCGGCTGACTCCGTGAGCGCCCAGAAGATGTTGACAGACATCATTTCCCTAGTGCTCTCCTCCCCAGCAGAGACGTGTGCAGCTGGTTGGGGCCTGCCCCTGCGTGTCTGGGCTCCCGTCCTCAGCCCCAGCTCAGGGAAGCAGCTCCTGAGTCCAGACCTGTAGGAGGCGCGGAACGTCCCCGCCTGGAAGCCTAGTGCACAGCATGCGGGAAGCGAGCCTCCTCGGGAGAAGAGGAGGAAGCCCTGCTGCGCGCAGATGCAATCACTTCTTGGGCGAAGCCGAGTGCGCCTCCAGTACGGCAGAGCTCCAGGTCTGCTCAGAGGCCTAATCTGGCAGAGTTGCTGGCGTGAGGCTGCTGTGCCCTTGGCGAGCCTTGCCCAGACTTGCCTCGCGGCTAGGCTTCCAGTCCAGGAAGGAGCAGGCTGCGCGAGACTGGGAGATGCTACTGGCGCCTTCCTGGCCTCAGCTCCACTCCTGCCTTGCCTTTGCACCTAGTCCCCAGGCGTTCTTGTGGAGGGCTTAGTTGCCGGTGGGTTGCACACTGCCAAGCGCTCCAGCAGTGAGGGCTCTATTAGAGGCAATGGGAAGGCAACTTCATGGCTCCTCCAGCGGTTGCTTGACCGCCCAGACTCAGCACAGCACGGAGAGCACAAGGCTCACAGGGCCCCTGGCTGGGGTCTGCAGCCCCACACACCCGGAAGCTGACTCCGTGAGCGCCCAGGAGGTGTCTGACAGACGTCATTTCCTTAGTGCTCTCCTCCCCAGCAGAGACGTGTGCAGGTGATTGGGGCCTGCCCCTGCGTGTCTGGGCTCCCGTCCTCAGCCCCAGCTCAGGGAAGCAGCTCCTGAGTCAAGACCTGTAGGAGGCGCGAAGCGCCCCCGCCTGGAAGCCTAGTGCACAGCATGCGGGAAGCGAACCTCCTCGGGAGAAGAGGAGGCAACCCAGCTGCGTGCGGCTGCAATCACTTCTTGGGCGGAGCCGAGTGGGCCTCCAGTACGACAGAGCTCCAGCTCTGCTCAGAGGCCCGATGTGGCAGAGTTGCTGGCGTGAGGCTGCTCTGCCCTGGGCGAGCCTTGCCCAGACTTGCCTAGCGGCCAGGGTTCCTGTCCAGGAAGGAGCAGGATGCACGAGACTGGGAGATGTTACTGGCGCCTCCCTGGCCTCAGCTCCACTCCTACCTTGCCTTTGCACCTAGTTCAAAGGTGTCCTTTTGGAAGGCTTAGGGGCCGGTGGGTTGCAAACTGCCAAGAGCTCCAGCAGTGAGGGCTCTATAGAGGCAATGGGAGGGCAACTCTTGGCTCCTCCAGCGGTTGCTTGACCGCCCTGACTCAGCACAGCACGGAGAGCACAAGGCTCACAGAGCCCCTGGCTAGGGTCTGCAGCCCCACACACCCGGCGGCTGACTCCGTGAGCGCCCAGAAGATGTTGACAGACATCATTTCCATTGTGCTCTCCTCCCCAGCAGAGACGTGTGCAGCTGGTTGGGGCTTGCCCCTGCGTGTCTGGGCTCCCGTCCTCAGCCCCAGCTCAGGGAAGCAGCTCCTGAGTCCAGACCTGTAGGAGGCGCGGAGCGTCCCCGCCTGGAAGCCTAGTGCACAGCATGCGGGAAGCGAGCCTCCTCGGGAGAAGAGGAGGAAGCCCTGCTGCGTGCAGTTGCAATCACTTCTTGGGCGAAGCCGAGTGCGCCTCCAGTACGACAGAGCTCCAGCTCTGCTCAGAGGCCCGATGTGGCAGAGTTGCTGGCGTGAGGCTGCTCTGCCCTGGGCCTGCTTTGCCCAGACGTGCCTCGAGGCTAGGCTTCCATTCCTGGAAGGAGCAGGCTGCGCGAGACTGGGAGATGCTACTGGCGCCTTCCTGGCCTCAGCTCCACTTCTGCCTTGCCTTTGCACCTAGTCCCCAGGCGTTCTTGTGTAGGGCTTAGTTGCCGGTGGGTTGCACACTGCCAAGCGCTCCAGCAGTGAGGGCTCTATTAGAGGCAATGGGAGGGCAACTGCAGGGCTCCTCAAGCGGTTGCTTGACCGCCCAGACTCAGCACAGACGGAGAGCACAAGGCTCACAGGGCCCCTGGCTGCGGTCTGCAGCCCCGCACACCCGGAGGCTGACTCCGGGAGCGCCCAGAAAGTGCCTGACAGACGTCATTTCCCTAGTGCTCTCCTCCCCAGCAGAGACGTGTGCAGGTGATTGGGGCCTGCCCCTGCGTGTCTGGGCTCTCTTCCACAGCCCCAGCTCTGGGAAGCAGCCCCTGAGCCAAGACCTGTAGGAGGCGCGGGGCGCCCCCGGCTGGAAGCCTAGTGTACAGCATGCGGGAAGCGAGCCTCTTCGGGAGAAGAGGAGGCAACCCAGCTGCGTGCGGCTGCAATCACTTCTTGGGCGGAGCCGAGTGGGCCTCCAGTACGACAGAGCTCCAGCTCTGCTCAGAGGCCCGATGTGGCAGAGTTGCTGGCGTGAGGCTGCTCTGCCCTGGGCGAGCCTTGCCCAGACTTGCCTAGCGGCCAGGGTTCCTGTCCAGGAAGGAGCAGGCTGCACGAGACTGGGAGATGTTACTGGCGCCTCCCTGGCCTCTGCTCCACTCCTACCTTGCCTTTGCACCTAGTTCAAAGGCGTCCTTTTGGAAGGCTTAGGGGCCGGTGGGTTGCACACTGCCAAGAGCTCCAGCAGTGAGGGCTCTATTAGAGGCAATGGGAGGGCAACTGCTTGGCTCCTCAAGCGGTTGCTTGACCGCCCTGACAGCACAGCACGGAGAGCACAAGGCTCACAGAGCCCCTGGCTAGGGTCTGCAGCCCCACACACCCGGCGGCTGACTCCGTGAGCGCCCAGAAGATGTTGACAGACATCATTTCCATAGTGCTCTCCTCCCCAGCAGAGACGTGTGCAGCTGGTTGGGGCCTGCCCCTGCGTGTCTGGGCTCCCGTCCTCAGTCCCAGCTCAGGGAAGCAGCTCCTGAGTCCAGACCTGTAGGAGGCGCGGAGCGTCCCCGCCTGGAAGCCTAGTGCACAGCATGCGGGAAGCGAGCCTCCTCGGGAGAAGAGGAGGAAGCCCTGCTGCGTGCAGTTGCAATCACTTCTTGGGCGAAGCCGAGTGCGCCTCCAGTACGACAGAGCTCCAGCTCTGCTCAGAGGCCCGATGTGGCAGAGTTGCTGGCGTGAGGCTGCTCTGCCCTGGGCCAGCCTTGCCCAGACTTGCCTCGCGGCTAGGCTTCCATTCCTGGAAGGATCAGGCTGCGCGAGACTGGGAGATGCTACTGGCGCCTTCCTGGCCTCAGCTCCACTCCTGCCTTGCCTTTGCACCTAGTCCCCAGGCGTTCTTGTGTAGGGCTTAGTTGCCGGTGGGTTGCACACTGCCAAGCGCTCCAGCAGTGAGGGCTCTATTAGAGGCAATGGGAGGGCAACTGCAGGGCTCCTCAAGCGGTTGCTTGACCGCCCAGACTCAGCACAGCACGGAGAGCACAAGGCTCACAGGGCCCCTGGCTGGGGTCTGCAGCCCCGCACACCCGGAGGCTGACTCCGGGAGCCCCCAGAAGGTGCCTGACAGACGTCATTTCCCTAGTGCTCTCCTCCCCAGCAGAGACGTGTGCAGGTGATTGGGGCCTGCCCCTGCGTGTCTGGGCTCTCTTCCACAGCCCCAGCTCAGGGAAGCAGCCCCTGAGCCAAGACATGTAGGAGGCGCGGGGCGCCCCCGCCTGGAAGCCTAGTTCACAGCATGCGGGAAGCGAGCCTCCTCGGGAGAAGAGGAGGCAACCCAGCTGCGTGCGGCTGCACTCACTTCTTGGGCGGAGCCGAGTGCGCCTCCAGTACGACAGAGCTCCAGCTCTGCTCAGAGGCCTAATCTGGCAGAGTTGCTGGCGTGAGGCTCCTCTGCCTTGGGCGAGCCTTGCCCAGACTTGGCTAGCGGCAAGGGTTCCTGTCCAGGAAGGAGCAGGCTGCACGAGACTGGGAGACGCTACTGGCGCCTCCCTGGCCTCAGCTCCACTCCTACCTTGCCTTTGCACATAGTTCAAAGGCGTCCTTTTGGAAGGCTTACGGGCCGGTGGGTTGTAAACTGCCAAGAGCTTCAGCAGTGAGGGCTCTATTAGAGGCAATGAGAGGGCAACTGCAGGGCTCCTCCAGCGGTTGCTTGACCGCCCAGACTCAGCACAGCACAGAGAGCACAAGGCTCACAGAGCCCCTGGCTAGGGTCTGCAGCCCCACACACCCGGCGGCTGACTCCGTGAGCGCCCAGAAGATGTTGACAGACATCATTTCCCTAGTGCTCTCCTCCCCAGCAGAGACGTGTGCAGCTGGTTGGGGCCTGCCCCTGCGTGTCTGGGCTCCCGTCCTCAGCCCCAGCTCAGGGAAGCAGCTCCTGAGTCCAGACCTGTAGGAGGCGCGGAGCGTCCCCGCCTGGAAGCCTAGTGCACAGCATGCGGGAAGCGAGCCTCCTCGGGAGAAGAGGAGGAAGCCCTGCTGCGTGCAGATGCAATCACTTCTTGGGCGAAGCCGAGTGCGCCTCCAGTACGGCAGAGCTCCAGGTCTGCTCAGAGGCCTAATCTGGCAGAGTTGCTGGCGTGAGGCTGCTGTGCCCTTGGCGAGCCTTGCCCAGACTTGCCTCGCGGCTAGGCTTCCAGTCCAGGAAGGAGCAGGCTGCGCGAGACTGGGAGATGCTACTGGCGCCTTCCTGGCCTCAGCTCCACTCCTGCCTTGCCTTTGCACCTAGTCCCCAGGCGTTCTTGTGGAGGGCTTAGTTGCCGGTGGGTTGCACACTGCCAAGCGCTCCAGCAGTGAGGGCTCTATTAGAGGCAATGGGAAGGCAACTTCATGGCTCCTCCAGCGGTTGCTTGACCGCCCAGACTCAGCACAGCACGGAGAGCACAAGGCTCACAGGGCCCCTGGCTGGGGTCTGCAGCCCCACACACCCGGAAGCTGACTCCGTGAGCGCCCAGAAGGTGTCTGACAGACGTCATTTCCTTAGTGCTCTCCTCCCCAGCAGAGACGTGTGCAGGTGATTGGGGCCTGCCCCTGCGTGTCTGGGCTCCCGTCCTCAGCCCCAGCTCAGGGAAGCAGCTCCTGAGTCAAGACCTGTAGGAGGCGCGAAGCGCCCCCGCCTGGAAGCCTAGTGCACAGCATGCGGGAAGCGAACCTCCTCGGGAGAAGAGGAGGCAACCCAGCTGCGTGCGGCTGCAATCACTTCTTGGGCGGAGCCGAGTGGGCCTCCAGTACGACAGAGCTCCAGCTCTGCTCAGAGGCCCGATGTGGCAGAGTTGCTGGCGTGAGGCTGCTCTGCCCTGGGCGAGCCTTGCCCAGACTTGCCTAGCGGCCAGGGTTCCTGTCCAGGAAGGAGCAGGATGCACGAGACTGGGAGATGTTACTGGCGCCTCCCTGGCCTCAGCTCCACTCCTACCTTGCCTTTGCACCTAGTTCAAAGGTGTCCTTTTGGAAGGCTTAGGGGCCGGTGGGTTGCAAACTGCCAAGAGCTCCAGCAGTGAGGGCTCTATAGAGGCAATGGGAGGGCAACTCTTGGCTCCTCCAGCGGTTGCTTGACCGCCCTGACTCAGCACAGCACGGAGAGCACAAGGCTCACAGAGCCCCTGGCTAGGGTCTGCAGCCCCACACACCCGGCGGCTGACTCCGTGAGCGCCCAGAAGATGTTGACAGACATCATTTCCATTGTGCTCTCCTCCCCAGCAGAGACGTGTGCAGCTGGTTGGGGCTTGCCCCTGCGTGTCTGGGCTCCCGTCCTCAGCCCCAGCTCAGGGAAGCAGCTCCTGAGTCCAGACCTGTAGGAGGCGCGGAGCGTCCCCGCCTGGAAGCCTAGTGCACAGCATGCGGGAAGCGAGCCTCCTCGGGAGAAGAGGAGGAAGCCCTGCTGCGTGCAGTTGCAATCACTTCTTGGGCGAAGCCGAGTGCGCCTCCAGTACGACAGAGCTCCAGCTCTGCTCAGAGGCCCGATGTGGCAGAGTTGCTGGCGTGAGGCTGCTCTGCCCTGGGCCTGCTTTGCCCAGACGTGCCTCGAGGCTAGGCTTCCATTCCTGGAAGGAGCAGGCTGCGCGAGACTGGGAGATGCTACTGGCGCCTTCCTGGCCTCAGCTCCACTTCTGCCTTGCCTTTGCACCTAGTCCCCAGGCGTTCTTGTGTAGGGCTTAGTTGCCGGTGGGTTGCACACTGCCAAGCGCTCCAGCAGTGAGGGCTCTATTAGAGGCAATGGGAGGGCAACTGCAGGGCTCCTCAAGCGGTTGCTTGACCGCCCAGACTCAGCACAGACGGAGAGCACAAGGCTCACAGGGCCCCTGGCTGCGGTCTGCAGCCCCGCACACCCGGAGGCTGACTCCGGGAGCGCCCAGAAAGTGCCTGACAGACGTCATTTCCCTAGTGCTCTCCTCCCCAGCAGAGACGTGTGCAGGTGATTGGGGCCTGCCCCTGCGTGTCTGGGCTCTCTTCCACAGCCCCAGCTCTGGGAAGCAGCCCCTGAGCCAAGACCTGTAGGAGGCGCGGGGCGCCCCCGGCTGGAAGCCTAGTGTACAGCATGCGGGAAGCGAGCCTCTTCGGGAGAAGAGGAGGCAACCCAGCTGCGTGCGGCTGCCATCACTTCTTGGGCGGAGCCGAGTGGGCCTCCAGTACGACAGTCTCCAGCTCTGCTCAGAGGCCCGATGTGGCAGAGTTGCTGGCGTGAGGCTGCTCTGCCCTGGGCGAGCCTTGCCCAGACTTGCCTAGCGGCCAGGGTTCCTGTCCAGGAAGGAGCAGGCTGCACGAGACTGGGAGATGTTACTGGCGCCTCCCTGGCCTCTGCTCCACTCCTACCTTGCCTTTGCACCTAGTTCAAAGGCGTCCTTTTGGAAGGCTTAGGGGCCGGTGGGTTGCACACTGCCAAGAGCTCCAGCAGTGAGGGCTCTATTAGAGGCAATGGGAGGGCAACTGCTTGGCTCCTCAAGCGGTTGCTTGACCGCCCTGACAGCACAGCACGGAGAGCACAAGGCTCACAGAGCCCCTGGCTAGGGTCTGCAGCCCCACACA
This sequence comes from Capricornis sumatraensis, assembly GCF_032405125.1. Lineage (NCBI taxonomy): Eukaryota > Metazoa > Chordata > Mammalia > Artiodactyla > Bovidae > Capricornis > Capricornis sumatraensis. The sequence continues at coordinate 50,080,862 of NC_091076.1, forward strand.
CCCGGCGGCTGACTCCGTGAGCGCCCAGAAGATGTTGACAGACATCATTTCCATAGTGCTCTCCTCCCCAGCAGAGACGTGTGCAGCTGGTTGGGGCCTGCCCCTGCGTGTCTGGGCTCCCGTCCTCAGTCCCAGCTCAGGGAAGCAGCTCCTGAGTCCAGACCTGTAGGAGGCGCGGAGCGTCCCCGCCTGGAAGCCTAGTGCACAGCATGCGGGAAGCGAGCCTCCTCGGGAGAAGAGGAGGAAGCCCTGCTGCGTGCAGTTGCAATCACTTATTGGGCGAAGCCGAGTGCGCCTCCAGTACGACAGAGCTCCAGCTCTGCTCAGAGGCCCGATGTGGCAGAGTTGCTGGCGTGAGGCTGCTCTGCCCTGGGCCAGCCTTGCCCAGACTTGCCTCGCGGCTAGGCTTCCATTCCTGGAAGGATCAGGCTGCGCGAGACTGGGAGATGCTACTGGCGCCTTCCTGGCCTCAGCTCCACTCCTGCCTTGCCTTTGCACCTAGTCCCCAGGCGTTCTTGTGGAGGGCTTAGTTGCCGGTGGGTTGCACACTGCCAAGCGCTCCAGCAGTGAGGGCTCTATTAGAGGCAATGGGAGGGCAACTGCAGGGCTCCTCAAGCGGTTGCTTGACCGCCCAGACTCAGCACAGCACGGAGAGCACAAGGCTCACAGGGCCCCTGGCTGGGGTCTGCAGCCCCGCACACCCGGAGGCTGACTCCGGGAGCCCCCAGAAGGTGCCTGACAGACGTCATTTCCCTAGTGCTCTCCTCCCCAGCAGAGATGTGTGCAGGTGATTGGGGCCTGCCCCTGCGTGTCTGGGCTCTCTTCCACAGCCCCAGCTCAGGGAAGCAGCCCCTGAGCCAAGACATGTAGGAGGCGCGGGGCGCCCCCGCCTGGAAGCCTAGTTCACAGCATGCGGGAAGCGAGCCTCCTCGGGAGAAGAGGAGGCAACCCAGCTGCGTGCGGCTGCACTCACTTCTTGGGCGGAGCCGAGTGCGCCTCCAGTACGACAGAGCTCCAGCTCTGCTCAGAGGCCTAATCTGGCAGAGTTGCTGGCGTGAGGCTCCTCTGCCCTGGGCGAGCCTTGCCCAGACTTGGCTAGCGGCAAGGGTTCCTGTCCAGGAAGGAGCAGGATGCACGAGACTGGGAGACGCTACTGGCGCCTCCCTGGCCTCAGCTCCACTCCTACCTTGCCTTTGCACATAGTTCAAAGGCGTCCTTTTGGAAGGCTTACGGGCCGGTGGGTTGTAAACTGCCAAGAGCTTCAGCAGTGAGGGCTCTATTAGAGGCAATGAGAGGGCAACTGCAGGGCTCCTCCAGCGGTTGCTTGACCGCCCAGACTCAGCACAGCACAGAGAGCACAAGGCTCACAGAGCCCCTGGCTAGGGTCTGCAGCCCCACACACCCGGCGGCTGACTCCGTGAGCGCCCAGAAGATGTTGACAGACATCATTTCCATTGTGCTCTCCTCCCCAGCAGAGACGTGTGCAGCTGGTTGGGGCCTGCCCCTGCGTGTCTGGGCTCCCGTCCTCAGCCCCAGCTCAGGGAAGCAGCTCCTGAGTCCAGACCTGTAGGAGGCGCGGAGCGTCCCCGCCTGGAAGCCTAGTGCACAGCATGCGGGAAGCGAGCCTCCTCGGGAGAAGAGGAGGAAGCCCTGCTGCGTGCAGATGCAATCACTTCTTGGGCGAAGCCGAGTGCGCCTCCAGTACGGCAGAGCTCCAGGTCTGCTCAGAGTCCTAATCTGGCAGAGTTGCTGGCGTGAGGCTGCTGTGCCCTTGGCGAGCCTTGCCCAGACTTGCCTCGCGGCTAGGCTTCCAGTCCAGGAAGGAGCAGGCTGCGCGAGACTGGGAGATGCTACTGGCGCCTTCCTGGCCTCAGCTCCACTCCTGCCTTGCCTTTGCACCTAGTCCCCAGGCGTTCTTGTGGAGGGCTTAGTTGCCGGTGGGTTGCACACTGCCAAGCGCTCCAGCAGTGAGGGCTCTATTAGAGGCAATGGGAAGGCAACTTCATGGCTCCTCCAGCGGTTGCTTGACCGCCCAGACTCAGCACAGCACGGAGAGCACAAGGCTCACAGGGCCCCTGGCTGGGGTCTGCAGCCCCACACACCCGGAAGCTGACTCCGTGAGCGCCCAGAAGGTGTCTGACAGACGTCATTTCCTTAGTGCTCTCCTCCCCAGCAGAGACGTGTGCAGGTGATTGGGGCCTGCCCCTGCGTGTCTGGGCTCCGGTCCTCAGCCCCAGCTCAGGGAAGCAGCTCCTGAGTCAAGACCTGTAGGAGGCGCGAAGCGCCCCCGCCTGGAAGCCTAGTGCACAGCATGCGGGAAGCGAACCTCCTCGGGAGAAGAGGAGGCAACCCAGCTGCGTGCGGCTGCAATCACTTCTTGGGCGGAGCCGAGTGGGCCTCCAGTACGACAGAGCTCCAGCTCTGCTCAGAGGCCCGATGTGGCAGAGTTGCTGGCGTGAGGCTGCTCTGCCCTGGGCGAGCCTTGCCCAGACTTGCCTAGCGGCCAGGGTTCCTGTCCAGGAAGGAGCAGGATGCACGAGACTGGGAGATGTTACTGGCGCCTCCCTGGCCTCAGCTCCACTCCTACCTTGCCTTTGCACCTAGTTCAAAGGTGTCCTTTTGGAAGGCTTAGGGGCCGGTGGGTTGCAAACTGCCAAGAGCTCCAGCAGTGAGGGCTCTATAGAGGCAATGGGAGGGCAACTCTTGGCTCCTCCAGCGGTTGCTTGACCGCCCTGACTCAGCACAGCACGGAGAGCACAAGGCTCACAGAGCCCCTGGCTAGGGTCTGCAGCCCCACACACCCGGCGGCTGACTCCGTGAGCGCCCAGAAGATGTTGACAGACATCATTTCCATTGTGCTCTCCTCCCCAGCAGAGACGTGTGCAGCTGGTTGGGGCTTGCCCCTGCGTGTCTGGGCTCCCGTCCTCAGCCCCAGCTCAGGGAAGCAGCTCCTGAGTCCAGACCTGTAGGAGGCGCGGAGCGTCCCCGCCTGGAAGCCTAGTGCACAGCATGCGGGAAGCGAGCCTCCTCGGGAGAAGAGGAGGAAGCCCTGCTGCGTGCAGTTGCAATCACTTCTTGGGCGAAGCCGAGTGCGCCTCCAGTACGACAGAGCTCCAGCTCTGCTCAGAGGCCCGATGTGGCAGAGTTGCTGGCGTGAGGCTGCTCTGCCCTGGGCCAGCCTTGCCCAGACGTGCCTCGCGGCTAGGCTTCCATTCCTGGAAGGAGCAGGCTGCGCGAGACTGGGAGATGCTACTGGCGCCTTCCTGGCCTCAGCTCCACTCCTGCCTTGCCTTTGCACCTAGTCCCCAGGCGTTCTTGTGTAGGGCTTAGTTGCCGGTGGGTTGCACACTGCCAAGCGCTCCAGCAGTGAGGGCTCTATTAGAGGCAATGGGAGGGCAACTGCAGGGCTCCTCAAGCGGTTGCTTGACCGCCCAGACTCAGCACAGCACGGAGAGCACAAGGCTCACAGGGCCCCTGGCTGGGGTCTGCAGCCCCGCACACCCGGAGGCTGACTCCGGGAGCGCCCAGAAGGTGCCTGACAGACGTCATTTCCCTAGTGCTCTCCTCCCCAGCAGAGACGTGTGCAGGTGATTGGGGCCTGCCCCTGCGTGTCTGGGCTCTCTTCCACAGCCCCAGCTCAGGGAAGCAGCCTTTGAGCCAAGACATGTAGGAGGCGCGGGGCGCCCCCGCCTGGAAGCCTAGTGCACAGCTTGCGGGAAGCGAGCCTCCTCGGGAGAAGAGGAGGCAACCCAGCTGCGTGCGGCTGCACTCACTTCTTGGGCGGAGCCGAGTGCGCCTCCAGTACGACAGAGCTCCAGCTCTGCTCAGAGGCCTAATCTGGCAGAGTTGCTGGCGTGAGGCTCCTCTGCCCTGGGCGAGCCTTGCCCAGACTTGGCTAGCGGCAAGGGTTCCTGTCCAGGAAGGAGCAGGATGCACGAGACTGGGAGACGCTACTGGCGCCTCCCTGGCCTCAGCTCCACTCCTACCTTGCCTTTGCACATAGTTCAAAGGCGTCCTTTTGGAAGGCTTACGGGCCGGTGGGTTGTAAACTGCCAAGAGCTTCAGCAGTGAGGGCTCTATTAGAGGCAATGAGAGGGCAACTGCAGGGCTCCTCCAGCGGTTGCTTGACCGCCCAGACTCAGCACAGCACAGAGAGCACAAGGCTCACAGAGCCCCTGGCTAGGGTCTGCAGCCCCACACACCCGGCGGCTGACTCCGTGAGCGCCCAGAAGATGTTGACAGACATCATTTCCATTGTGCTCTCCTCCCCAGCAGAGACGTGTGCAGCTGGTTGGGGCCTGCCCCTGCGTGTCTGGGCTCCCGTCCTCAGCCCCAGCTCAGGGAAGCAGCTCCTGAGTCCAGACCTGTAGGAGGCGCGGAGCGTCCCCGCCTGGAAGCCTAGTGCACAGCATGCGGGAAGCGAGCCTCCTCGGGAGAAGAGGAGGAAGCCCTGCTGCGTGCAGATGCAATCACTTCTTGGGCGAAGCCGAGTGCGCCTCCAGTACGGCAGAGCTCCAGGTCTGCTCAGAGTCCTAATCTGGCAGAGTTGCTGGCGTGAGGCTGCTGTGCCCTTGGCGAGCCTTGCCCAGACTTGCCTCACGGCTAGGCTTCCAGTCCAGGAAGGAGCAGGCTGCGCGAGACTGGGAGATGCTACTGGCGCCTTCCTGGCCTCAGCTCCACTCCTGCCTTGCCTTTGCACCTAGTCCCCAGGCGTTCTTGTGGAGGGCTTAGTTGCCGGTGGGTTGCACACTGCCAAGCGCTCCAGCAGTGAGGGCTCTATTAGAGGCAATGGGAAGGCAACTTCATGGCTCCTCCAGCGGTTGCTTGACCGCCCAGACTCAGCACAGCACGGAGAGCACAAGGCTCACAGGGCCCCTGGCTGGGGTCTGCAGCCCCACACACCCGGAAGCTGACTCCGTGAGCGCCCAGAAGGTGTCTGACAGACGTCATTTCCTTAGTGCTCTCCTCCCCAGCAGAGACGTGTGCAGGTGATTGGGGCCTGCCCCTGCGTGTCTGGGCTCCGGTCCTCAGCCCCAGCTCAGGGAAGCAGCTCCTGAGTCAAGACCTGTAGGAGGCGCGAAGCGCCCCCGCCTGGAAGCCTAGTGCACAGCATGCGGGAAGCGAACCTCCTCGGGAGAAGAGGAGGCAACCCAGCTGCGTGCGGCTGCAATCACTTCTTGGGCGGAGCCGAGTGGGCCTCCAGTACGACAGAGCTCCAGCTCTGCTCAGAGGCCCGATGTGGCAGAGTTGCTGGCGTGAGGCTGCTCTGCCCTGGGCGAGCCTTGCCCAGACTTGCCTAGCGGCCAGGGTTCCTGTCCAGGAAGGAGCAGGATGCACGAGACTGGGAGATGTTACTGGCGCCTCCCTGGCCTCAGCTCCACTCCTACCTTGCCTTTGCACCTAGTTCAAAGGTGTCCTTTTGGAAGGCTTAGGGGCCGGTGGGTTGCAAACTGCCAAGAGCTCCAGCAGTGAGGGCTCTATAGAGGCAATGGGAGGGCAACTCTTGGCTCCTCCAGCGGTTGCTTGACCGCCCTGACTCAGCACAGCACGGAGAGCACAAGGCTCACAGAGCCCCTGGCTAGGGTCTGCAGCCCCACACACCCGGCGGCTGACTCCGTGAGCGCCCAGAAGATGTTGACAGACATCATTTCCATTGTGCTCTCCTCCCCAGCAGAGACGTGTGCAGCTGGTTGGGGCTTGCCCCTGCGTGTCTGGGCTCCCGTCCTCAGCCCCAGCTCAGGGAAGCAGCTCCTGAGTCCAGACCTGTAGGAGGCGCGGAGCGTCCCCGCCTGGAAGCCTAGTGCACAGCATGCGGGAAGCGAGCCTCCTCGGGAGAAGAGGAGGAAGCCCTGCTGCGTGCAGTTGCAATCACTTCTTGGGCGAAGCCGAGTGCGCCTCCAGTACGACAGAGCTCCAGCTCTGCTCAGAGGCCCGATGTGGCAGAGTTGCTGGCGTGAGGCTGCTCTGCCCTGGGCCAGCCTTGCCCAGACGTGCCTCGCGGCTAGGCTTCCATTCCTGGAAGGAGCAGGCTGCGCGAGACTGGGAGATGCTACTGGCGCCTTCCTGGCCTCAGCTCCACTCCTGCCTTGCCTTTGCACCTAGTCCCCAGGCGTTCTTGTGTAGGGCTTAGTTGCCGGTGGGTTGCACACTGCCAAGCGCTCCAGCAGTGAGGGCTCTATTAGAGGCAATGGGAGGGCAACTGCAGGGCTCCTCAAGCGGTTGCTTGACCGCCCAGACTCAGCACAGCACGGAGAGCACAAGGCTCACAGGGCCCCTGGCTGGGGTCTGCAGCCCCGCACACCCGGAGGCTGACTCCGGGAGCGCCCAGAAGGTGCCTGACAGACGTCATTTCCCTAGTGCTCTCCTCCCCAGCAGAGACGTGTGCAGGTGATTGGGGCCTGCCCCTGCGTGTCTGGGCTCTCTTCCACAGCCCCAGCTCAGGGAAGCAGCCTTTGAGCCAAGACATGTAGGAGGCGCGGGGCGCCCCCGCCTGGAAGCCTAGTGCACAGCTTGCGGGAAGCGAGCCTCCTCGGGAGAAGAGGAGGCAACCCAGCTGCGTGCGGCTGCAATCACTTCTTGGGCGGAGCCGAGTGGGCCTCCAGTACGACAGAGCTCCAGCTCTGCTCAGAGGCCCGATGTGGCAGAGTTGCTTGCGTGAGGCTGCTCTGCCCTGGGCGAGCCTTGCCCAGACTTGCCTAGCGGCCAGGGTTCCTGTCCAGGAAGGAGCAGGCTGCACGAGACTGGGAGATGTTACTGGCGCCTCCCTGGCCTCAGCTCCACTCCTACCTTGACTTTGCACCTAGTTCAAAGGCGTACTTTTGGAAGGCTTAGGGGCCGGTGGGTTGCAAACTGCCAAGAGCTCCAGCAGTGAGGGCTCTATTAGAGGCAATGGGAGGGCAACTGCTTGGCTCCTCAAGCGGTTGCTTGACCGCCCTGACTCAGCACAGCACGGAGAGCACAAGGCTCACAGAGCCCCTGGCTAGGGTCTGCAGCCCCACACACCCGGCGGCTGACTCCGTGAGCGCCCAGAAGATGTTGACAGACATCATTTCCCTAGTGCTCTCCTCCCCAGCAGAGACGTGTGCAGCAGGTTGGGGCCTGCCCCTGCGTGTCTGGGCTCCCGTCCTCAGCCCCAGCTCAGGGAAGCAGCTCCTGAGTCCAGACCTGTAGGAGGCGCGGAGCGTCCCCGCCTGGAAGCCTAGTGCACAGCATGCGGGAAGCGAGCCTCCTCGGGAGAAGAGGAGGAAGCCCTGCTGCGTGCAGATGCAATCACTTCTTGGGCGAAGCCGAGTGCGCCTCCAGTACGGCAGAGCTCCAGGTCTGCTCAGAGGCCTAATCTGGCAGAGTTGCTGGCGTGAGGCTGCTGTGCCCTTGGCGAGCCTTGCCCAGACTTGCCTCGCGGCTAGGCTTCCAGTCCAGGAAGGAGCAGGCTGCGCGAGACTGGGAGATGCTACTGGCGCCTTCCTGGCCTCAGCTCCACTCCTGCCTTGCCTTTGCACCTAGTCCCCAGGCGTTCTTGTGGAGGGCTTAGTTGCCGGTGGGTTGCACACTGCCAAGCGCTCCAGCAGTGAGGGCTCTATTAGAGGCAATGGGAAGGCAACTTCATGGCTCCTCCAGCGGTTGCTTGACCGCCCAGACTCAGCACAGCACGGAGAGCACAAGGCTCACAGGGCCCCTGGCTGGGGTCTGCAGCCCCACACACCCGGAAGCTGACTCCGTGAGCGCCCAGAAGGTGTCTGACAGACGTCATTTCCTTAGTGCTCTCCTCCCCAGCAGAGACGTGTGCAGGTGATTGGGGCCTGCCCCTGCGTGTCTGGGCTCCCGTCCTCAGCCCCAGCTCAGGGAAGCAGCTCCTGAGTCAAGACCTGTAGGAGGCGCGAAGCGCCCCCGCCTGGAAGCCTAGTGCACAGCATGCGGGAAGCGAACCTCCTCGGGAGAAGAGGAGGCAACCCAGCTGCGTGCGGCTGCAATCACTTCTTGGGCGGAGCCGAGTGGGCCTCCAGTACGACAGAGCTCCAGCTCTGCTCAGAGGCCCGATGTGGCAGAGTTGCTGGCGTGAGGCTGCTCTGCCCTGGGCGAGCCTTGCCCAGACTTGCCTAGCGGCCAGGTTTCCTGTCCAGGAAGGAGCAGGATGCACGAGACTGGGAGATGTTACTGGCGCCTCCCTGGCCTCAGCTCCACTCCTACCTTGCCGTTGCACCTAGTTCAAAGGTGTCCTTTTGGAAGGCTTAGGGGCCGGTGGGTTGCAAACTGCCAAGAGCTCCAGCAGTGAGGGCTCTATAGAGGCAATGGGAGGGCAACTCTTGGCTCCTCCAGCGGTTGCTTGACCGCCCTGACTCAGCACAGCACGGAGAGCACAAGGCTCACAGAGCCCCTGGCTAGGGTCTGCAGCCCCACACACCCGGCGGCTGACTCCGTGAGCGCCCAGAAGATGTTGACAGACATCATTTCCATTGTGCTCTCCTCCCCAGCAGAGACGTGTGCAGCTGGTTGGGGCTTGCCCCTGCGTGTCTGGGCTCCCGTCCTCAGCCCCAGCTCAGGGAAGCAGCTCCTGAGTCCAGACCTGTAGGAGGCGCGGAGCGTCCCCGCCTGGAAGCCTAGTGCACAGCATGCGGGAAGCGAGCCTCCTCGGGAGAAGAGGAGGAAGCCCTGCTGCGTGCAGTTGCAATCACTTCTTGGGCGAAGCCGAGTGCGCCTCCAGTACGACAGAGCTCCAGCTCTGCTCAGAGGCCCGATGTGGCAGAGTTGCTGGCGTGAGGCTGCTCTGCCCTGGGCCAGCCTTGCCCAGACTTGCCTCGCGGCTAGGCTTCCATTCCTGGAAGGAGCAGGCTGCGCGAGACTGGGAGATGCTACTGGCGCCTTCCTGGCCTCAGCTCCACTCCTGCCTTGCCTTTGCACCTAGTCCCCAGGCGTTCTTGTGTAGGGCTTAGTTGCCGGTGGGTTGCACACTGCCAAGCGCTCCAGCAGTGAGGGCTCTATTAGAGGCAATGGGAGGGCAACTGCAGGGCTCCTCAAGCGGTTGCTTGACCGCCCAGACTCAGCACAGCACGGAGAGCACAAGGCTCACAGGGCCCCAGGCTGGGGTCTGCAGCCCCGCACACCCGGAGGCTGACTCCGGGAGCGCCCAGAAGGTGCCTGACAGACGTCATTTCCCTAGTGCTCTCCTCCCCAGCAGAGACGTGTGCAGGTGATTGGGGCCTGCCCCTGCGTGTCTGGGCTCTCTTCCACAGCCCCAGCTCAGGGAAGCAGACCCTGAGCCAAGACCTGTAGGAGCCGCGGGGCGCCCCCGGCTGGAAGCCTAGTGTACAGCATGCGGGAAGCGAGCCTCTTCGGGAGAAGAGGAGGCAACCCAGCTGCGTGCGGCTGCAATCACTTCTTGGGCGGAGCCGAGTGCGCCTCCAGTACGACAGAGCTCCAGCTCTGCTCAGAGGCCTAATCTGGCAGAGTTGCTGGCGTGAGGCTGCTCTGCCCTGGGCGAGCCTTGCCCAGACTTGGCTAGCGGCAAGGGTTCCTGTCCAGGAAGGAGCAGGCTGCACGAGACTGGGAGACGCTACTGGCGCCTCCCTGGCCTCAGCTCCACTCCTACCTTGCCTTTGCACATAGTTCAAAGGCGTCCTTTTGGAAGGCTTAGGGGCCGGTGGGTTGCAAACTGCCAAGAGCTTCAGCAGTGAGGGCTCTATTAGAGGCAATGAGAGGGCAACTGCAGGGCTCCTCCAGCGGTTGCTTGACCGCCCAGACTCAGCACAGCACAGAGAGCACAAGGCTCACAGAGCCCCTGGCTAGGGTCTGCAGCCCCACACACCCGGCGGCTGACTCCGTGAGCGCCCAGAAGATGTTGACAGACATCATTTCCCTAGTGCTCTCCTCCCCAGCAGAGACGTGTGCAGGTGGTTGGGGCCTGCCCCTGCGTGTCTGGGCTCCCGTCCTCAACCCCAGCTCAGGGAAGCAGCTCCTGAGTCCAGACCTGTAGGAGGCGCGGAGCGTCCCCGCCTGGAAGCCTAGTGCACAGCATGCGGGAAGCGAGCCTCCTCGGGAGAAGAGGAGGAAGCCCTGCTGCGTGCAGATGCAATCACTTCTTGGGCGAAGCCGAGTGCGCCTCCAGTACGGCAGAGCTCCAGGTCTGCTCAGAGGCCTAATCTGGCAGAGTTGCTGGCGTGAGGCTGCTCTGCCCTTGGCGAGCCTTGCCCAGACTTGCCTCGCGGCTAGGCTTCCAGTCCAGGAAGGAGCAGGCTGCGCGAGACTGGGAGATGCTACTGGCGCCTTCCTTGCCTCAGCTCCACTCCTGCCTTGCCTTTGCACCTAGTCCCCAGGCGTTCTTGTGGAGGGCTTAGTTGCCGGTGGGTTGCACACTGCCAAGCGCTCCAGCAGTGAGGGCTCTATTAGAGGCAATGGGAAGGCAACTTCATGGCTCCTCCAGCGGTTGCTTGACCGCCCAGACTCAGCACAGCACGGAGAGCACAAGGCTCACAGGGCCCCTGGCTGGGGTCTGCAGCCCCACACACCCGGAAGCTGACTCCGTGAGCGCCCAGAAGGTGTCTGACAGACGTCATTTCCCTAGTGCTCTCCTCCCCAGCAGAGACGTGTGCAGGTGATTGGGGCCTGCCCCTGCGTGTCTGGGCTCCCGTCCTCAGCCCCAGCTCAGGGAAGCAGCTCCTGAGTCAAGACCTGTAGGAGGCGCGAAGCGCCCCCGCCTGGAAGCCTAGTGCACAGCATGCGGGAAGCGAACCTCCTCGGGAGAAGAGGAGGCAACCCAGCTGCGTGCGGCTGCAATCACTTCTTGGGCGGAGCCGAGTGGGCCTCCAGTACGACAGAGCTCCAGCTCTGCTCAGAGGCCCGATGTGGCAGAGTTGCTGGCGTGAGGCTGCTCTGCCCTGGGCGAGCCTTGCCCAGACTTGCCTAGCGGCCAGGGTTCCTGTCCAGGAAGGAGCAGGATGCACGAGACTGGGAGATGTTACTGGCGCCTCCCTGGCCTCAGCTCCACTCCTACCTTGCCTTTGCACCTAGTTCAAAGGTGTCCTTTTGGAAGGCTTAGGGGCCGGTGGGTTGCAAACTGCCAAGAGCTCCAGCAGTGAGGGCTCTATAGAGGCAATGGGAGGGCAACTCTTGGCTCCTCCAGCGGTTGCTTGACCGCCCTGACTCAGCACAGCACGGAGAGCACAAGGCTCACAGAGCCCCTGGCTAGGGTCTGCAGCCCCACACACCCGGCGGCTGACTCCGTGAGCGCCCAGAAGATGTTGACAGACATCATTTCCATTGTGCTCTCCTCCCCAGCAGAGACGTGTGCAGCTGGTTGGGGCTTGCCCCTGCGTGTCTGGGCTCCCGTCCTCAGCCCCAGCTCAGGGAAGCAGCTCCTGAGTCCAGACCTGTAGGAGGCGCGGAGCGTCCCCGCCTGGAAGCCTAGTGCACAGCATGCGGGAAGCGAGCCTCCTCGGGAGAAGAGGAGGAAGCCCTGCTGCGTGCAGTTGCAATCACTTCTTGGGCGAAGCCGAGTGCGCCTCCAGTACGACAGAGCTCCAGCTCTGCTCAGAGGCCCGATGTGGCAGAGTTGCTGGCGTGAGGCTGCTCTGCCCTGGGCCAGCCTTGCCCAGACTTGCCTCGCGGCTAGGCTTCCATTCCTGGAAGGAGCAGGCTGCGCGAGACTGGGAGATGCTACTGGCGCCTTCCTGGCCTCAGCTCCACTCCTGCCTTGCCTTTGCACCTAGTCCCCAGGCGTTCTTGTGTAGGGCTTAGTTGCCGGTGGGTTGCACACTGCCAAGCGCTCCAGCAGTGAGGGCTCTATTAGAGGCAATGGGAGGGCAACTGCAGGGCTCCTCAAGCGGTTGCTTGACCGCCCAGACTCAGCACAGCACGGAGAGCACAAGGCTCACAGGGCCCCTGGCTGGGGTCTGCAGCCCCGCACACCCGGAGGCTGACTCCGGGAGCGCCCAGAAGGTGCCTGACAAACGTCATTTCCCTAGTGCTCTCCTCCCCAGCAGAGACGTGTGCAGGTGATTGGGGCCTGCCCCTGCGTGTCTGGGCTCTCTTCCACAGCCCCAGCTCAGGGAAGCAGCCTTTGAGCCAAGACATGTAGGAGGCGCGGGGCGCCCCCGCCTGGAAGCCTAGTGCACAGCTTGCGGGAAGCGAGCCTCCTCGGGAGAAGAGGAGGCAACCCAGCTGCGTGCGGCTGCAATCACTTCTTGGGCGGAGCCGAGTGGGCCTCCAGTACGACAGAGCTCCAGCTCTGCTCAGAGGCCCGATGTGGCAGAGTTGCTTGCGTGAGGCTGCTCTGCCCTGGGCGAGCCTTGCCCAGACTTGCCTAGCGGCCAGGGTTCCTGTCCAGGAAGGAGCAGGCTGCACGAGACTGGGAGATGTTACTGGCGCCTCCCTGGCCTCAGCTCCACTCCTACCTTGACTTTGCACCTAGTTCAAAGGCGTACTTTTGGAAGGCTTAGGGGCCGGTGGGTTGCAAACTGCCAAGAGCTCCAGCAGTGAGGGCTCTATTAGAGGCAATGGGAGGGCAACTGCTTGGCTCCTCAAGCGGTTGCTTGACCGCCCTGACTCAGCACAGCACGGAGAGCACAAGGCTCACAGAGCCCCTGGCTAGGGTCTGCAGCCCCACACACCCGGCGGCTGACTCCGTGAGCGCCCAGAAGATGTTGACAGACATCATTTCCCTAGTGCTCTCCTCCCCAGCAGAGACGTGTGCAGCAGGTTGGGGCCTGCCCCTGCGTGTCTGGGCTCCCGTCCTCAGCCCCAGCTCAGGGAAGCAGCTCCTGAGTCCAGACCTGTAGGAGGCGCGGAGCGTCCCCGCCTGGAAGCCTAGTGCACAGCATGCGGGAAGCGAGCCTCCTCGGGAGAAGAGGAGGAAGCCCTGCTGCGTGCAGTTGCAATCACTTCTTGGGCGAAGCCGAGTGCGCCTCCAGTACGACAGAGCTCCAGCTCTGCTCAGAGGCCCGATGTGGCAGAGTTGCTGGCGTGAGGCTGCTCTGCCCTTGGCGAGCCTTGCCCAGACTTGCCTAGCGGCCAGGGTTCCTGTCCAGGAAGGAGCAGGATGCATGAGACTGGGAGATGTTACTGGCGCCTCCCTGGCCTCAGCTCCACTCCTACCTTGCCTTTGCACCTAGTTCAAAGGTGTCCTTTTGGAAGGCTTAGGGGCCGGTGGGTTGCAAACTGCCAAGAGCTCCAGCAGTGAGGGCTCTATAGAGGCAATGGGAGGGCAACTGCTTGGCTCCTCCAGCGGTTGCTTGACCGCCCTGACTCAGCACAGCACGGAGAGCACAAGGCTCACAGAGCCCCTGGCTAGGGTCTGCAGCCCCACACACCCGGCGGCTGACTCCGTGAGCGCCCAGAAGATGTTGACAGACATCATTTCCATAGTGCTCTCCTCCCCAGCAGAGACGTGTGCAGCTGGTTGGGGCCTGCCCCTGCGTGTCTGGGCTCCCGTCCTCAGCCCCAGCTCAGGGAAGCAGCTCCTGAGTCCAGACCTGTAGGAGGCGCGGAGCGTCCCCGCCTGGAAGCCTAGTGCACAGCATGCGGGAAGCGAGCCTCCTCGGGAGAAGAGGAGGAAGCCCTGCTGCGTGCAGTTGCAATCACTTCTTGGGCGAAGCCGAGTGGGCCTCCAGTACGACAGAGCTCCAGCTCTGCTCAGAGGCCTAATCTGGCAGAGTTGCTGGCGTGAGGCTGCTCTGCCCTGGGCCTGCTTTGCCCAGACGTGCCTCGAGGCTAGGCTTCCATTCCTGGAAGGAGCAGGCTGCGCGAGACTGGGAGATGCTACTGGCGCCTTCCTGGCCTCAGCTCCACTTCTGCCTTGCCTTTGCACCTAGTCCCCAGGCGTTCTTGTGTAGGGCTTAGTTGCCGGTGGGTTGCACACTGCCAAGCGCTCCAGCAGTGAGGGCTCTATTAGAGGCAATGGGAGGGCAACTGCAGGGCTCCTCAAGCGGTTGCTTGACCGCCCAGACTCAGCACAGACGGAGAGCACAAGGCTCACAGGGCCCCTGGCTGCGGTCTGCAGCCCCGCACACCCGGAGGCTGACTCCGGGAGCGCCCAGAACGTGCCTGAAGACGTCATTTCCCTAGTGCTCTCCTCCCCAGCAGAGACGTGTGCAGGTGATTGGGGCCTGCCCCTGCGTGTCTGGGCTCTCTTCCACAGCCCCAGCTCTGGGAAGCAGCCCCTGAGCCAAGACCTGTAGGAGGCGCGGGGCGCCCCCGGCTGGAAGCCTAGTGTACAACATGCGGGAAGCGAGCCTCTTCGGGAGAAGAGGAGGCAACCCAGCTGCGTGCGGCTGCAATCACTTCTTGGGCGGAGCCGAGTGCGCCTCCAGTACGGCAGAGCTCCAGGTCTGCTCAGAGGCCTAATCTGGCAGAGTTGCTGGCGTGAGGCTGCTCTGCCCTGGGCCAGCCTTGCCCAGACTTGCCTCGCGGCTAGGCTTCCATTCCTGTAAGGATCAGGCTGCGCGAGACTGGGAGATGCTACTGGCGCCTTCCTGGCCTCAGCTCCACTCCTGCCTTGCCTTTGCACCTAGTCCCCAGGCGTTCTTGTGTAGGGCTTAGTTGCCGGTGGGTTGCACACTGCCAAGCGCTCCAGCAGTGAGGGCTCTATTAGAGGCAATGGGAGGGCAACTGCAGGGCTCCTCAAGCGGTTGCTTGACCGCCCAGACTCAGCACAGCACGGAGAGCACAAGGCTCACAGGGCCCCTGGCTGGGGTCTGCAGCCCCGCACACCCGGAGGCTGACTCCGGGAGCCCCCAGAAGGTGCCTGACAGACGTCATTTCCCTAGTGCTCTCCTCCCCAGCAGAGACGTGTGCAGGTGATTGGGGCCTGCCCCTGCGTGTCTGGGCTCTCTTCCACAGCCCCAGCTCAGGGAAGCAGCCCCTGAGCCAAGACATGTAGGAGGCGCGGGGCGCCCCCGCCTGGAAGCCTAGTTCACAGCATGCGGGAAGCGAGCCTCCTCGGGAGAAGAGGAGGCAACCCAGCTGCGTGCGGCTGCACTCACTTCTTGGGCGGAGCCGAGTGCGCCTCCAGTACGACAGAGCTCCAGCTCTGCTCAGAGGCCTAATCTGGCAGAGTTGCTGGCGTGAGGCTCCTCTGCCCTGGGCGAGCCTTGCCCAGACTTGGCTAGCGGCAAGGGTTCCTGTCCAGGAAGGAGCAGGCTGCACGAGACTGGGAGACGCTACTGGCGCCTCCCTGGCCTCAGCTCCACTCCTACCTTGCCTTTGCACATAGTTCAAAGGCGTCCTTTTGGAAGTCTTAGGGGCCGGTGGGGTGCAAACTGCCAGGAGCTTCAGCAGTGAGGGCTCTATTAGAGGCAATGAGAGGGCAACTGCAGGGCTCCTCCAGCGGTTGCTTGACCGCCCAGACTCAGCACAGCACAGAGAGCACAAGGCTCACAGAGCCCCTGGCTAGGGTCTGCAGCCCCACACACCCGGCGGCTGACTCCGTGAGCGCCCAGAAGATGTTGACAGACATCATTTCCCTAGTGCTCTCCTCCCCAGCAGAGACGTGTGCAGGTGGTTGGGGCCTGCCCCTGCGTGTCTGGGCTCCCGTCCTCAGCCCCAGCTCAGGGAAGCAGCTCCTGAGTCCAGACCTGTAGGAGGCGCGGAGCGTCCCCGCCTGGAAGCCTAGTGCACAGCATGCGGGAAGCGAGCCTCCTCGGGAGAAGAGGAGGAAGCCCTGCTGCGTGCAGATGCAATCACTTCTTGGGCGAAGCCGAGTGCGCCTCCAGTACGGCAGAGCTCCAGGTCTGCTCAGAGGCCTAATCTGGCAGAGTTGCTGGCGTGAGGCTGCTCTGCCCTTGGCGAGCCTTGCCCAGACTTGCCTCGCGGCTAGGCTTCCAGTCCAGGAAGGAGCAGGCTGCGCGAGACTGGGAGATGCTACTGGCGCCTTCCTTGCCTCAGCTCCACTCCTGCCTTGCCTTTGCACCTAGTCCCCAGGCGTTCTTGTGGAGGGCTTAGTTGCCGGTGGGTTGCACACTGCCAAGCGCTCCAGCAGTGAGGGCTCTATTAGAGGCAATGGGAAGGCAACTTCATGGCTCCTCCAGCGGTTGCTTGACCGCCCAGACTCAGCACAGCACGGAGAGCACAAGGCTCACAGGGCCCCTGGCTGGGGTCTGCAGCCCCACACACCCGGAAGCTGACTCCGTGAGCGCCCAGAAGGTGTCTGACAGACGTCATTTCCCTAGTGCTCTCCTCCCCAGCAGAGACGTGTGCAGGTGATTGGGGCCTGCCCCTGCGTGTCTGGGCTCCCGTCCTCAGCCCCAGCTCAGGGAAGCAGCTCCTGAGTCAAGACCTGTAGGAGGCGCGAAGCGCCCCCGCCTGGAAGCCTAGTGCACAGCATGCGGGAAGCGAACCTCCTCGGGAGAAGAGGAGGCAACCCAGCTGCGTGCGGCTGCAATCACTTCTTGGGCGGAGCCGAGTGGGCCTCCAGTACGACAGAGCTCCAGCTCTGCTCAGAGGCCCGATGTGGCAGAGTTGCTGGCGTGAGGCTGCTCTGCCCTGGGCGAGCCTTGCCCAGACTTGCCTAGCGGCCAGGGTTCCTGTCCAGGAAGGAGCAGGATGCACGAGACTGGGAGATGTTACTGGCGCCTCCCTGGCCTCAGCTCCACTCCTACCTTGCCTTTGCACCTAGTTCAAAGGTGTCCTTTTGGAAGGCTTAGGGGCCGGTGGGTTGCAAACTGCCAAGAGCTCCAGCAGTGAGGGCTCTATAGAGGCAATGGGAGGCCAACTCTTGGCTCCTCCAGCGGTTGCTTGACCGCCCTGACTCAGCACAGCACGGAGAGCACAAGGCTCACAGAGCCCCTGGCTAGGGTCTGCAGCCCCACACACCCGGCGGCTGACTCCGTGAGCGCCCAGAAGATGTTGACAGACATCATTTCCATTGTGCTCTCCTCCCCAGCAGAGACGTGTGCAGCTGGTTGGGGCTTGCCCCTGCGTGTCTGGGCTCCCGTCCTCAGCCCCAGCTCAGGGAAGCAGCTCCTGAGTCCAGACCTGTAGGAGGCGCGGAGCGTCCCCGCCTGGAAGCCTAGTGCACAGCATGCGGGAAGCGAGCCTCCTCGGGAGAAGAGGAAGAAGCCCTGCTGCGTGCAGTTGCAATCACTTCTTGGGCGAAGCCGAGTGCGCCTCCAGTACGACAGAGCTCCAGCTCTGCTCAGAGGCCCGATGTGGCAGAGTTGCTGGCGTGAGGCTGCTCTGCCCTGGGCCAGCCTTGCCCAGACTTGCCTCGCGGCTAGGCTTCCATTCCTGGAAGGAGCAGGCTGCGCGAGACTGGGAGATGCTACTGGCGCCTTCCTGGCCTCAGCTCCACTCCTGCCTTGCCTTTGCACCTAGTCCCCAGGCGTTCTTGTGTAGGGCTTAGTTGCCGGTGGGTTGCACACTGCCAAGCGCTCCAGCAGTGAGGGCTCTATTAGAGGCAATGGGAGGGCAACTGCAGGGCTCCTCAAGCGGTTGCTTGACCGCCCAGACTCAGAACAGCACGGAGAGCACAAGGCTCACAGGGCCCCAGGCTGGGGTCTGCAGCCCCGCACACCCGGAGGCTGACTCCGGGAGCCCCCAGAAGGTGCCTGACAGACGTCATTTCCCTAGTGCTCTCCTCCCCAGCAGAGACGTGTGCAGGTGATTGGGGCCTGCCCCTGCGTGTCTGGGCTCTCTTCCACAGCCCCAGCTCAGGGAAGCAGAACCTGAGCCAAGACCTGTAGGAGGCGCGGGGCGCCCCCGGCTGGAAGCCTAGTTCACAGCATGCGGGAAGCGAGCCTCTTCGGGAGAAGAGGAGGCAACCCAGCTGCGTGCGGCTGCACTCACTTCTTGGGCGGAGCCGAGTGCGCCTCCAGTACGACAGAGCTCCAGCTCTGCTCAGAGGCCTAATCTGGCAGAGTTGCTGGCGTGAGGCTGCTCTGCCCTGGGCGAGCCTTGCCCAGACTTGGCTAGCGGCAAGGGTTCCTGTCCAGGAAGGAGCAGGCTGCACGAGACTGGGAGACGCTACTGGCGCCTCCCTGGCCTCAGCTCCACTCCTACCTTGCCTTTGCACATAGTTCAAAGGCGTCCTTTTGGAAGGCTTAGGGGCCGGTGGGTTGCAAACTGCCAAGAGCTTCAGCAGTGAGGGCTCTATTAGAGGCAATGAGAGGGCAACTGCAGGGCTCCTCCAGCGGTTGCTTGACCGCCCAGACTCAGCACAGCACAGAGAGCACAAGGCTCACAGAGCCCCTGGCTAGGGTCTGCAGCCCCACACACCCGGCGGCTGACTCCGTGAGCGCCCAGAAGATGTTGACAGACATCATTTCCCTAGTGCTCTCCTCCCCAGCAGAGACGTGTGCAGCTGGTTGGGGCCTGCCCCTGCGTGTCTGGGCTCCCGTCCTCAGCCCCAGCTCAGGGAAGCAGCTCCTGAGTCCAGACCTGTAGGAGGCGCGGAGCGTCCCCGCCTGGAAGCCTAGTGCACAGCATGCGGGAAGCGAGCCTCCTCGGGAGAAGAGGAGGAAGCCCTGCTGCGTGCAGATGCAATCACTTCTTGGGCGAAGCCGAGTGCGCCTCCAGTACGGCAGAGCTCCAGCTCTGCTCAGAGGCCCGATGTGGCAGAGTTGCTGGCGTGAGGCTGCTCTGCCCTTGGCGAGCCTTGCCCAGACTTGCCTCGCGGCTAGGCTTCCAGTCCAGGAAGGAGCAGGCTGCGCGAGACTGGGAGATGCTACTGGCGCCTTCCTGGCCTCAGCTCCACTCCTGCCATGCCTTTGCACCTAGTCCCCAGGCGTTCTTGTGGAGGGCTTAGTTGCCGGTGGGTTGCACACTGCCAAGCGCTCCAGCAGTGAGGGCTCTATTAGAGGCAATGGGAGGGCAACTGCAGGGCTCCTCAAGCGGTTGCTTGACCGCCCACACTCAGCACAGCACGGAGAGCACAAGGCTCACAGGGCCCCTGGCTGGGGTCTGCAGCCCCGCACACCCGGAGGCTGACTCCGGGAGCCCCCAGAAGGTGCCTGACAGACGTCATTTCCCTAGTGCTCTCCTCCCCAGCAGAGACGTGTGCAGGTGATTGGGGCCTGCCCCTGCGTGTCTGGGCTCTCTTCCACAGCCCCAGCTCAGGGAAGCAGCCTTTGAGCCAAGACATGTAGGAGGCGCGGGGCGCCCCCGCCTGGAAGCCTAGTGCACAGCTTGCGGGAAGCGAGCCTCCTCGGGAGAAGAGGAGGCAACCCAGCTGCGTGCGGCTGCAATCACTTCTTGGGCGGAGCCGAGTGGGCCTCCAGTACGACAGAGCTCCAGCTCTGCTCAGAGGCCCGATGTGGCAGAGTTGCTTGCGTGAGGCTGCTCTGCCCTGGGCGAGCCTTGCCCAGACTTGCCTAGCGGCCAGGGTTCCTGTCCAGGAAGGAGCAGGCTGCACGAGACTGGGAGATGTTACTGGCGCCTCCCTGGCCTCAGCTCCACTCCTACCTTGACTTTGCACCTAGTTCAAAGGCGTCCTTTTGGAAGGCTTAGGGTCCGGTGGGTTGCAAACTGCCAAGAGCTCCAGCAGTGAGGGCTCTATTAGAGGCAATGGGAGGGCAACTGCTTGGCTCCTCAAGCGGTTGCTTGACCGCCCTGACTCAGCACAGCACGGAGAGCACAAGGCTCACAGAGCCCCTGGCTAGGGTCTGCAGCCCCACACACCCGGAAGCTGACTCCGTGAGCGCCCAGAAGGTGTCTGACAGACGTCATTTCCCTAGTGCTCTCCTCCCCAGCAGAGACGTGTGCAGGTGATTGGGGCCTGCCCCTGCGTGTCTGGGCTCCCGTCCTCAGCCCCAGCTCAGGGAAGCAGCTCCTGAGTCAAGACCTGTAGGAGGCGCGAAGCGCCCCCCCCTGGAAGCCTAGTGCACAGCATGCGGGAAGCGAACCTCCTCGGGAGAAGAGGAGGCAACCCAGCTGCGTGCGGCTGCAATCACTTCTTGGGCAGAGCCGAGTGGGCCTCCAGTACGACAGAGCTCCAGCTCTGCTCAGAGGCCCGATGTGGCAGAGTTGCTGGCGTGAGGCTGCTCTGCCCTGGGCGAGCCTTGCCCAGACTTGCCTAGCGGCCAGGGTTCCTGTCCAGGAAGGAGCAGGATGCACGAGACTGGGAGATGTTACTGGCGCCTCCCTGGCCTCAGCTCCACTCCTACCTTGCCTTTGCACCTAGTTCAAAGGTGTCCTTTTGGAAGGCTTAGGGGCCGGTGGGTTGCAAACTGCCAAGAGCTCCAGCAGTGAGGGCTCTATAGAGGCAATGGGAGGGCAACTCTTGGCTCCTCCAGCGGTTGCTTGACCGCCCTGACTCAGCACAGCACGGAGAGCACAAGGCTCACAGAGCCCCTGGCTAGGGTCTGCAGCCCCACACACCCGGCGGCTGACTCCGTGAGCGCCCAGAAGATGTTGACAGACATCATTTCCATTGTGCTCTCCTCCCCAGCAGAGACGTGTGCAGCTGGTTGGGGCTTGCCCCTGCGTGTCTGGGCTCCCGTCCTCAGCCCCAGCTCAGGGAAGCAGCTCCTGAGTCCAGACCTGTAGGAGGCGCGGAGCGTCCCCGCCTGGAAGCCTAGTGCACAGCATGCGGGAAGCGAGCCTCATCGGGAGAAGAGGAGGAAGCCCTGCTGCGTGCAGATGCAATCACTTCTTGGGCGAAGCCGAGTGCGCCTCCAGTACGGCAGAGCTCCAGGTCTGCTCAGAGGCCTAATCTGGCAGAGTTGCTGGCGTGAGGCTGCTCTGCCCTTGGCGAGCCTTGCCCAGACTTGCCTCGCGGCTAGGCTTCCAGTCCAGGAAGGAGCAGGCTGCGCGAGACTGGGAGATGTTACTGGCGCCTCCCTGGCCTCTGCTCCACTCCTACCTTGCCTTTGCACCTAGTTCAAAGGCGTCCTTTTGGAAGGCTTAGGGGCCGGTGGGTTGCACACTGCCAAGCGCTCCAGCAGTGAGGGCTCTATTAGAGGCAATGGGAGGGCAACTGCTTGGCTCCTCAAGCGGTTGCTTGACCGCCCTGACAGCACAGCACGGAGAGCACAAGGCTCACAGAGCCCCTGGCTAGGGTCTGCAGCCCCACACACCCGGCGTCTGACTCCGTGAGCGCCCAGAAGATGTTGACAGACATCATTTCCATAGTGCTCTCCTCCCCAGCAGAGACGTGTGCAGCTGGTTGGGGCCTGCCCCTGCGTGTCTGGGCTCCCGTCCTCAGTCCCAGCTCAGGGAAGCAGCTCCTGAGTCCAGACCTGTAGGAGGCGTGGAGCGTCCCCGCCTGGAAGCCTAGTGCACAGCATGCGGGAAGCGAGCCTCCTCGGGAGAAGAGGAGGAAGCCCTGCTGCGTGCAGTTGCAATCACTTCTTGGGCGAAGCCGAGTGCGCCTCCAGTACGACAGAGCTCCAGCTCTGCTCAGAGGCCCGATGTGGCAGAGTTGCTGGCGTGAGGCTGCTCTGCCCTGGGCCAGCCTTGCCCAGACTTGCCTCGCGGCTAGGCTTCCATTCCTGGAAGGATCAGGCTGCGCGAGACTGGGAGATGCTACTGGCGCCTTCCTGGCCTCAGCTCCACTCCTGCCTTGCCTTTGCACCTAGTCCCCAGGCGTTCTTGTGTAGGGCTTAGTTGCCGGTGGGTTGCACACTGCCAAGCGCTCCAGCAGTGAGGGCTCTATTAGAGGCAATGGGAGGGCAACTGCAGGGCTCCTCAAGCGGTTGCTTGACCGCCCAGACTCAGCACAGCACGGAGAGCACAAGGCTCACAGGGCCCCAGGCTGGGGTCTGCAGCCCCGCACACCCGGAGGCTGACTCCGGGAGCGCCCAGAAGGTGCCTGACAGACATCATTTCCCTAGTGCTCTCCTCCCCAGCAGAGACGTGTGCAGGTGATTGGGGCCTGCCCCTGCGTGTCTGGGCTCTCTTCCACAGCCCCAGCTCAGGGAAGCAGCCCCTGAGCCAAGACCTGTAGGAGGCGCGGGGCGCCCCCGGCTGGAAGCCTAGTGTACAGCATGCGGGAAGCGAGCCTCCTCGGGAGAAGAGGAGGCAACCCAGCTGCGTGCGGCTGCACTCACTTCTTGGGCGGAGCCGAGTGCGCCTCCAGTACGACAGAGCTCCAGCTCTGCTCAGAGGTCTAATCTGGCAGAGTTGCTGGCGTGAGGCTCCTCTGCCCTGGGCGAGCCTTGCCCAGACTTGGCTAGCGGCAAGGGTTCCTGTCCAGGAAGGAGCAGGCTGCACGAGACTGGGAGACGCTACTGGCGCCTCCCTGGCCTCAGCTCCACTCCTACCTTGCCTTTGCACATAGTTCAAAGGCGTCCTTTTGGAAGGCTTACGGGCCGGTGGGTTGTAAACTGCCAAGAGCTTCAGCAGTGAGGGCTCTATTAGAGGCAATGAGAGGGCAACTGCAGGGCTCCTCCAGCGGTTGCTTGACCGCCCAGACTCAGCACAGCACAGAGAGCACAAGGCTCACAGAGCCCCTGGCTAGGGTCTGCAGCCCCACACACCCGGCGGCTGACTCCGTGAGCGCCCAGATGTTGACAGACATCATTTCCCTAGTGCTCTCCTCCCCAGCAGAGACGTGTGCAGCTGGTTGGGGCCTGCCCCTGCGTGTCTGGGCTCCCGTCCTCAGCCCCAGCTCAGGGAAGCAGCTCCTGAGTCCAGACCTGTAGGAGGCGCGGAGCGTCCCCGCCTGGAAGCCTAGTGCACAGCATGCGGGAAGCGAGCCTCCTCGGGAGAAGAGGAGGCAACCCAGCTGCGTGCGGCTGCACTCACTTCTTGGGCGGAGCCGAGTGGGCCTCCAGTACGACAGAGCTCCAGCTCTGCTCAGAGGCCCGATGTGGCAGAGTTGCTGGCGTGAGGCTGCTCTGCCCTGGGCGAGCCTTGCCCAGACTTGCCTAGCGGCCAGGGTTCCTGTCCAGGAAGGAGCAGGATGCACGAGACTGGGAGATGTTACTGGCGCCTCCCTGGCCTCAGCTCCACTCCTACCTTGCCTTTGCACCTAGTTCAAAGGTGTCCTTTAGGAAGGCTTAGGGGCCGGTGGGTTGCAAACTGCCAAGAGCTCCAGCAGTGAGGGCTCTATAGAGGCAATGGGAGGCCAACTCTTGGCTCCTCCAGCGGTTGCTTGACCGCCCTGACTCAGCACAGCACGGAGAGCACAAGGCTAACAGAGGCCCTGGCTAGGGTCTGCAGCCCCACACACCCGGCGGCTGACTCCGTGAGCGCCCAGAAGATGTTGACAGACATCATTTCCATTGTGCTCTCCTCCCCAGCAGAGACGTGTGCAGCTGGTTGGGGCTTGCCCCTGCGTGTCTGGGCTCCCGTCCTCAGTCCCAGCTCAGGGAAGCAGCTCCTGAGTCCAGACCTGTAGGAGGCGCGGAGCGTCCCCGCCTGGAAGCCTAGTGCACAGCATGCGGGAAGCGAGCCTCCTCGGAAGAAGAGGAGGAAGCCCTGCTGCGTGCAGTTGCAATCACTTCTTGGGCGAAGCCGAGTGCGCCTCCAGTACGACAGAGCTCCAGCTCTGCTCAGAGGCCCGATGTGGCAGAGTTGCTGGCGTGAGGCTGCTCTGCCCTGGGCCAGCCTTGCCCAGACTTGCCTCGCGGCTAGGCTTCCATTCCTGGAAGGAGCAGGCTGCGCGAGACTGGGAGATGCTACTGGCGCCTTCCTGGCCTCAGCTCCACTCCTGCCTTGCCTTTGCACCTAGTCCCCAGGCGTTCTTGTGTAGGGCTTAGTTGCCGGTGGGTTGCACACTGCCAAGCGCTCCAGCAGTGAGGGCTCTATTAGAGGCAATGGGAGGGCAACTGCAGGGCTCCTCAAGCGGTTGCTTGACCGCCCAGACTCAGCACAGCACGGAGAGCACAAGGCTCACAGGGCCCCAGGCTGGGGTCTGCAGCCCCGCACACCCGGAGGCTGACTCCGGGAGCGCCCAGAAGGTGCCTGACAGACGTCATTTCCCTAGTGCTCTCCTCCCCAGCAGAGACGTGTGCAGGTGATTGGGGCCTGCCCCTGCGTGTCTGGGCTCTCTTCCACAGCCCCAGCTCAGGGAAGCAGCCCCTGAGCCAAGACCTGTAGGAGGCGCGGGGCGCACCCGGCTGGAAGCCTAGTGTACAGCATGCGGGAAGCGAGCCTCTTCGGGAGAAGAGGAGGCAACCCAGCTGCGTGCGGCTGCAATCACTTCTTGGGCGGAGCCGAGTGCGCCTCCAGTACGACAGAGCTCTAGCTCTGCTCAGAGGCCTAATCTGGCAGAGTTGCTGGCGTGAGGCTCCTCTGCCCTGGGCGAGCCTTGCCCAGACTTGGCTAGCGGCAAGGGTTCCTGTCCAGGAAGGAGCAGGCTGCACGAGACTGGGAGACGCTACTGGCGCCTCCCTGGCCTCAGCTCCACTCCTACCTTGCCTTTGCACATAGTTCAAAGGCGTCCTTTTGGAAGGCTTAGGGGCCGGTGGGTTGCAAACTGCCAAGAGCTTCAGCAGTGAGGGCTCTATTAGAGGCAATGAGAGGGCAACTGCAGGGCTCCTCCAGCGGTTGCTTGACCGCCCAGACTCAGCACAGCACAGAGAGCACAAGGCTCACAGAGCCCCTGGCTAGGGTCTGCAGCCCCACACACCCGGCGGCTGACTCCGTGAGCGCCCAGAAGATGTTGACAGACATCATTTCCCTAGTGCTCTCCTCCCCAGCAGAGACGTGTGCAGGTGGTTGGGGCCTGCCCCTGCGTGCCTGGGCTCCCGTCCTCAGCCCCAGCTCAGGGAAGCAGCTCCTGAGTCCAGACCTGAAGGAGGCGCAGAGCGTCCCCGCCTGGAAGCCTAGTGCACAGCATGAGGGAAGCGAGCCTCCTCGGGAGAGGAGGAGGAAGCCCTGCTGCGTGCAGTTGAAATCACTTCTTGGGCGAAACCGAGTGCGCCTCCAGTACGGCAGAGCTCCAGGTCTGCTCAGAGGCCTAATCTGGCAGAGTTGCTGCGTGAGGCTGCTCTGCCCTTGGCGAGCCTTGCCCAGACTTGCCTCGCGGCTAGGCTTCCAGTCCAGGAAGGAGCAGGCTGCGCGAGACTGGGAGATGCTACTGGCGCCTTCCTGGCCTCAGCTCCACTCCTGCCTTGCCTTTGCACCTAGTCCCCAGGCGTTCTTGTGGAGGGCTTAGTTGCCGGTGGGTTGCACACTGCCAAGCGCTCCAGCAGTGAGGGCTCTATTAGAGGCAATGGGAAGGCAACTTCATGGCTCCTCCAGCGGTTGCTTGACCGCCCAGACTCAGCACAGACGGAGAGCACAAGGCTCACAGGGCCCCTGGCTGCGGTCTGCAGCCCCGCACACCCGGAGGCTGACTCCGGGAGCGCCCAGAATTTGCCTGACAGACGTCATTTCCCTAGTGCTCTCCTCCCCAGCAGAGACGTGTGCAGGTGATTGGGGCCTGCCCCTGCGTGTCTGGGCTCTCTTCCACAGCCCCAGCTCTGGGAAGCAGCCCCTGAGCCAAGACCTGTAGGAGGCGCGGGGCGCCCCCGGCTGGAAGCCTAGTGTACAGCATGCGGGAAGCGAGCCTCTTCGGGAGAAGAGGAGGCAACCCAGCTGCGTGCGGCTGCAATCACTTCTTGGGCGGAGCCGAGTGGGCCTCCAGTTCGACAGAGCTCCAGCTCTGCTCAGAGGCCCGATGTGGCAGAGTTGCTGGCGTGAGGCTGCTCTGCCCTGGGCGAGCCTTGCCCAGACTTGCCTAGCGGCCAGGGTTCCTGTCCAGGAAGGAGCAGGCTGCACGAGACTGGGAGATGTTACTGGCGCCTCCCTGGCCTCTGCTCCACTCCTACCTTGCCTTTGCACCTAGTTCAAAGGCGTCCTTTTGGAAGGCTTAGGGGCCGGTGGGTTGCACACTGCCAAGAGCTCCAGCAGTGAGGGCTCTATTAGAGGCAATGAGAGGGCAACTGCAGGGCTCCTCAAGCGGTTGCTTGACCGCCCAGACTCAGCACAGCACGGAGAGCACAAGGCTCACAGGGCCCCTGGCTGGGGTCTGCAGCCCCGCACACCCGGAGGCTGACTCCGGGAGCCCCCAGAAGGTGCCTGACAGGCGTCATTTCCCTAGTGCTCTCCTCCCCAGCAGAGACGTGTGCAGGTGATTGGGGCCTGCCCCTGCGTGTCTGGGCTCTCTTCCACAGCCCCAGTTCAGGGAAGCAGCCCCTGAGCCAAGACATGTAGGAGGCGCGGGGCGCCCCCGCCTGGAAGCCTAGTGCACAGCATGCGGGAAGCGAGCCTCCTCGGGAGAAGAGGAGGCAACCCAGCTGCGTGCGGCTGCACTCACTTCTTGGGCGGAACCGAGTGCGCCTCCAGTACGGCAGAGCTCCAGGTCTGCTCAGAGGCCTAATCTGGCAGAGTTGCTGGCGTGAGGCTGCTCTGCCCTTGGCGAGCCTTGCCCAGACTTGCCTCGCGCCTAGGCTTCCAGTCCAGGAAGGAGCAGGCTGCGCGAGACTGGGAGATGCTACTGGCGCCTTCCTGGCCTCAGCTCCACTCCTGCCTTGCCTTTGCACCTAGTCCCCAGGCGTTCTTGTGGAGGGCTTAGTTGCCGGTGGGTTGCACACTGCCAAGCGCTCCAGCAGTGAGGGCTCTATTAGAGGCAATGGGAAGGCAACTTCATGGCTCCTCCAGCGGTTGCTTGACCGCCCAGACTCAGCACAGCACGGAGAGCACAAGGCTCACAGGGCCCCTGGCTGGGGTCTGCAGCCCCACACACCCGGAAGCTGACTCCGTGAGCGCCCAGAAGGTGTCTGACAGACGTCATTTCCCTAGTGCTCTCCTCCCCAGCAGAGACGTGTGCAGGTGATTGGGGCCTGCCCCTGCGTGTCTGGGCTCCCGTCCTCAGCCCCAGCTCAGGGAAGCAGCTCCTGAGTCAAGACCTGTAGGAGGCGCGAAGCGCCCCCGCCTGGAAGCCTAGTGCACAGCATGCGGGAAGCGAACCTCCTCGGGAGAAGAGGAGGCAACCCAGCTGCGTGCGGCTGCAATCACTTCTTGGGCGGAGCCGAGTGGGCCTCCAGTACGACAGAGCTCCAGCTCTGCTCAGAGGCCCGATGTGGCAGAGTTGCTGGCGTGAGGCTGCTCTGCCCTGGGCGAGCCTTGCCCAGACTTGCCTAGCGGCCAGGGTTCCTGTCCAGGAAGGAGCAGGATGCACGAGACTGGGAGATGTTACTGGCGCCTCCCTGGCCTCAGCTCCACTCCTACCTTGCCTTTGCACCTAGTTCAAAGGTGTCCTTTTGGAAGGCTTAGGGGCCGTTGGGTTGCAAACTGCCAAGAGCTCCAGCAGTGAGGGCTCTATAGAGGCAATGAGAGGGCAACTCTTGGCTCCTCCAGCGGTTTTTTGACCGCCCTGACAGCACAGCACGGAGAGCACAAGGCTCACAGAGCCCCTGGCTAGGGTCTGCAGCCCCACACACCCGGCGGCTGACTCCGTGAGCGCCCAGATGTTGACAGACATCATTTCCATAGTGCTCTCCTCCCCAGCAGAGACGTGTGCAGCTGGTTGGGGCCTGCCCCTGCGTGTCTGGGCTCCCGTCCTCAGTCCCAGCTCAGGGAAGCAGCTCCTGAGTCCAGACCTGTAGGAGGCGCGAAGCGTCCCCGCCTGGAAGCCTAGTGCACAGCATGCGGGAAGCGAGCCTCCTCGGGAGAAGAGGAGGAAGCCCTGCTGCGTGCAGTTGCAATCACTTCTTGGGCGAAGCCGAGTGCGCCTCCAGTACGACAGAGCTCCAGCTCTGCTCAGAGGCCCGATGTGGCAGAGTTGCTGGCGTGAGGCTGCTCTGCCCTGGGCCAGCCTTGCCCAGACTTGCCTCGCGGCTAGGCTTCCATTCCTGGAAGGATCAGGCTGCGCGAGACTGGGAGATGCTACTGGCGCCTTCCTGGCCTCAGCTCCACTCCTGCCTTGCCTTTGCACCTAGTCCCCAGGCGTTCTTGTGTATGGCTTAGTTGCCGGTGGGTTGCACACTGCCAAGCGCTCCAGCAGTGAGGGCTCTATTAGAGGCAATGGGAGGGCAACTGCAGGGCTCCTCAAGCGGTTGCTTGACCGCCCAGACTCAGCACAGCACGGAGAGCACAAGGCTCACAGGGCCCCTGGCTGGGGTCTGCAGCCCCGCACACCCGGAGGCTGACTCCGGGAGCCCCCAGAAGGTGCCTGACAGACGTCATTTCCCTAGTGCTCTCCTCCCCAGCAGAGACGTGTGCAGGTGATTGGGGCCTGCCCCTGCGTGTCTGGGCTCTCTTCCACAGCCCCAGCTCAGGGAAGCAGCCCCTGAGCCAAGACATGTAGGAGGCGCGGGGCGCCCCCGCCTGGAAGCCTAGTGCACAGCATGCGGGAAGCGAGCCTCCTCGGGAGAAGAGGAGGCAACCCAGCTGCGTGCGGCTGCACTCACTTCTTGGGCGGAGCCGAGTGCGCCTCCAGTACGACAGAGCTCCAGCTCTGCTCAGAGGCCTAATCTGGCAGAGTTGCTGGCGTGAGGCTGCTCTGCCCTGGGCGAGCCTTGCCCAGACTTGGCTAGCGCAAGGGTTCCTGTCCAGGAAGGAGCAGGCTGCACGAGACTGGGAGACGCTACTGGCGCCTCCCTGGCCTCAGCTCCACTCCTACCTTGCCTTTGCACATAGTTCAAAGGCGTCCATTTGGAAGGCTTACGGGCCGGTGGGTTGTAAACTGCCAAGAGCTTCAGCAGTGAGGGCTCTATTAGAGGCAATGAGAGGGCAACTGCAGGGCTCCTCCAGCGGTTGCTTGACCGCCCAGACTCAGCACAGCACAGAGAGCACAAGGCTCACAGAGCCCCTGGCTAGGGTCTGCAGCCCCACACACCCGGCGGCTGACTCCGTGAGCGCCCAGAAGATGTTGACAGACATCATTTCCCTAGTGCTCTCCTCCCCAGCAGAGACGTGTGCAGGTGGTTGGGGCCTGCCCCTGCGTGTCTGGGCTCCCGTCCTCAGCCCCAGCTCAGGGAAGCAGCTCCTGAGTCCAGACCTGTAGGAGGCGCGGAGCGTCCCCGCCTGGAAGCCTAGTGCACAGCATGCGGGAAGCGAGCCTCCTCGGGAGAAGAGGAGGAAGCCCTGCTGTGTGCAGTTGAAATCACTTCTTGGGCGAAGCCGAGTGCGCCTCCAGTACGGCAGAGCTCCAGGTCTGCTCAGAGGCCTAATCTGGCAGAGTTGCTGGCGTGAGGCTGCTCTGCCCTTGGCGAGCCTTGCCCAGACTTGCCTCGCGGCTAGGCTTCCAGTCCAGGAAGGAGCAGGCTGCGCGAGACTGGGAGATGCTACTGGCGCCTTCCTGGCCTCAGCTCCACTCCTGCCTTGCCTTTGCACCTAGTCCCCAGGCGTTCTTGTGGAGGGCTTAGTTGCCGGTGGGTTGCACACTGCCAAGTGCTCCGGCAGTGAGGGCTGTATTAGAGGCAATGGGAAGGCAACTTCAGGGCTCCTCCAGCGGTTGCTTGACCGCCCTGACTCAGCACAGACGGAGAGCACAAGGCTCACAGGGCCCCTGGCTGCGGTCTGCAACCCCGCACACCCGGAGGCTGACTCCGGGAGCGCCCAGAAGGTGCCTGACAGACGTCATTTCCCTAGTGCTCTCCTCCCCAGCAGAGACGTGTGCAGGTGATTGGGGCCTGCCCCTGCGTGTCTGGGCTCCCGTCCTCAGCCCCAGCTCAGGGAAGCAGCTCCTGAGTCAAGACCTGTAGGAGGCGCGAAGCGCCCCCGCCTGGAAGCCTAGTGCACAGCATGCGGGAAGCGAACCTCCTCGGGAGAAGAGGAGGCAACCCAGCTGCGTGCGGCTGCAATCACTTCTTGGGCGGAGCCGAGTGGGCCTCCAGTTCGACAGAGCTCCAGCTCTGCTCAGAGGCCCGATGTGGCAGAGTTGCTGGCGTGAGGCTGCTCTGCCCTGGGCGAGCCTTGCCCAGACTTGCCTAGCGGCCAGGGTTCCTGTCCAGGAACGAGCAGGATGCACGAGACTGGGAGATGTTACTGGCGCCTCCCTGGCCTCAGCTCCACTCCTACCTTGCCTTTGCACCTAGTTCAAAGCTGTCCTTTTGGAAGGCTTAGGGGCCGGTGGGTTGCAAACTGCCAAGAGCTCCAGCAGTGAGGGCTCTATTAGAGGCAATGGGAGGGCAACTCTTGGCTCCTCCAGCGGTTGCTTGACCGCCCTGACTCAGCACAGCACGGAGAGCACAAGGCTCACAGAGCCCCTGGCTAGGGTCTGCAGCCCCACACACCCGGCGGCTGACTCCGTGAGCGCCCAGAAGATGTTGACAGACATCATTTCCATAGTGCTCTCCTCCCCAGCAGAGACGTGTGCAGCTGGTTGGGGCCTGCCCCTGCGTGTCTGGGCTCCCGTCCTCAGTCCCAGCACAGGGAAGCAGCTCCTGAGTCCAGACCTGTAGGAGGCGCGGAGCGTCCCCGCCTGGAAGCCTAGTGCACAGCATGCGGGAAGCGAGCCTCCTCGGGAGAAGAGGAGGAAGCCCTGCTGCGTGCAGTTGCAATCACTTCTTGGGCGAAGCCGAGTGCGCCTCCAGTACGACAGAGCTCCAGCTCTGCTCAGAGGCCCGATGTGGCAGAGTTGCTGGCGTGAGGCTGCTCTGCCCTGGGCCAGCCTTGCCCAGACTTGCCTCGCGGCTAGGCTTCCATTCCTGGAAGGATCAGGCTGCGCGAGACTGGGAGATGCTACTGGCGCCTTCCTGGCCTCAGCTCCACTCCTGCCTTGCCTTTGCACCTAGTCCCCAGGCGTTCTTGTGTAGGGCTTAGTTGCCGGTGGGTTGCACACTGCCAAGCGCTCCAGCAGTGAGGGCTCTATTAGAGGCAATGGGAGGGCAACTGCAGGGCTCCTCAAGCGGTTGCTTGACCGCCCAGACTCAGCACAGCACGGAGAGCACAAGGCTCACAGGGCCCCTGGCTGGGGTCTGCAGCCCCGCACACCCGGAGGCTGACTCCGGGAGCCCCCAGAAGGTGCCTGACAGACGTCATTTCCCTAGTGCTCTCCTCCCCAGCAGAGACGTGTGCAGGTGATTGGGGCCTGCCCCTGCGTGTCTGGGCTCTCTTCCACAGCCCCAGCTCAGGGAAGCAGCCCCTGAGCCAAGACATGTAGGAGGCGCGGGGCGCCCCCGCCTGGAAGCCTAGTGCACAGCATGCGGGAAGCGAGCCTCCTCGGGAGAAGAGGAGGCAACCCAGCTGCGTGCGGCTGCACTCACTTCTTGGGCGGAGCCGAGTGCGCCTCCAGTACGACAGAGCTCCAGCTCTGCTCAGAGGCCTAATCTGGCAGAGTTGCTGGCGTGAGGCTGCTCTGCCCTGGGCGAGCCTTGCCCAGACTTGGCTAGCGGCAAGGGTTCCTGTCCAGGAAGGAGCAGGCTGCACGAGACTGGGAGACGCTACTGGCGCCTCCCTGGCCTCAGCTCCACTCCTACCTTGCCTTTGCACATAGTTCAAAGGCGTCCTTTTGGAAGGCTTAGGGGCCGGTGGGTTGCAAACTGCCAAGAGCTTCAGCAGTGAGGGCTCTATTAGAGGCAATGAGAGGGCAACTGCAGGGCTCCTCCAGCGGTTGCTTGACCGCCCAGACTCAGCACAGCACAGAGAGCACAAGGCTCACAGAGCCCCTGGCTAGGGTCTGCAGCCCCACACACCCGGCGGCTGACTCCGTGAGCGCCCAGAAGATGTTGACAGACATCATTTCCCTAGTGCTCTCCTCCCCAGCAGAGACGTGTGCAGGTGGTTGGGGCCTGCCCCTGCGTGTCTGGGCTCCCGTCCTCAGCCCCAGCTCAGGGAAGCAGCTCCTGAGTCCAGACCTGTAGGAGGCGCGGAGCGTCCCCGCCTGGAAGCCTAGTGCACAGCATGCGGGAAGCGAGCCTCCTCGGGAGAAGAGGAGGAAGCCCTGCTGTGTGCAGTTGAAATCACTTCTTGGGCGAAGCCGATTGCGCCTCCACTACGGCAGAGCTCCAGGTCTGCTCAGAGGCCTAATCTGGCAGAGTTGCTGGCGTGAGGCTGCTCTGCCCTTGGCGAGCCTTGCCCAGACTTGCCTCGCGGCTAGGCTTCCAGTCCAGGAAGGAGCAGGCTGCGCGAGACTGGGAGATGCTACTGGCGCCTTCCTGGCCTCAGCTCCACTCCTGCCTTGCCTTTGCACCTAGTCCCCAGGCGTTCTTGTGGAGGGCTTAGTTGCCGGTGGGTTGCACACTGCCAAGTGCTCCAGCAGTGAGGGCTCTATTAGAGGCAATGGGAAGGCAACTTCAGGGCTCCTCCAGCGGTTGCTTGACCGCCCTGACTCAGCACAAACGGAGAGCACAAGGCTCACAGGGCCCCTGGCTGGGGTCTGCAACCCCGCACACCCGGAGGCTGACTCCGGGAGCGCCCAGAAGGTGCCTGACAGACGTCATTTCCCTAGTGCTCTCCTCCCCAGCAGAGACGTGTGCAGGTGATTGGGGCCTGCCCCTGCGTGTCTGGGCTCCCGTCCTCAGCCCCAGCTCAGGGAAGCAGCTCCTGAGTCAAGACCTGTAGGAGGCGCGAAGCACCCCCGCCTGGAAGCCTAGTGCACAGCATGCGGGAAGCGAACCTCCTCGGGAGAAGAGGAGGCAACCCAGCTGCGTGCGGCTGCAATCACTTCTTGGGCGGAGCCGAGTGGGCCTCCAGTTCGACAGAGCT
The DNA here is from genome assembly GCF_032405125.1 of Capricornis sumatraensis. NCBI lineage: Eukaryota > Metazoa > Chordata > Mammalia > Artiodactyla > Bovidae > Capricornis > Capricornis sumatraensis. The sequence goes on from NC_091076.1 coordinate 50,113,364, forward strand.
CCAGCTCTGCTCAGAGGCCCGATGTGGCAGAGTTGCTGGCGTGAGGCTGCTCTGCCCTGGGCGAGCCTTGCCCAGACTTGCCTAGCGGCCAGGGTTCCTGTCCAGGAAGGATCAGGATGCACGAGACTGGGAGATGTTACTGGCGCCTCCCTGGCCTCAGCTCCACTCCTACCTTGCCTTTGCACCTAGTTCAAAGGTGTCCTTTTGGAAGGCTTAGGGGCCGGTGGGTTGCAAACTGCCAAGAGCTCCAGCAGTGAGGGCTCTATAGAGGCAATGGGAGGGCAACTCTTGGCTCCTCCAGCGGTTGCTTGACCGCCCTGACTCAGCACAGCACGGAGAGCACAAGGCTCACAGAGCCCCTGGCTAGGGTCTGCAGCCCCACACACCCGGCGGCTGACTCCGTGAGCGCCCAGAAGATGTTGACAGACATCATTTCCATAGTGCTCTCCTCCCCAGCAGAGACGTGTGCAGCTGGTTGGGGCCTGCCCCTGCGTGTCTGGGCTCCCGTCCTCAGTCCCAGCACAGGGAAGCAGCTCCTGAGTCCAGACCTGTAGGAGGCGCGGAGCGTCCCCGCCTGGAAGCCTAGTGCACAGCATGCGGGAAGTGAGCCTCCTCGGGAGAAGAGGAGGAAGCCCTGCTGCGTGCAGTTGCAATCACTTCTTGGGCGAAGCCGAGTGCGCCTCCAGTACGACAGAGCTCCAGCTCTGCTCAGAGGCCCGATGTGGCAGAGTTGCTGGCGTGAGGCTGCTCTGCCCTGGGCCAGCCTTGCCCAGACTTGCCTCGCGGCTAGGCTTCCATTCCTGGAAGGATCAGGCTGCGCGAGACTGGGAGATGCTACTGGCGCCTTCCTGGCCTCAGCTCCACTCCTGCCTTGCCTTTGCACCTAGTCCCCAGGCGTTCTTGTGGAGGGCTTAGTTGCCGGTGGGTTGCACACTGCCAAGCGCTCCAGCAGTGAGGGCTCTATTAGAGGCAATGGGAGGGCAACTGCAGGGCTCCTCAAGCGGTTGCTTGACCGCCCAGACTCAGCACAGCACGGAGAGCACAAGGCTCACAGGGCCCCTGGCTGGGGTCTGCAGCCCCGCACACCCGGAGGCTGACTCCGGGAGCCCCCAGAAGGTGCCTGACAGACGTCATTTCCCTAGTGCTCTCCTCCCCAGCAGAGACGTGTGCAGGTGATTGGGGCCTGCCCCTGCGTGTCTGGGCTCTCTTCCACAGCCCCAGCTCAGGGAAGCAGCCCCTGAGCCAAGACATGTAGGAGGCGCGGGGCGCCCCCGCCTGGAATCCTAGTGCACAGCATGCGGGAAGCGAGCCTCCTCGGGAGAAGAGGAGGCAACCCAGCTGCGTGCGGCTGCACTCACTTCTTGGGCGGAGCCGAGTGCGCCTCCAGTACGACAGAGCTCCAGCTCTGCTCAGAGGCCTAATCTGGCAGAGTTGCTGGCGTGAGGCTGCTCTGCCCTGGGCGAGCCTTGCCCAGACTTGGCTAGCGGCAAGGGTTCCTGTCCAGGAAGGAGCAGGCTGCACGAGACTGGGAGACGCTACTGGCGCCTCCCTGGCCTCAGCTCCACTCCTACCTTGCCTTTGCACATAGTTCAAAGGCGTCCTTTTGGAAGGCTTACGGGCCGGTGGGTTGTAAACTGCCAAGAGCTTCAGCAGTGAGGGCTCTATTAGAGGCAATGAGAGGGCAACTGCAGGGCTCCTCCAGCGGTTGCTTGACCGCCCAGACTCAGCACAGCACAGAGAGCACAAGGCTCACAGAGCCCCTGGCTAGGGTCTGCAGCCCCACACACACGGCGGCTGACTCCGTGAGCGCCCAGAAGATGTTGACAGACATCATTTCCCTAGTGCTCTCCTCCCCAGCAGAGACGTGTGCAGGTGGTTGGGGCCTGCCCCTGCGTGTCTGGGCTCCCGTCCTCAGCCCCAGCTCAGGGAAGCAGCTCCTGAGTCCAGACCTGTAGGAGGCGCGGAGCGTCCCCGCCTGGAAGCCTAGTGCACAGCATGCGGGAAGCGAGCCTCCTCGGGAGAAGAGGAGGAAGCCCTGCTGCGTGCAGTTGAAATCACTTCTTGGGCGAAGCCAAGTGCGCCTCCAGTACGGCAGAGCTCCAGGTCTGCTCAGAGGCCTAATCTGGCAGAGTTGCTGGCGTGAGGCTGCTCTGCCCTTGGCGAGCCTTGCCCAGACTTGCCTCGCGGCTAGGCTTCCAGTCCAGGAAGGAGCAGGCTGCGCGAGACTGGGAGATGCTACTGGCGCCTTCCTGGCCTCAGCTCCACTCCTGCCTTGCCTTTGCACCTAGTCCCCAGGCGTTCTTGTGGAGGGCTTAGTTGCCGGTGGGTTGCACACTGCCAAGCGCTCCAGCAGTGAGGGCTCTATTAGAGGCAATGGGAAGGCAACTTCAGGGCTCCTCCAGCGGTTGCTTGACCGCCCAGACTCAGCACAGCACGGAGAGCACAAGGCTCACAGGGCCCCTGGCTGGGGTCTGCAGCCCCACACACCCGGAAGCTGACTCCGTGAGCGCCCAGAAGGTGCCTGACAGACGTCATTTCCCTAGTGCTCTCCTCCCCAGCAGAGACGTGTGCAGGTGATTGGGGCCTGCCCCTGCGTGTCTGGGCTCCCGTCCTCAGCCCCAGCTCAGGGAAGCAGCTCCTGAGTCAAGACCTGTAGGAGGCGCGGAGCGTCCCCGCCTGGAAGCCTAGTGCACAGCATGCGGGAAGCGAGCCTCCTCGGGAGAAGAGGAGGAAGCCCTGCTGCGTGCAGTTGCAATCACTTCTTGGGCGAAGCCGAGTGCGCCTCCAGTACGACAGAGCTCCAGCTCTGCTCAGAGGCCCGATGTGGCAGAGTTGCTGGCGTGAGGCTGCTCTGCCCTGGGCCTGCTTTGCCCAGACGTGCCTCGAGGCTAGGCTTCCATTCCTGGAAGGAGCAGGCTGCGCGAGACTGGGAGATGCTACTGGCGCCTTCCTGGCCTCAGCTCCACTTCTGCCTTGCCTTTGCACCTAGTCCCCAGGCTTTCTTGTGTAGGGCTTAGTTGCCGGTGGGTTGCACACTGCCAAGCGCTCCAGCAGTGAGGGCTCTATTAGAGGCAATGGGAGGGCAACTGCAGGGCTCCTCAAGCGGTTGCTTGACCGCCCAGACTCAGCACAGACGGAGAGCACAAGGCTCACAGGGCCCCTGGCTGCGGTCTGCAGCCCCGCACACCCGGCTGCTGACTCCGGGAGCGCCCAGAACGTGCCTGACAGACGTCATTTCCCTAGTGCTCTCCTCCCCAGCAGAGACGTGTGCAGGTGATTGGGGCCTGCCCCTGCGTGTCTGGGCTCTCTTCCACAGCCCCAGCTCAGGGAAGCAGCCCCTGAGCCAAGACATGTAGGAGGCGCGGGGCGCCCCCGCCTGAAAGCCTAGTTCACAGCATGCGGGAAGCGAGCCTCCTCGGGAGAAGAGGAGGCAACCCAGCTGCGTGCGGCTGCACTCACTTCTTGGGCGGAGCCGAGTGCGCCTCCAGTACGACAGAGCTCCAGCTCTGCTCAGAGGCCTTATCTGGCAGAGTTGCTGGCGTGAGGCTCCTCTGCCCTGGGCGAGCCTTGCCCAGACTTGGCTAGCGGCAAGGGTTCCTGTCCAGGAAGGAGCAGGCTGCACGAGACTGGGAGACGCTACTGGCGCCTCCCTGGCCTCAGCTCCACTCCTACCTTGCCTTTGCACATAGTTCAAAGGCGTCCTTTTGGAAGGCTTACGGGCCGGTGGGTTGTAAACTGCCAAGAGCTTCAGCAGTGAGGGCTCTATTAGAGGCAATGAGAGGGCAACTGCAGGGCTCCTCCAGCGGTTGCTTGACCGCCCAGACTCAGCACAGCACAGAGAGCACAAGGCTCACAGAGCCCCTGGCTAGGGTCTGCAGCCCCACACACCCGGCGGCTGACTCCGTGAGCGCCCAGAAGATGTTGACAGACATCATTTCCCTAGTGCTCTCCTCCCCAGCAGAGACGTGTGCAGCTGGTTGGGGCCTGCCCCTGCGTGTCTGGGCTCCCGTCCTCAGCCCCAGCTCAGGGAAGCAGCTCCTGAGTCCAGACCTGTAGGAGGCGCGGAGCGTCCCCGCCTGGAAGCCTAGTGCACAGCATGCGGGAAGCGAGCCTCCTCGGGGGAAGAGGAGGCAACCCAGCTGCGTGCGGCTGCACTCACTTCTTGGGCGGAGCCGAGTGCGCCTCCAGTACGACAGAGCTCCAGCTCTGCTCAGAGGCCCGATGTGGCAGAGTTGCTGGCGTGAGGCTGCTCTGCCCTTGGCGAGCCTTGCCCAGACTTGCCTAGCGGCCAGGGTTCCTGTCCAGGAAGGAGCAGGATGCACGAGACTGGGAGATGTTACTGGCGCCTCCCTGGCCTCAGCTCCACTCCTACCTTGCCTTTGCACCTAGTTCAAAGGTGTCCTTTTGGAAGGCTTAGGGGCCGGTGGGTTGCAAACTGCCAAGAGCTCCAGCAGTGAGGGCTCTATAGAGGCAATGGGAGGCCAACTCTTGGCTCCTCCAGCGGTTGCTTGACCGCCCTGACTCAGCACAGCACGGAGAGCACAAGGCTCACAGAGCCCCTGGCTAGGGTCTGCAGCCCCACACACCCGGCGGCTGACTCCGTGAGCGCCCAGAAGATGTTGACAGACATCATTTCCATTGTGCTCTCCTCCCCAGCAGAGACGTGTGCAGCTGGTTGGGGCTTGCCCCTGCGTGTCTGGGCTCCCGTCCTCAGCCCCAGCTCAGGGAAGCAGCTCCTGAGTCCAGACCTGTAGGAGGCGCGGAGCGTCCCCGCCTGGAAGCCTAGTGCACAGCATGCGGGAAGCGAGCCTCCTCGGGAGAAGAGGAGGAAGCCCTGCTGCGTGCAGTTGCAATCACTTCTTGGGCGAAGCCGAGTGCGCCTCCAGTACGACAGAGCTCCAGCTCTGCTCAGAGGCCCGATGTGGCAGAGTTGCTGGCGTGAGGCTGCTCGGCCCTGGGCCAGCCTTGCCCAGACTTGCCTCGCGGCTAGGCTTCCATTCCTGGAAGGATCAGGCTGCGCGAGACTGGGAGATGCTACTGGCGCCTTCCTGGCCTCAGCTCCACTCCTGCCTTGCCTTTGCACCTAGTCCCCAGGCGTTCTTGTGTATGGCTTAGTTGCCGGTGGGTTGCACACTGCCAAGCGCTCCAGCAGTGAGGGCTCTATTAGAGGCAATGGGAGGGCAACTGCAGGGCTCCTCAAGCGGTTGCTTGACCGCCCAGACTCAGCACAGCACGGAGAGCACAAGGCTCACAGGGCCCCTGGCTGGGGTCTGCAGCCCCGCACACCCGGAGGCTGACTCCGGGAGCCCCCAGAAGGTGCCTGACAGACGTCATTTCCCTAGTGCTCTCCTCCCCAGCAGAGACGTGTGCAGGTGATTGGGGCCTGCCCCTGCGTGTCTGGGCTCTCTTCCACAGCCCCAGCTCAGGGAAGCAGCCCCTGAGCCCAGACATGTAGGAGGCGCGGGGCGCCCCCGCCTGGAAGCCTAGTGCACAGCATGCGGGAAGCGAGCCTCCTCGGGAGAAGAGGAGGCAACCCAGCTGCGTGCGGCTGCACTCACTTCTTGGGCGGAGCCGAGTGCGCCTCCAGTACGACAGAGCTCCAGCTCTGCTCAGAGGCCTAATCTGGCAGAGTTGCTGGCGTGAGGCTGCTCTGCCCTGGTCGAGCCTTGCCCAGACTTGGCTAGCGGCAAGGGTTCCTGTCCAGGAAGGAGCAGGCTGCACGAGACTGGGAGACGCTACTGGCGCCTCCCTGGCCTCAGCTCCACTCCTACCTTGCCTTTGCACATAGTTCAAAGGCGTCCATTTGGAAGGCTTACGGGCCGGTGGGTTGTAAACTGCCAAGAGCTTCAGCAGTGAGGGCTCTATTAGAGGCAATGAGAGGGCAACTGCAGGGCTCCTCCAGCGGTTGCTTGACCGCCCAGACTCAGCACAGCACAGAGAGCACAAGGCTCACAGAGCCCCTGGCTAGGGTCTGCAGCCCCACACACCCGGCGGCTGACTCCGTGAGCGCCCAGAAGATGTTGACAGACATCATTTCCCTAGTGCTCTCCTCCCCAGCAGAGACGTGTGCAGGTGGTTGGGGCCTGCCCCTGCGTGTCTGGGCTTCCGTCCTCAGCCCCAGCTCAGGGAAGCAGCTCCTGAGTCCAGACCTGTAGGAGGCGCGGAGCGTCCCCGCCTGGAAGCCTAGTGCACAGCATGCGGGAAGCGAGCCTCCTCGGGAGAAGAGGAGGAAGCCCTGCTGCGTGCAGATGCAATCACTTCTTGGGCGAAGCCGAGTGCGCCTCCAGTACGGCAGAGCTCCAGGTCTGCTCAGAGGCCTAATCTGGCAGAGTTGCTGGCGTGAGGCTGCTCTGCCCTTGGCGAGCCTTGCCCAGACTTGCCTCGTGGCTAGGCTTCCAGTCCAGGAAGGAGCAGGCTGCGCGAGACTGGGAGATGCTACTGGCGCCTTCCTGGCCTCAGCTCCACTCCTGCCTTGCCTTTGCACCTAGTCCCCAGGCGTTCTTGTGGAGGGCTTAGTTGCCGGTGGGTTGCACACTGCCAAGTGCTCCGGCAGTGAGGGCTCTATTAGAGGCAATGGGAAGGCAACTTCAGGGCTCCTCCAGCGGTTGCTTGACCGCCCTGACTCAGCACAGACGGAGAGCACAAGGCTCACAGGGCCCCTGGCTGGGGTCTGCAACCCCGCACACCCGGAGGCTGACTCCGGGAGCGCCCAGAAGGTGCCTGACAGACGTCATTTCCCTAGTGCTCTCCTCCCCAGCAGAGACGTGTGCAGGTGATTGGGGCCTGCCCCTGCGTGTCTGGGCTCCCGTCCTCAGCCCCAGCTCAGGGAAGCAGCTCCTGAGTCAAGACCTGTAGGAGGCGCGAAGCGCCCCCGCCTGGAAGCCTAGTGCACAGCATGCGGGAAGCGAACCTCCTCGGGAGAAGAGGAGGCAACCCAGCTGCGTGCGGCTGCAATCACTTCTTGGGCGGAGCCGAGTGGGCCTCCAGTTCGACAGAGCTCCAGCTCTGCTCAGAGGCCCGATGTGGCAGAGTTGCTGGCGTGAGGCTGCTCTGCCCTGGGCGAGCCTTGCCCAGACTTGCCTAGCGGCCAGGGTTCCTGTCCAGGAAGGAGCAGGATGCACGAGACTGGGAGATGTTACTGGCGCCTCCCTGGCCTCAGCTCCACTCCTACCTTGCCTTTGCACCTAGTTCAAAGGTGTCCTTTTGGAAGGCTTAGGGGCCGGTGGGTTGCAAACTGCCAAGAGCTCCAGCAATGAGGGCTCTATAGAGGCAATGGGAGGGCAACTCTTGGCTCCTCCAGCGGTTGCTTGACCACCCTGACTCAGCACAGCACGGAGAGCACAAGGCTCACAGAGCCCCTGGCTAGGGTCTGCAGCCCCACACACCCGGCGGCTGACTCCGTGAGCGCCCAGAAGATGTTGACAGACATCATTTCCATAGTGCTCTCCTCCCCAGCAGAGACGTGTGCAGCTGGTTGGGGCCTGCCCCTGCGTGTCTGGGCTCCCGTCCTCAGTCCCAGCACAGGGAAGCAGCTCCTGAGTCCAGACCTGTAGGAGGCGCGGAGCGTCCCCGCCTGGAAGCCTAGTGCACAGCATGCGGGAAGCGAGCCTCCTCGGGAGAAGAGGAGGAAGCCCTGCTGCGTGCAGTTGCAATCACTTCTTGGGCGAAGCCGAGTGCGCCTCCAGTACGACAGAGCTCCAGCTCTGCTCAGAGGCCCGATGTGGCAGAGTTGCTGGCGTGAGGCTGCTCTGCCCTGGGTCAGCCTTGCCCAGACTTGCCTCGCGGCTAGGCTTCCATTCCTGGAAGGATCAGGCTGCGCGAGACTGGGAGATGCTACTGGCGCCTTCCTGGCCTCAGCTCCACTCCTGCCTTGCCTTTGCACCTAGTCCCCAGGCGTTCTTGTGGAGGGCTTAGTTGCCGGTGGGTTGCACACTGCCAAGCGCTCCAGCAGTGAGGGCTCTATTAGAGGCAATGGGAGGGCAACTGCAGGGCTCCTCAAGCGGTTGCTTGACCGCCCAGACTCAGCACAGCACGGAGAGCACAAGGCTCACAGGGCCCCTGGCTGGGGTCTGCAGCCCCGCACACCCGGAGGCTGACTCCGGGAGCCCCCAGAAGGTGCCTGACAGACGTCATTTCCCTAGTGCTCTCCTCCCCAGCAGAGACGTGTGCAGGTGATTGGGGCCTGCCCCTGCGTGTCTGGGCTCTCTTCCACAGCCCCAGCTCAGGGAAGCAGCCCCTGAGCCAAGACATGTAGGAGGCGCGGGGCGCCCCCGCCTGGAAGCCTAGTGCACAGCATGCGGGAAGCGAGCCTCCTCGGGAGAAGAGGAGGCAACCCAGCTGCGTGCGGCTGCACTCACTTCTTGGGCGGAGCCGAGTGCGCCTCCAGTACGACAGAGCTCCAGCTCTGCTCAGAGGCCTAATCTGGCAGAGTTGCTGGCGTGAGGCTGCTCTGCCCTGGGCGAGCCTTGCCCAGACTTGGCTAGCGGCAAGGGTTCCTGTCCAGGAAGGAGCAGGCTGCACGAGACTGGGAGACGCTACTGGCGCCTCCCTGGCCTCAGCTCCACTCCTACCTTGCCTTTGCACATAGTTCAAAGGCGTCCTTTTGGAAGGCTTACGGGCCGGTGGGTTGTAAACTGCCAAGAGCTTCAGCAGTGAGGGCTCTATTAGAGGCAATGAGAGGGCAACTGCAGGGCTCCTCCAGCGGTTGCTTGACCGCCCAGACTCAGCACAGCACAGAGAGCACAAGGCTCACAGAGCCCCTGGCTAGGGTCTGCAGCCCCACACACCCGGCGGCTGACTCCGTGAGCGCCCAGAAGATGTTGACAGACATCATTTCCCTAGTGCTCTCCTCCCCAGCAGAGACGTGTGCAGGTGGTTGGGGCCTGCCCCTGCGTGTCTGGGCTCCCGTCCTCAGCCCCAGCTCAGGGAAGCAGCTCCTGAGTCCAGACCTGTAGGAGGCGCGGAGCGTCCCCGCCTGGAAGCCTAGTGCACAGCATGCGGGAAGCGAGCCTCCTCGGGAGAAGAGGAGGAAGCCCTGCTGCGTGCAGTTGAAATCACTTCTTGGGCGAAGCCGAGTGCGCCTCCAGTACGGCAGAGCTCCAGGTCTGCTCAGAGGCCTAATCTGGCAGAGTTGCTGGCGTGAGGCTGCTCTGCCCTTGGCGAGCCTTGCCCAGACTTGCCTCGCGGCTAGGCTTCCAGTCCAGGAAGGAGCAGGCTGCGCGAGACTGGGAGATGCTACTGGCGCCTTCCTGGCCTCAGCTCCACTCCTGCCTTGCCTTTGCACCTAGTCCCCAGGCGTTCTTGTGGAGGGCTTAGTTGCCGGTGGGTTGCACACTGCCAAGCGCTCCAGCAGTGAGGGCTCTATTAGAGGCAATGGGAAGGCAACTTCAGGGCTCCTCCAGCGGTTGCTTGACCGCCCAGACTCAGCACAGCACGGAGAGCACAAGGCTCACAGGGCCCCTGGCTGGGGTCTGCAGCCCCACACACCCGGAAGCTGACTCCGTGAGCGCCCAGAAGGTGCCTGACAGACGTCATTTCCCTAGTGCTCTCCTCCCCAGCAGAGACGTGTGCAGGTGATTGGGGCCTGCCCCTGCGTGTCTGGGCTCCCGTCCTCAGCCCCAGCTCAGGGAAGCAGCTCCTGAGTCAAGACCTGTAGGAGGCGCGAAGCGCCCCCGCCTGGAAGCCTAGTGCACAGCATGCGGGAAGCGAACCTCCTCGGGAGAAGAGGAGGCAACCCAGCTGCGTGCGGCTGCAATCACTTCTTGGGCGGAGCCGAGTGGGCCTCCAGTACGACAGAGCTCCAGCTCTGCTCAGAGGCCCGATGTGGCAGAGTTGCTGGCGTGAGGCTGCTCTGCCCTGGGCGAGCCTTGCCCAGACTTGCCTAGCGGCCAGGGTTCCTGTCCAGGAAGGAGCAGGCTGCACGAGACTGGGAGATGTTACTGGCGCCTCCCTGGCCTCTGCTCCACTCTTACCTTGCCTTTGCACCTAGTTCAAAGGCGTCCTTTTGGAAGGCTTAGGGGCCGGTGGGTTGCAAACTGCCAAGAGCTCCAGCAGTGAGGGCTTTATAGAGGCAATGGGAGGGCAACTCTTGGCTCCTCCAGCGGTTGCTTGACTGCCCTGACTCAGCACAGCACGGAGAGCACAAGGCTCACAGAGCCCCTGGCTAGGGTCTGCAGCCCCACACACCCGGCGGCTGACTCCGTGAGCGCCCAGAAGATGTTGACAGACATCATTTCCATTGTGCTCTCCTCCCCAGCAGAGACGTGTGCAGCTGGTTGGGGCTTGCCCCTGCGTGTCTGGGCTCCCGTCCTCAGCCCCAGCTCAGGGAAGCAGCTCCTGAGTCCAGACCTGTAGGAGGCGCGGAGCGTCCCCGCCTGGAAGCCTAGTGCACAGCATGCGGGAAGCGAGCCTCCTCGGGAGAAGAGGAGGAAGCCCTGCTGCGTGCAGTTGCAATCACTTCTTGGGCGAAGCCGAGTGCGCCTCCAGTACGACAGAGCTCCAGCTCTGCTCAGAGGCCCGATGTGGCAGAGTTGCTGGCGTGAGGCTGCTCTGCCCTGGGCCAGCCTTGCCCAGACTTGCCTCGCGGCTAGGCTTCCATTCCTGGAAGGAGCAGGCTGCGCGAGACTGGGAGATGCTACTGGCGCCTTCCTGGCCTCAGCTCCACTCCTGCCTTGCCTTTGCACCTAGTCCCCAGGCGTTCTTGTGTAGGGCTTAGTTGCCGGTGGGTTGCACACTGCCAAGCGCTCCAGCAGTGAGGGCTCTATTAGAGGCAATGGGAAGGCAACTTCAGGGCTCCTCCAGCGGTTGCTTGACCGCCCAGACTCAGCACAGCACGGAGAGCACAAGGCTCACAGGGCCCCTGGCTGGGGTCTGCAGCCCCACACACCCGGAAGCTGACTCCGTGAGCGCCCAGAAGGTGCCTGACAGACGTCATTTCCCTAGTGCTCTCCTCCCCAGCAGAGACGTGTGCAGGTGATTGGGGCCTGCCCCTGCGTGTCTGGGCTCCCGTCCTCAGCCCCAGCTCAGGGAAGCAGCTCCTGAGTCAAGACCTGTAGGAGGCGCGGAGCGTCCCCGCCTGGAAGCCTAGTGCACAGCATGCGGGAAGCGAGCCTCCTCGGGAGAAGAGGAGGAAGCCCTGCTGCGTGCAGTTGCAATCACTTCTTGGGCGAAGCCGAGTGCGCCTCCAGTACGACAGAGCTCCAGCTCTGCTCAGAGGCCCGATGTGGCAGAGTTGCTGGCGTGAGGCTGCTCTGCCCTGGGCCTGCTTTGCCCAGACGTGCCTCGAGGCTAGGCTTCCATTCCTGGAAGGAGCAGGCTGCGCGAGACTGGGAGATGCTACTGGCGCCTTCCTGGCCTCAGCTCCACTTCTGCCTTGCCTTTGCACCTAGTCCCCAGGCTTTCTTGTGTAGGGCTTAGTTGCCGGTGGGTTGCACACTGCCAAGCGCTCCAGCAGTGAGGGCTCTATTAGAGGCAATGGGAGGGCAACTGCAGGGCTCCTCAAGCGGTTGCTTGACCGCCCAGACTCAGCACAGACGGAGAGCACAAGGCTCACAGGGCCCCTGGCTGCGGTCTGCAGCCCCGCACACCCGGCTGCTGACTCCGGGAGCGCCCAGAACGTGCCTGACAGACGTCATTTCCCTAGTGCTCTCCTCCCCAGCAGAGACGTGTGCAGGTGATTGGGGCCTGCCCCTGCGTGTCTGGGCTCTCTTCCACAGCCCCAGCTCAGGGAAGCAGCCCCTGAGCCAAGACATGTAGGAGGCGCGGGGCGCCCCCGCCTGAAAGCCTAGTTCACAGCATGCGGGAAGCGAGCCTCCTCGGGAGAAGAGGAGGCAACCCAGCTGCGTGCGGCTGCACTCACTTCTTGGGCGGAGCCGAGTGCGCCTCCAGTACGACAGAGCTCCAGCTCTGCTCAGAGGCCTTATCTGGCAGAGTTGCTGGCGTGAGGCTCCTCTGCCCTGGGCGAGCCTTGCCCAGACTTGGCTAGCGGCAAGGGTTCCTGTCCAGGAAGGAGCAGGCTGCACGAGACTGGGAGACGCTACTGGCGCCTCCCTGGCCTCAGCTCCACTCCTACCTTGCCTTTGCACATAGTTCAAAGGCGTCCTTTTGGAAGGCTTACGGGCCGGTGGGTTGTAAACTGCCAAGAGCTTCAGCAGTGAGGGCTCTATTAGAGGCAATGAGAGGGCAACTGCAGGGCTCCTCCAGCGGTTGCTTGACCGCCCAGACTCAGCACAGCACAGAGAGCACAAGGCTCACAGAGCCCCTGGCTAGGGTCTGCAGCCCCACACACCCGGCGGCTGACTCCGTGAGCGCCCAGAAGATGTTGACAGACATCATTTCCCTAGTGCTCTCCTCCCCAGCAGAGACGTGTGCAGCTGGTTGGGGCCTGCCCCTGCGTGTCTGGGCTCCCGTCCTCAGCCCCAGCTCAGGGAAGCAGCTCCTGAGTCCAGACCTGTAGGAGGCGCGGAGCGTCCCCGCCTGGAAGCCTAGTGCACAGCATGCGGGAAGCGAGCCTCCTCGGGGGAAGAGGAGGCAACCCAGCTGCGTGCGGCTGCACTCACTTCTTGGGCGGAGCCGAGTGCGCCTCCAGTACGACAGAGCTCCAGCTCTGCTCAGAGGCCCGATGTGGCAGAGTTGCTGGCGTGAGGCTGCTCTGCCCTTGGCGAGCCTTGCCCAGACTTGCCTAGCGGCCAGGGTTCCTGTCCAGGAAGGAGCAGGATGCACGAGACTGGGAGATGTTACTGGCGCCTCCCTGGCCTCAGCTCCACTCCTACCTTGCCTTTGCACCTAGTTCAAAGGTGTCCTTTTGGAAGGCTTAGGGGCCGGTGGGTTGCAAACTGCCAAGAGCTCCAGCAGTGAGGGCTCTATAGAGGCAATGGGAGGCCAACTCTTGGCTCCTCCAGCGGTTGCTTGACCGCCCTGACTCAGCACAGCACGGAGAGCACAAGGCTCACAGAGCCCCTGGCTAGGGTCTGCAGCCCCACACACCCGGCGGCTGACTCCGTGAGCGCCCAGAAGATGTTGACAGACATCATTTCCATTGTGCTCTCCTCCCCAGCAGAGACGTGTGCAGCTGGTTGGGGCTTGCCCCTGCGTGTCTGGGCTCCCGTCCTCAGCCCCAGCTCAGGGAAGCAGCTCCTGAGTCCAGACCTGTAGGAGGCGCGGAGCGTCCCCGCCTGGAAGCCTAGTGCACAGCATGCGGGAAGCGAGCCTCCTCGGGAGAAGAGGAGGAAGCCCTGCTGCGTGCAGTTGCAATCACTTCTTGGGCGAAGCCGAGTGCGCCTCCAGTACGACAGAGCTCCAGCTCTGCTCAGAGGCCCGATGTGGCAGAGTTGCTGGCGTGAGGCTGCTCTGCCCTGGGCCAGCCTTGCCCAGACTTGCCTCGCGGCTAGGCTTCCATTCCTGGAAGGATCAGGCTGCGCGAGACTGGGAGATGCTACTGGCGCCTTCCTGGCCTCAGCTCCACTCCTGCCTTGCCTTTGCACCTAGTCCCCAGGCGTTCTTGTGTATGGCTTAGTTGCCGGTGGGTTGCACACTGCCAAGCGCTCCAGCAGTGAGGGCTCTATTAGAGGCAATGGGAGGGCAACTGCAGGGCTCCTCAAGCGGTTGCTTGACCGCCCAGACTCAGCACAGCACGGAGAGCACAAGGCTCACAGGGCCCCTGGCTGGGGTCTGCAGCCCCGCACACCCGGAGGCTGACTCCGGGAGCCCCCAGAAGGTGCCTGACAGACGTCATTTCCCTAGTGCTCTCCTCCCCAGCAGAGACGTGTGCAGGTGATTGGGGCCTGCCCCTGCGTGTCTGGGCTCTCTTCCACAGCCCCAGCTCAGGGAAGCAGCCCCTGAGCCCAGACATGTAGGAGGCGCGGGGCGCCCCCGCCTGGAAGCCTAGTGCACAGCATGCGGGAAGCGAGCCTCCTCGGGAGAAGAGGAGGCAACCCAGCTGCGTGCGGCTGCACTCACTTCTTGGGCGGAGCCGAGTGCGCCTCCAGTACGACAGAGCTCCAGCTCTGCTCAGAGGCCTAATCTGGCAGAGTTGCTGGCGTGAGGCTGCTCTGCCCTGGTCGAGCCTTGCCCAGACTTGGCTAGCGGCAAGGGTTCCTGTCCAGGAAGGAGCAGGCTGCACGAGACTGGGAGACGCTACTGGCGCCTCCCTGGCCTCAGCTCCACTCCTACCTTGCCTTTGCACATAGTTCAAAGGCGTCCATTTGGAAGGCTTACGGGCCGGTGGGTTGTAAACTGCCAAGAGCTTCAGCAGTGAGGGCTCTATTAGAGGCAATGAGAGGGCAACTGCAGGGCTCCTCCAGCGGTTGCTTGACCGCCCAGACTCAGCACAGCACAGAGAGCACAAGGCTCACAGAGCCCCTGGCTAGGGTCTGCAGCCCCACACACCCGGCGGCTGACTCCGTGAGCGCCCAGAAGATGTTGACAGACATCATTTCCCTAGTGCTCTCCTCCCCAGCAGAGACGTGTGCAGGTGGTTGGGGCCTGCCCCTGCGTGTCTGGGCTTCCGTCCTCAGCCCCAGCTCAGGGAAGCAGCTCCTGAGTCCAGACCTGTAGGAGGCGCGGAGCGTCCCCGCCTGGAAGCCTAGTGCACAGCATGCGGGAAGCGAGCCTCCTCGGGAGAAGAGGAGGAAGCCCTGCTGCGTGCAGATGCAATCACTTCTTGGGCGAAGCCGAGTGCGCCTCCAGTACGGCAGAGCTCCAGGTCTGCTCAGAGGCCTAATCTGGCAGAGTTGCTGGCGTGAGGCTGCTCTGCCCTTGGCGAGCCTTGCCCAGACTTGCCTCGTGGCTAGGCTTCCAGTCCAGGAAGGAGCAGGCTGCGCGAGACTGGGAGATGCTACTGGCGCCTTCCTGGCCTCAGCTCCACTCCTGCCTTGCCTTTGCACCTAGTCCCCAGGCGTTCTTGTGGAGGGCTTAGTTGCCGGTGGGTTGCACACTGCCAAGTGCTCCGGCAGTGAGGGCTCTATTAGAGGCAATGGGAAGGCAACTTCAGGGCTCCTCCAGCGGTTGCTTGACCGCCCTGACTCAGCACAGACGGAGAGCACAAGGCTCACAGGGCCCCTGGCTGGGGTCTGCAACCCCGCACACCCGGAGGCTGACTCCGGGAGCGCCCAGAAGGTGCCTGACAGACGTCATTTCCCTAGTGCTCTCCTCCCCAGCAGAGACGTGTGCAGGTGATTGGGGCCTGCCCCTGCGTGTCTGGGCTCCCGTCCTCAGCCCCAGCTCAGGGAAGCAGCTCCTGAGTCAAGACCTGTAGGAGGCGCGAAGCGCCCCCGCCTGGAAGCCTAGTGCACAGCATGCGGGAAGCGAACCTCCTCGGGAGAAGAGGAGGCAACCCAGCTGCGTGCGGCTGCAATCACTTCTTGGGCGGAGCCGAGTGGGCCTCCAGTTCGACAGAGCTCCAGCTCTGCTCAGAGGCCCGATGTGGCAGAGTTGCTGGCGTGAGGCTGCTCTGCCCTGGGCGAGCCTTGCCCAGACTTGCCTAGCGGCCAGGGTTCCTGTCCAGGAAGGAGCAGGATGCACGAGACTGGGAGATGTTACTGGCGCCTCCCTGGCCTCAGCTCTACTCCTACCTTGCCTTTGCACCTAGTTCAAAGGTGTCCTTTTGGAAGGCTTAGGGGCCGGTGGGTTGCAAACTGCCAAGAGCTCCAGCAATGAGGGCTCTATAGAGGCAATGGGAGGGCAACTCTTGGCTCCTCCAGCGGTTGCTTGACCACCCTGACTCAGCACAGCACGGAGAGCACAAGGCTCACAGAGCCCCTGGCTAGGGTCTGCAGCCCCACACACCCGGCGGCTGACTCCGTGAGCGCCCAGAAGATGTTGACAGACATCATTTCCATAGTGCTCTCCTCCCCAGCAGAGACGTGTGCAGCTGGTTGGGGCCTGCCCCTGCGTGTCTGGGCTCCCGTCCTCAGTCCCAGCACAGGGAAGCAGCTCCTGAGTCCAGACCTGTAGGAGGCGCGGAGCGTCCCCGCCTGGAAGCCTAGTGCACAGCATGCGGGAAGCGAGCCTCCTCGGGAGAAGAGGAGGAAGCCCTGCTGCGTGCAGTTGCAATCACTTCTTGGGCGAAGCCGAGTGCGCCTCCAGTACGACAGAGCTCCAGCTCTGCTCAGAGGCCCGATGTGGCAGAGTTGCTGGCGTGAGGCTGCTCTGCCCTGGGTCAGCCTTGCCCAGACTTGCCTCGCGGCTAGGCTTCCATTCCTGGAAGGATCAGGCTGCGCGAGACTGGGAGATGCTACTGGCGCCTTCCTGGCCTCAGCTCCACTCCTGCCTTGCCTTTGCACCTAGTCCCCAGGCGTTCTTGTGGAGGGCTTAGTTGCCGGTGGGTTGCACACTGCCAAGCGCTCCAGCAGTGAGGGCTCTATTAGAGGCAATGGGAGGGCAACTGCAGGGCTCCTCAAGCGGTTGCTTGACCGCCCAGACTCAGCACAGCACGGAGAGCACAAGGCTCACAGGGCCCCTGGCTGGGGTCTGCAGCCCCGCACACCCGGAGGCTGACTCCGGGAGCCCCCAGAAGGTGCCTGACAGACGTCATTTCCCTAGTGCTCTCCTCCCCAGCAGAGACGTGTGCAGGTGATTGGGGCCTGCCCCTGCGTGTCTGGGCTCTCTTCCACAGCCCCAGCTCAGGGAAGCAGCCCCTGAGCCAAGACATGTAGGAGGCGCGGGGCGCCCCCGCCTGGAAGCCTAGTGCACAGCATGCGGGAAGCGAGCCTCCTCGGGAGAAGAGGAGGCAACCCAGCTGCGTGCGGCTGCACTCACTTCTTGGGCGGAGCCGAGTGCGCCTCCAGTACGACAGAGCTCCAGCTCTGCTCAGAGGCCTAATCTGGCAGAGTTGCTGGCGTGAGGCTGCTCTGCCCTGGGCGAGCCTTGCCCAGACTTGGCTAGCGGCAAGGGTTCCTGTCCAGGAAGGAGCAGGCTGCACGAGACTGGGAGACGCTACTGGCGCCTCCCTGGCCTCAGCTCCACTCCTACCTTGCCTTTGCACATAGTTCAAAGGCGTCCTTTTGGAAGGCTTACGGGCCGGTGGGTTGTAAACTGCCAAGAGCTTCAGCAGTGAGGGCTCTATTAGAGGCAATGAGAGGGCAACTGCAGGGCTCCTCCAGCGGTTGCTTGACCGCCCAGACTCAGCACAGCACAGAGAGCACAAGGCTCACAGAGCCCCTGGCTAGGGTCTGCAGCCCCACACACCCGGCGGCTGACTCCGTGAGCGCCCAGAAGATGTTGACAGACATCATTTCCCTAGTGCTCTCCTCCCCAGCAGAGACGTGTGCAGGTGGTTGGGGCCTGCCCCTGCGTGTCTGGGCTCCCGTCCTCAGCCCCAGCTCAGGGAAGCAGCTCCTGAGTCCAGACCTGTAGGAGGCGCGGAGCGTCCCCGCCTGGAAGCCTAGTGCACAGCATGCGGGAAGCGAGCCTCCTCGGGAGAAGAGGAGGAAGCCCTGCTGCGTGCAGTTGAAATCACTTCTTGGGCGAAGCCGAGTGCGCCTCCAGTACGGCAGAGCTCCAGGTCTGCTCAGAGGCCTAATCTGGCAGAGTTGCTGGCGTGAGGCTGCTCTGCCCTTGGCGAGCCTTGCCCAGACTTGCCTCGCGGCTAGGCTTCCAGTCCAGGAAGGAGCAGGCTGCGCGAGACTGGGAGATGCTACTGGCGCCTTCCTGGCCTCAGCTCCACTCCTGCCTTGCCTTTGCACCTAGTCCCCAGGCGTTCTTGTGGAGGGCTTAGTTGCCGGTGGGTTGCACACTGCCAAGCGCTCCAGCAGTGAGGGCTCTATTAGAGGCAATGGGAAGGCAACTTCAGGGCTCCTCCAGCGGTTGCTTGACCGCCCAGACTCAGCACAGCACGGAGAGCACAAGGCTCACAGGGCCCCTGGCTGGGGTCTGCAGCCCCACACACCCGGAAGCTGACTCCGTGAGCGCCCAGAAGGTGCCTGACAGACGTCATTTCCCTAGTGCTCTCCTCCCCAGCAGAGACGTGTGCAGGTGATTGGGGCCTGCCCCTGCGTGTCTGGGCTCCCGTCCTCAGCCCCAGCTCAGGGAAGCAGCTCCTGAGTCAAGACCTGTAGGAGGCGCGAAGCGCCCCCGCCTGGAAGCCTAGTGCACAGCATGCGGGAAGCGAACCTCCTCGGGAGAAGAGGAGGCAACCCAGCTGCGTGCGGCTGCAATCACTTCTTGGGCGGAGCCGAGTGGGCCTCCAGTACGACAGAGCTCCAGCTCTGCTCAGAGGCCCGATGTGGCAGAGTTGCTGGCGTGAGGCTGCTCTGCCCTGGGCGAGCCTTGCCCAGACTTGCCTAGCGGCCAGGGTTCCTGTCCAGGAAGGAGCAGGCTGCACGAGACTGGGAGATGTTACTGGCGCCTCCCTGGCCTCTGCTCCACTCTTACCTTGCCTTTGCACCTAGTTCAAAGGCGTCCTTTTGGAAGGCTTAGGGGCCGGTGGGTTGCAAACTGCCAAGAGCTCCAGCAGTGAGGGCTTTATAGAGGCAATGGGAGGGCAACTCTTGGCTCCTCCAGCGGTTGCTTGACTGCCCTGACTCAGCACAGCACGGAGAGCACAAGGCTCACAGAGCCCCTGGCTAGGGTCTGCAGCCCCACACACCCGGCGGCTGACTCCGTGAGCGCCCAGAAGATGTTGACAGACATCATTTCCATTGTGCTCTCCTCCCCAGCAGAGACGTGTGCAGCTGGTTGGGGCTTGCCCCTGCGTGTCTGGGCTCCCGTCCTCAGCCCCAGCTCAGGGAAGCAGCTCCTGAGTCCAGACCTGTAGGAGGCGCGGAGCGTCCCCGCCTGGAAGCCTAGTGCACAGCATGCGGGAAGCGAGCCTCCTCGGGAGAAGAGGAGGAAGCCCTGCTGCGTGCAGTTGCAATCACTTCTTGGGCGAAGCCGAGTGCGCCTCCAGTACGACAGAGCTCCAGCTCTGCTCAGAGGCCCGATGTGGCAGAGTTGCTGGCGTGAGGCTGCTCTGCCCTGGGCCAGCCTTGCCCAGACTTGCCTCGCGGCTAGGCTTCCATTCCTGGAAGGAGCAGGCTGCGCGAGACTGGGAGATGCTACTGGCGCCTTCCTGGCCTCAGCTCCACTCCTGCCTTGCCTTTGCACCTAGTCCCCAGGCGTTCTTGTGTAGGGCTTAGTTGCCGGTGGGTTGCACACTGCCAAGCGCTCCAGCAGTGAGGGCTCTATTAGAGGCAATGGGAGGGCAACTGCAGGGCTCCTCAAGCGGTTGCTTGACCGCCCAGACTCAGCACAGCACGGAGAGCACAAGGCTCACAGGGCCCCTGGCTGGGGTCTGCAGCCCTGCACACCCGGAGGCTGACTCCGGGAGCGCCCAGAAGGTGCCTGACAGACGTCATTTCCCTAGTGCTCTCCTCCCCAGCAGAGACGTGTGCAGGTGATTGGGGCCTGCCCCTGCGTGTCTGGGCTCTCTTCCACAGCCCCAGCTCAGGGAAGCAGCCCCTGAGCCAAGACCTGTAGGAGGCGCGGGGCGCCCCCGGCTGGAAGCCTAGTGTACAGCATGCGGGAAGCGAGCCTCTTCGGGAGAAGAGGAGGCAACCCAGCTGCGTGCGGCTGCAATCACTTCTTGGGCGGAGCCGAGTGCGCCTCCAGTACGACAGAGCTCCAGCTCTGCTCAGAGGCCTAATCTGGCAGAGTTGCTGGCGTGAGGCTGCTCTGCCCTGGGCGAGCCTTGCCCAGACTTGGCTAGCGGCAAGGGTTCCTGTCCAGGAAGGAGCAGGCTGCACGAGACTGGGAGACGCTACTGGCGCCTCCCTGGCCTCAGCTCCACTCCTACCTTGCCTTTGCACATAGTTCAAAGGCGTCCTTTTGGAAGGCTTAGGGGCCGGTGGGTTGCAAACTGCCAAGAGCTTCAGCAGTGAGGGCTCTATTAGAGGCAATGAGAGGGCAACTGCAGGGCTCCTCCAGCGGTTGCTTGACCGCCCAGACTCAGCACAGCACAGAGAGCACAAGGCTCACAGAGCCCCTGGCTAGGGTCTGCAGCCCCACACACCCGGCGGCTGACTCCGTGAGCGCCCAGAAGATGTTGACAGACATCATTTCCCTAGTGCTCTCCTCCCCAGCAGAGACGTGTGCAGGTGGTTGGGGCCTGCCCCTGCGTGTCTGGGCTCCCGTCCTCAGCCCCAGCTCAGGGAAGCAGCTCCTGAGTCCAGACCTGTAGGAGGCGCGGAGCGTCCCCGCCTGGAAGCCTAGTGCACAGCATGCGGAAAGCGAGCCTCCTCGGGAGAAGAGGAGGAAGCCCTGCTGCGTGCAGTTGAAATCACTTCTTGGGCGAAGCCGAGTGCGCCTCCAGTACGGCAGAGCTCCAGGTCTGCTCAGAGGCCTAATCTGGCAGAGTTGCTGGCGTGAGGCTGCTCTGCCCTTGGCGAGCCTTGCCCAGACTTGCCTCGCGGCTAGGCTTCCAGTCCAGGAAGGAGCAGGCTGCGCGAGACTGGGAGATGCTACTGGCGCCTTTCTGGCCTCAGCTCCACTCCTGCCTTGCCTTTGCACCTAGTCCCCAGGCGTTCTTGTGGAGGGCTTAGTTGCCGGTGGGTTGCACACTGCCAAGCGCTCCAGCAGTGAGGGCTCTATTAGAGGCAATGGGAAGGCAACTTTATGGCTCCTCCAGCGGTTGCTTGACCGCCCCGACTCAGCACAGCACGGAGAGCACAAGGCTCACAGGGCCCCTGGCTGGGGTCTGCAGCCCCACACACCCGGAAGCTGACTCCGTGAGCGCCCAGAAGGTGCCTGACAGACGTCATTTCCCTAGTGCTCTCCTCCCCAGCAGAGACGTGTGCAGGTGATTGGGGCCTGCCCCTGCGTGTCTGGGCTCCCGTCCTCAGCCCCAGCTCAGGGAAGCAGCTCCTGAGTCAAGACCTGTAGGAGGCGCGAAGCGCCCCCGCCTGGAAGCCTAGTGCACAGCATGCGGGAAGCGAACCTCCTCGGGAGAAGAGGAGGCAACCCAGCTGCGTGCGGCTGCAATCACTTCTTGGGCGGAGCCGAGTGGGCCTCCAGTACGACAGAGCTCCAGCTCTGCTCAGAGGCCCGATGTGGCAGAGTTGCTGGCGTCAGGCTGCTCTGCCCTGGGCGAGCCTTGCCCAGACTTGCCTAGCGGCCAGGGTTCCTGTCCAGGAAGGAGCAGGCTGCACGAGACTGGGAGATGTTACTGGCGCCTCCCTGGCCTCAGCTCCACTCCTACCTTGCCTTTGCACCTAGTTCAAAGGCGTCCTTTTGGAAGGCTTAGGGGCCGGTGGGTTGCACACTGCCAAGAGCTCCAGCAGTGAGGGCTCTATTAGAGGCAATGGGAGGGCAACTGCTTTGCTCCTCAAGCGGTTGCTTGACCGCCCTGACTCAGCACAGCACGGAGAGCACAAGGCTCACAGAGCCCCTGGCTAGGGTCTGCAGCCCCACACACCCGGCGGCTGACTCCGTGAGCGCCCAGAAGATGTTGACAGACATCATTTCCATTGTGCTCTCCTCCCCAGCAGAGACGTGTGCAGCTGGCTGGGTCTTGCCCCTGCGTGTCTGGGCTCCCGTCCTCAGCCCCAGCTCAGGGAAGCAGCTCCTGAGTCCAGACCTGTAGGAGGCGCGGAGCGTCCCCGCCTGTAAGCCTAGTGCACAGCATGCGGGAAGCGAGCCTCCTCGGGAGAAGAGGAGGAAGCCGTGCTGCGTGCAGTTGCAATCACTTCTTGGGCGAAGCCGAGTGCGCCTCCAGTACGACAGAGCTCCAGCTCTGCTCAGAGGCCCGATGTGGCAGAGTTGCTGGCGTGAGGCTGCTCTGCCCTGGGCCAGCCTTGCCCAGACTTGCCTCGCGGCTAGGCTTCCATTCCTGGAAGGAGCAGGCTGCGCGAGACTGGGAGATGCTACTGGCGCCTTCCTGGCCTCAGCTCCACTCCTGCCTTGCCTTTGCACCTAGTCCCCAGGCGTTCTTGTGTAGGGCTTAGTTGCCGGTGGGTTGCACACTGCCAAGCGCTCCAGCAGTGAGGGCTCTATTAGAGGCAATGGGAGGGCAACTGCAGGGCTCCTCAAGCGGTTGCTTGACCGCCCAGACTCAGCACAGCACGGAGAGCACAAGGCTCACAGGGCCCCTGGCTGGGGTCTGCAGCCCCGCACACCCGGAGGCTGACTCCGGGAGCGCCCAGAAGGTGCCTGACAGACGTCATTTCCCTAGTGCTCTCCTCCCCAGCAGAGACGTGTGCAGGTGATTGGGGCCTGCCCCTGCGTGTCTGGGCTCTCTTCCACAGCCCCAGCTCAGGGAAGCAGCCCCTGAGCCAAGACCTGTAGGAGGGGCGGGGCGCCCCCGGCTGGAAGCCTAGTGTACAGCATGCGGGAAGCGAGCCTCTTCGGGAGAAGAGGAGGCAACCCAGCTGCGTGCGGCTGCAATCACTTCTTGGGCGGAGCCGAGTGCGCCTCCAGTACGACAGAGCTCCAGCTCTGCTCAGAGGCCCGATGTGGCAGAGTTGCTGGCGTGAGGCTGCTCTGCCCTTGGCGAGCCTTGCCCAGACTTGCCTAGCGGCCAGGGTTCCTGTCCAGGAAGGAGCAGGATGCACGAGACTGGGAGATGTTACTGGCGCCTCCCTGGCCTCAGCTCCACTCCTACCTTGCCTTTGCACCTAGTTCAAAGGTGTCCTTTTGGAAGGCTTAGGGGCCGGTGGGTTGCAAACTGCCAAGAGCTCCAGCAGTGAGGGCTCTATAGAGGCAATGGGAGGCCAACTCTTGGCTCCTCCAGCGGTTGCTTGACCGCCCTGACTCAGCACAGCACAGAGAGCACAAGGCTCACAGAGCCCCTGGCTAGGGTCTGCAGCCCCACACACCCGGCGGCTGACTCCGTGAGCGCCCAGAAGATGTTGACAGACATCATTTCCCTAGTGCTCTCCTCCCCAGCAGAGACGTGTGCAGGTGGTTGGGGCCTGCCCCTGCGTGTCTGGGCTTCCGTCCTCAGCCCCAGCTCAGGGAAGCAGCTCCTGAGTCCAGACCTGTAGGAGGCGCGGAGCGTCCCCGCCTGGAAGCCTAGTGCACAGCATGCGGGAAGCGAGCCTCCTCGGGAGAAGAGGAGGAAGCCCTGCTGCGTGCAGATGCAATCACTTCTTGGGCGAAGCCGAGTGCGCCTCCAGTACGGCAGAGCTCCAGGTCTGCTCAGAGGCCTAATCTGGCAGAGTTGCTGGCGTGAGGCTGCTCTGCCCTTGGCGAGCCTTGCCCAGACTTGCCTCGTGGCTAGGCTTCCAGTCCAGGAAGGAGCAGGCTGCGCGAGACTGGGAGATGCTACTGGCGCCTTCCTGGCCTCAGCTCCACTCCTGCCTTGCCTTTGCACCTAGTCCCCAGGCGTTCTTGTGGAGGGCTTAGTTGCCGGTGGGTTGCACACTGCAGTGAGGGCTCTATTAGAGGCAATGGGAAGGCAACTTCAGGGCTCCTCCAGCGGTTGCTTGACCGCCCTGACTTAGCACAGACGGAGAGCACAAGGCTCACAGGGCCCCTGGCTGGGGTCTGCAACCCCGCACACCCGGAGGCTGACTCCGGGAGCGCCCAGAAGGTGCCTGACAGACGTCATTTCCCTAGTGCTCTCCTCCCCAGCAGAGACGTGTGCAGGTGATTGGGGCCTGCCCCTGCGTGTCTGGGCTCCCGTCCTCAGCCCCAGCTCAGGGAAGCAGCTCCTGAGTCAAGACCTGTAGGAGGCGCGAAGCGCCCCCGCCTGGAAGCCTAGTGCACAGCATGCGGGAAGCGAACCTCCTCGGGAGAAGAGGAGGCAACCCAGCTGCGTGCGGCTGCAATCACTTCTTGGGCGGAGCCGAGTGGGCCTCCAGTTCGACAGAGCTCCAGCTCTGCTCAGAGGCCCGATGTGGCAGAGTTGCTGGCGTGAGGCTGCTCTGCCCTGGGCGAGCCTTGCCCAGACTTGCCTAGCGGCCAGGGTTCCTGTCCAGGAAGGAGCAGGATGCACGAGACTGGGAGATGTTACTGGCGCCTCCCTGGCCTCAGCTCCACTCCTACCTTGCCTTTGCACCTAGTTCAAAGGTGTCCTTTTGGAAGGCTTAGGGGCCGGTGGGTTGCAAACTGCCAAGAGCTCCAGCAATGAGGGCTCTATAGAGGCAATGGGAGGGCAACTCTTGGCTCCTCCAGCGGTTGCTTGACCACCCTGACTCAGCACAGCACGGAGAGCACAAGGCTCACAGAGCCCCTGGCTAGGGTCTGCAGCCCCACACACCCGGCGGCTGACTCCGTGAGCGCCCAGAAGATGTTGACAGACATCATTTCCATAGTGCTCTCCTCCCCAGCAGAGACGTGTGCAGCTGGTTGGGGCCTGCCCCTGCGTGTCTGGGCTCCCGTCCTCAGTCCCAGCACAGGGAAGCAGCTCCTGAGTCCAGACCTGTAGGAGGCGCGGAGCGTCCCCGCCTGGAAGCCTAGTGCACAGCATGCGGGAAGCGAGCCTCCTCGGGAGAAGAGGAGGAAGCCCTGCTGCGTGCAGTTGCAATCACTTCTTGGGCGAAGCCGAGTGCGCCTCCAGTACGACAGAGCTCCAGCTCTGCTCAGAGGCCCGATGTGGCAGAGTTGCTGGCGTGAGGCTGCTCTGCCCTGGGTCAGCCTTGCCCAGACTTGCCTCGCGGCTAGGCTTCCATTCCTGGAAGGATCAGGCTGCGCGAGACTGGGAGATGCTACTGGCGCCTTCCTGGCCTCAGCTCCACTCCTGCCTTGCCTTTGCACCTAGTCCCCAGGCGTTCTTGTGGAGGGCTTAGTTGCCGGTGGGTTGCACACTGCCAAGCGCTCCAGCAGTGAGGGCTCTATTAGAGGCAATGGGAGGGCAACTGCAGGGCTCCTCAAGCGGTTGCTTGACCGCCCAGACTCAGCACAGCACGGAGAGCACAAGGCTCACAGGGCCCCTGGCTGGGGTCTGCAGCCCCGCACACCCGGAGGCTGACTCCGGGAGCCCCCAGAAGGTGCCTGACAGACGTCATTTCCCTAGTGCTCTCCTCCCCAGCAGAGACGTGTGCAGGTGATTGGGGCCTGCCCCTGCGTGTCTGGGCTCTCTTCCACAGCCCCAGCTCAGGGAAGCAGCCCCTGAGCCAAGACCTGTAGGAGGCGCGGGGCGCCCCCGCCTGGAAGCCTAGTGCACAGCATGCGGGAAGCGAGCCTCCTCGGGAGAAGAGGAGGCAACCCAGCTGCGTGCGGCTGCACTCACTTCTTGGGCGGAGCCGAGTGCGCCTCCAGTACGACAGAGCTCCAGCTCTGCTCAGAGGCCTAATCTGGCAGAGTTGCTGGCGTGAGGCTGCTCTGCCCTGGGCGAGCCTTGCCCAGACTTGGCTAGCGGCAAGGGTTCCTGTCCAGGAAGGAGCAGGCTGCACGAGACTGGGAGACGCTACTGGCGCCTCCCTGGCCTCAGCTCCACTCCTACCTTGCCTTTGCACATAGTTCAAAGGCGTCCTTTTGGAAGGCTTACGGGCCGGTGGGTTGTAAACTGCCAAGAGCTTCAGCAGTGAGGGCTCTATTAGAGGCAATGAGAGGGCAACTGCAGGGCTCCTCCAGCGGTTGCTTGACCGCCCAGACTCAGCACAGCACAGAGAGCACAAGGCTCACAGAGCCCCTGGCTAGGGTCTGCAGCCCCACACACCCGGCGGCTGACTCCGTGAGCGCCCAGAAGATGTTGACAGACATCATTTCCCTAGTGCTCTCCTCCCCAGCAGAGACGTGTGCAGGTGGTTGGGGCCTGCCCCTGCGTGTCTGGGCTCCCGTCCTCAGCCCCAGCTCAGGGAAGCAGCTCCTGAGTCCAGACCTGTAGGAGGCGCGGAGCGTCCCCGCCTGGAAGCCTAGTGCACAGCATGCGGGAAGCGAGCCTCCTCGGGAGAAGAGGAGGAAGCCCTGCTGCGTGCAGTTGAAATCACTTCTTGGGCGAAGCCGAGTGCGCCTCCAGTACGGCAGAGCTCCAGGTCTGCTCAGAGGCCTAATCTGGCAGAGTTGCTGGCGTGAGGCTGCTCTGCCCTTGGCGAGCCTTGCCCAGACTTGCCTCGCGGCTAGGCTTCCAGTCCAGGAAGGAGCAGGCTGCGCGAGACTGGGAGATGCTACTGGCGCCTTCCTGGCCTCAGCTCCACTCCTGCCTTGCCTTTGCACCTAGTCCCCAGGCGTTCTTGTGGAGGGCTTAGTTGCCGGTGGGTTGCACACTGCCAAGCGCTCCAGCAGTGAGGGCTCTATTAGAGGCAATGGGAAGGCAACTTCAGGGCTCCTCCAGCGGTTGCTTGACCGCCCAGACTCAGCACAGCACGGAGAGCACAAGGCTCACAGGGCCCCTGGCTGGGGTCTGCAGCCCCACACACCCGGAAGCTGACTCCGTGAGCGCCCAGAAGGTGCCTGACAGACGTCATTTCCCTAGTGCTCTCCTCCCCAGCAGAGACGTGTGCAGGTGATTGGGGCCTGCCCCTGCGTGTCTGGGCTCCCGTCCTCAGCCCCAGCTCAGGGAAGCAGCTCCTGAGTCAAGACCTGTAGGAGGCGCGAAGCGCCCCCGCCTGGAAGCCTAGTGCACAGCATGCGGGAAGCGAACCTCCTCGGGAGAAGAGGAGGCAACCCAGCTGCGTGCGGCTGCAATCACTTCTTGGGCGGAGCCGAGTGGGCCTCCAGTACGACAGAGCTCCAGCTCTGCTCAGAGGCCCGATGTGGCAGAGTTGCTGGCGTGAGGCTGCTCTGCCCTGGGCGAGCCTTGCCCAGACTTGCCTAGCGGCCAGGGTTCCTGTCCAGGAAGGAGCAGGCTGCACGAGACTGGGAGATGTTACTGGCGCCTCCCTGGCCTCTGCTCCACTCTTACCTTGCCTTTGCACCTAGTTCAAAGGCGTCCTTTTGGAAGGCTTAGGGGCCGGTGGGTTGCAAACTGCCAAGAGCTCCAGCAGTGAGGGCTTTATAGAGGCAATGGGAGGGCAACTCTTGGCTCCTCCAGCGGTTGCTTGACTGCCCTGACTCAGCACAGCACGGAGAGCACAAGGCTCACAGAGCCCCTGGCTAGGGTCTGCAGCCCCACACACCCGGCGGCTGACTCCGTGAGCGCCCAGAAGATGTTGACAGACATCATTTCCATTGTGCTCTCCTCCCCAGCAGAGACGTGTGCAGCTGGTTGGGGCTTGCCCCTGCGTGTCTGGGCTCCCGTCCTCAGCCCCAGCTCAGGGAAGCAGCTCCTGAGTCCAGACCTGTAGGAGGCGCGGAGCGTCCCCGCCTGGAAGCCTAGTGCACAGCATGCGGGAAGCGAGCCTCCTCGGGAGAAGAGGAGGAAGCCCTGCTGCGTGCAGTTGCAATCACTTCTTGGGCGAAGCCGAGTGCGCCTCCAGTACGACAGAGCTCCAGCTCTGCTCAGAGGCCCGATGTGGCAGAGTTGCTGGCGTGAGGCTGCTCTGCCCTGGGCCAGCCTTGCCCAGACTTGCCTCGCGGCTAGGCTTCCATTCCTGGAAGGAGCAGGCTGCGCGAGACTGGGAGATGCTACTGGCGCCTTCCTGGCCTCAGCTCCACTCCTGCCTTTCCTTTGCACCTAGTCCCCAGGCGTTCTTGTGTAGGGCTTAGTTGCCGGTGGGTTGCACACTGCCAAGCGCTCCAGCAGTGAGGGCTCTATTAGAGGCAATGGGAGGGCAACTGCAGGGCTCCTCAAGCGGTTGCTTGACCGCCCAGACTCAGCACAGCACGGAGAGCACAAGGCTCACAGGGCCCCTGGCTGGGGTCTGCAGCCCTGCACACCCGGAGGCTGACTCCGGGAGCGCCCAGAAGGTGCCTGACAGACGTCATTTCCCTAGTGCTCTCCTCCCCAGCAGAGACGTGTGCAGGTGATTGGGGCCTGCCCCTGCGTGTCTGGGCTCTCTTCCACAGCCCCAGCTCAGGGAAGCAGCCCCTGAGCCAAGACCTGTAGGAGGCGCGGGGCGCCCCCGGCTGGAAGC
Source organism: Capricornis sumatraensis (assembly GCF_032405125.1). NCBI lineage: Eukaryota > Metazoa > Chordata > Mammalia > Artiodactyla > Bovidae > Capricornis > Capricornis sumatraensis. The sequence goes on from NC_091076.1 coordinate 50,141,230, forward strand.
CTAGTGTACAGCATGCGGGAAGCGAGCCTCTTCGGGAGAAGAGGAGGCAACCCAGCTGCGTGCGGCTGCAATCACTTCTTGGGCGGAGCCGAGTGCGCCTCCAGTACGACAGAGCTCCAGCTCTGCTCAGAGGCCTAATCTGGCAGAGTTGCTGGCGTGAGGCTGCTCTGCCCTGGGCGAGCCTTGCCCAGACTTGGCTAGCGGCAAGGGTTCCTGTCCAGGAAGGAGCAGGCTGCACGAGACTGGGAGACGCTACTGGCGCCTCCCTGGCCTCAGCTCCACTCCTACCTTGCCTTTGCACATAGTTCAAAGGCGTCCTTTTGGAAGGCTTAGGGGCCGGTGGGTTGCAAACTGCCAAGAGCTTCAGCAGTGAGGGCTCTATTAGAGGCAATGAGAGGGCAACTGCAGGGCTCCTCCAGCGGTTGCTTGACCGCCCAGACTCAGCACAGCACAGAGAGCACAAGGCTCACAGAGCCCCTGGCTAGGGTCTGCAGCCCCACACACCCGGCGGCTGACTCCGTGAGCGCCCAGAAGATGTTGACAGACATCATTTCCCTAGTGCTCTCCTCCCCAGCAGAGACGTGTGCAGGTGGTTGGGGCCTGCCCCTGCGTGTCTGGGCTCCCGTCCTCAGCCCCAGCTCAGGGAAGCAGCTCCTGAGTCCAGACCTGTAGGAGGCGCGGAGCGTCCCCGCCTGGAAGCCTAGTGCACAGCATGCGGAAAGCGAGCCTCCTCGGGAGAAGAGGAGGAAGCCCTGCTGCGTGCAGTTGAAATCACTTCTTGGGCGAAGCCGAGTGCGCCTCCAGTACGGCAGAGCTCCAGGTCTGCTCAGAGGCCTAATCTGGCAGAGTTGCTGGCGTGAGGCTGCTCTGCCCTTGGCGAGCCTTGCCCAGACTTGCCTCGCGGCTAGGCTTCCAGTCCAGGAAGGAGCAGGCTGCGCGAGACTGGGAGATGCTACTGGCGCCTTTCTGGCCTCAGCTCCACTCCTGCCTTGCCTTTGCACCTAGTCCCCAGGCGTTCTTGTGGAGGGCTTAGTTGCCGGTGGGTTGCACACTGCCAAGCGCTCCAGCAGTGAGGGCTCTATTAGAGGCAATGGGAAGGCAACTTTATGGCTCCTCCAGCGGTTGCTTGACCGCCCAGACTCAGCACAGCACGGAGAGCACAAGGCTCACAGGGCCCCTGGCTGGGGTCTGCAGCCCCACACACCCGGAAGCTGACTCCGTGAGCGCCCAGAAGGTGCCTGACAGACGTCATTTCCCTAGTGCTCTCCTCCCCAGCAGAGACGTGTGCAGGTGATTGGGGCCTGCCCCTGCGTGTCTGGGCTCCCGTCCTCAGCCCCAGCTCAGGGAAGCAGCTCCTGAGTCAAGACCTGTAGGAGGCGCGAAGCGCCCCCGCCTGGAAGCCTAGTGCACAGCATGCGGGAAGCGAACCTCCTCGGGAGAAGAGGAGGCAACCCAGCTGCGTGCGGCTGCAATCACTTCTTGGGCGGAGCCGAGTGGGCCTCCAGTACGACAGAGCTCCAGCTCTGCTCAGAGGCCCGATGTGGCAGAGTTGCTGGCGTCAGGCTGCTCTGCCCTGGGCGAGCCTTGCCCAGACTTGCCTAGCGGCCAGGGTTCCTGTCCAGGAAGGAGCAGGCTGCACGAGACTGGGAGATGTTACTGGCGCCTCCCTGGCCTCAGCTCCACTCCTACCTTGCCTTTGCACCTAGTTCAAAGGCGTCCTTTTGGAAGGCTTAGGGGCCGGTGGGTTGCACACTGCCAAGAGCTCCAGCAGTGAGGGCTCTATTAGAGGCAATGGGAGGGCAACTGCTTGGCTCCTCAAGCGGTTGCTTGACCGCCCTGACTCAGCACAGCACGGAGAGCACAAGGCTCACAGAGCCCCTGGCTAGGGTCTGCAGCCCCACACACCCGGCGGCTGACTCCGTGAGCGCCCAGAAGATGTTGACAGACATCATTTCCATAGTGCTCTCCTCCCCAGCAGAGACGTGTGCAGCTGGTTGGGGCCTGCCCCTGCGTGTCTGGGCTCCCGTCCTCAGTCCCAGCACAGGGAAGCAGCTCCTGAGTCCAGACCTGTAGGAGGCGCGGAGCGTCCCCGCCTGGAAGCCTAGTGCACAGCATGCGGGAAGCGAGCCTCCTCGGGAGAAGAGGAGGAAGCCCTGCTGCGTGCAGTTGCAATCACTTCTTGGGCGAAGCCGAGTGCGCCTCCAGTACGACAGAGCTCCAGCTCTGCTCAGAGGCCCGATGTGGCAGAGTTGCTGGCGTGAGGCTGCTCTGCCCTGGGTCAGCCTTGCCCAGACTTGCCTCGCGGCTAGGCTTCCATTCCTGGAAGGATCAGGCTGCGCGAGACTGGGAGATGCTACTGGCGCCTTCCTGGCCTCAGCTCCACTCCTGCCTTGCCTTTGCACCTAGTCCCCAGGCGTTCTTGTGGAGGGCTTAGTTGCCGGTGGGTTGCACACTGCCAAGCGCTCCAGCAGTGAGGGCTCTATTAGAGGCAATGGGAGGGCAACTGCAGGGCTCCTCAAGCGGTTGCTTGACCGCCCAGACTCAGCACAGCACGGAGAGCACAAGGCTCACAGGGCCCCTGGCTGGGGTCTGCAGCCCCGCACACCCGGAGGCTGACTCCGGGAGCCCCCAGAAGGTGCCTGACAGACGTCATTTCCCTAGTGCTCTCCTCCCCAGCAGAGACGTGTGCAGGTGATTGGGGCCTGCCCCTGCGTGTCTGGGCTCTCTTCCACAGCCCCAGCTCAGGGAAGCAGCCCCTGAGCCAAGACATGTAGGAGGCGCGGGGCGCCCCCGCCTGCTAGCCTAGTGCACAGCATGCGGGAAGCGAGCCTCCTCGGGAGAAGAGGAGGCAACCCAGCTGCGTGCGGCTGCACTCACTTCTTGGGCGGAGCCGAGTGCGCCTCCAGTACGACAGAGCTCCAGCTCTGCTCAGAGGCCTAATCTGGCAGAGTTGCTGGCGTGAGGCTGCTCTGCCCTGGGCGAGCCTTGCCCAGACTTGGCTAGCGGCAAGGGTTCCTGTCCAGGAAGGAGCAGGCTGCACGAGACTGGGAGACGCTACTGGCGCCTCCCTGGCCTCAGCTCCACTCCTACCTTGCCTTTGCACATAGTTCAAAGGCGTCCTTTTGGAAGGCTTACGGGCCGGTGGGTTGTAAACTGCCAAGAGCTTCAGCAGTGAGGGCTCTATTAGAGGCAATGAGAGGGCAACTGCAGGGCTCCTCCAGCGGTTGCTTGACCGCCCAGACTCAGCACAGCACAGAGAGCACAAGGCTCACAGAGCCCCTGGCTAGGGTCTGCAGCCCCACACACCCGGCGGCTGACTCCGTGAGCGCCCAGAAGATGTTGACAGACATCATTTCCCTAGTGCTCTCCTCCCCAGCAGAGACGTGTGCAGGTGGTTGGGGCCTGCCCCTGCGTGTCTGGGCTCCCGTCCTCAGCCCCAGCTCAGGGAAGCAGCTCCTGAGTCCAGACCTGTAGGAGGCGCGGAGCGTCCCCGCCTGGAAGCCTAGTGCACAGCATGCGGGAAGCGAGCCTCCTCGGGAGAAGAGGAGGAAGCCCTGCTGCGTGCAGTTGAAATCACTTCTTGGGCGAAGCCGAGTGCGCCTCCAGTACGGCAGAGCTCCAGGTCTGCTCAGAGGCCTAATCTGGCAGAGTTGCTGGCGTGAGGCTGCTCTGCCCTTGGCGAGCCTTGCCCAGACTTGCCTCGCGGCTAGGCTTCCAGTCCAGGAAGGAGCAGGCTGCGCGAGACTGGGAGATGCTACTGGCGCCTTCCTGGCCTCAGCTCCACTCCTGCCTTGCCTTTGCACCTAGTCCCCAGGCGTTCTTGTGGAGGGCTTAGTTGCCGGTGGGTTGCACACTGCCAAGCGCTCCAGCAGTGAGGGCTCTATTAGAGGCAATGGGAAGGCAACTTCAGGGCTCCTCCAGCGGTTGCTTGACCGCCCAGACTCAGCACAGCACGGAGAGCACAAGGCTCACAGGGCCCCTGGCTGGGGTCTGCAGCCCCACACACCCGGAAGCTGACTCCGTGAGCGCCCAGAAGGTGCCTGACAGACGTCATTTCCCTAGTGCTCTCCTCCCCAGCAGAGACGTGTGCAGGTGATTGGGGCCTGCCCCTGCGTGTCTGGGCTCCCGTCCTCAGCCCCAGCTCAGGGAAGCAGCTCCTGAGTCAAGACCTGTAGGAGGCGCGAAGCGCCCCCGCCTGGAAGCCTAGTGCACAGCATGCGGGAAGCGAACCTCCTCGGGAGAAGAGGAGGCAACCCAGCTGCGTGCGGCTGCAATCACTTCTTGGGCGGAGCCGAGTGGGCCTCCAGTACGACAGAGCTCCAGCTCTGCTCAGAGGCCCGATGTGGCAGAGTTGCTGGCGTGAGGCTGCTCTGCCCTGGGCGAGCCTTGCCCAGACTTGCCTAGCGGCCAGGGTTCCTGTCCAGGAAGGAGCAGGCTGCACGAGACTGGGAGATGTTACTGGCGCCTCCCTGGCCTCTGCTCCACTCTTACCTTGCCTTTGCACCTAGTTCAAAGGCGTCCTTTTGGAAGGCTTAGGGGCCGGTGGGTTGCAAACTGCCAAGAGCTCCAGCAGTGAGGGCTTTATAGAGGCAATGGGAGGGCAACTCTTGGCTCCTCCAGCGGTTGCTTGACTGCCCTGACTCAGCACAGCACGGAGAGCACAAGGCTCACAGAGCCCCTGGCTAGGGTCTGCAGCCCCACACACCCGGCGGCTGACTCCGTGAGCGCCCAGAAGATGTTGACAGACATCATTTCCATTGTGCTCTCCTCCCCAGCAGAGACGTGTGCAGCTGGTTGGGGCTTGCCCCTGCGTGTCTGGGCTCCCGTCCTCAGCCCCAGCTCAGGGAAGCAGCTCCTGAGTCCAGACCTGTAGGAGGCGCGGAGCGTCCCCGCCTGGAAGCCTAGTGCACAGCATGCGGGAAGCGAGCCTCCTCGGGAGAAGAGGAGGAAGCCCTGCTGCGTGCAGTTGCAATCACTTCTTGGGCGAAGCCGAGTGCGCCTCCAGTACGACAGAGCTCCAGCTCTGCTCAGAGGCCCGATGTGGCAGAGTTGCTGGCGTGAGGCTGCTCTGCCCTGGGCCAGCCTTGCCCAGACTTGCCTCGCGGCTAGGCTTCCATTCCTGGAAGGAGCAGGCTGCGCGAGACTGGGAGATGCTACTGGCGCCTTCCTGGCCTCAGCTCCACTCCTGCCTTTCCTTTGCACCTAGTCCCCAGGCGTTCTTGTGTAGGGCTTAGTTGCCGGTGGGTTGCACACTGCCAAGCGCTCCAGCAGTGAGGGCTCTATTAGAGGCAATGGGAGGGCAACTGCAGGGCTCCTCAAGCGGTTGCTTGACCGCCCAGACTCAGCACAGCACGGAGAGCACAAGGCTCACAGGGCCCCTGGCTGGGGTCTGCAGCCCTGCACACCCGGAGGCTGACTCCGGGAGCGCCCAGAAGGTGCCTGACAGACGTCATTTCCCTAGTGCTCTCCTCCCCAGCAGAGACGTGTGCAGGTGATTGGGGCCTGCCCCTGCGTGTCTGGGCTCTCTTCCACAGCCCCAGCTCAGGGAAGCAGCCCCTGAGCCAAGACCTGTAGGAGGCGCGGGGCGCCCCCGGCTGGAAGCCTAGTGTACAGCATGCGGGAAGCGAGCCTCTTCGGGAGAAGAGGAGGCAACCCAGCTGCGTGCGGCTGCAATCACTTCTTGGGCGGAGCCGAGTGCGCCTCCAGTACGACAGAGCTCCAGCTCTGCTCAGAGGCCTAATCTGGCAGAGTTGCTGGCGTGAGGCTGCTCTGCCCTGGGCGAGCCTTGCCCAGACTTGGCTAGCGGCAAGGGTTCCTGTCCAGGAAGGAGCAGGCTGCACGAGACTGGGAGACGCTACTGGCGCCTCCCTGGCCTCAGCTCCACTCCTACCTTGCCTTTGCACATAGTTCAAAGGCGTCCTTTTGGAAGGCTTAGGGGCCGGTGGGTTGCAAACTGCCAAGAGCTTCAGCAGTGAGGGCTCTATTAGAGGCAATGAGAGGGCAACTGCAGGGCTCCTCCAGCGGTTGCTTGACCGCCCAGACTCAGCACAGCACAGAGAGCACAAGGCTCACAGAGCCCCTGGCTAGGGTCTGCAGCCCCACACACCCGGCGGCTGACTCCGTGAGCGCCCAGAAGATGTTGACAGACATCATTTCCCTAGTGCTCTCCTCCCCAGCAGAGACGTGTGCAGGTGGTTGGGGCCTGCCCCTGCGTGTCTGGGCTCCCGTCCTCAGCCCCAGCTCAGGGAAGCAGCTCCTGAGTCCAGACCTGTAGGAGGCGCGGAGCGTCCCCGCCTGGAAGCCTAGTGCACAGCATGCGGAAAGCGAGCCTCCTCGGGAGAAGAGGAGGAAGCCCTGCTGCGTGCAGTTGAAATCACTTCTTGGGCGAAGCCGAGTGCGCCTCCAGTACGGCAGAGCTCCAGGTCTGCTCAGAGGCCTAATCTGGCAGAGTTGCTGGCGTGAGGCTGCTCTGCCCTTGGCGAGCCTTGCCCAGACTTGCCTCGCGGCTAGGCTTCCAGTCCAGGAAGGAGCAGGCTGCGCGAGACTGGGAGATGCTACTGGCGCCTTTCTGGCCTCAGCTCCACTCCTGCCTTGCCTTTGCACCTAGTCCCCAGGCGTTCTTGTGGAGGGCTTAGTTGCCGGTGGGTTGCACACTGCCAAGCGCTCCAGCAGTGAGGGCTCTATTAGAGGCAATGGGAAGGCAACTTTATGGCTCCTCCAGCGGTTGCTTGACCGCCCAGACTCAGCACAGCACGGAGAGCACAAGGCTCACAGGGCCCCTGGCTGGGGTCTGCAGCCCCACACACCCGGAAGCTGACTCCGTGAGCGCCCAGAAGGTGCCTGACAGACGTCATTTCCCTAGTGCTCTCCTCCCCAGCAGAGACGTGTGCAGGTGATTGGGGCCTGCCCCTGCGTGTCTGGGCTCCCGTCCTCAGCCCCAGCTCAGGGAAGCAGCTCCTGAGTCAAGACCTGTAGGAGGCGCGAAGCGCCCCCGCCTGGAAGCCTAGTGCACAGCATGCGGGAAGCGAACCTCCTCGGGAGAAGAGGAGGCAACCCAGCTGCGTGCGGCTGCAATCACTTCTTGGGCGGAGCCGAGTGGGCCTCCAGTACGACAGAGCTCCAGCTCTGCTCAGAGGCCCGATGTGGCAGAGTTGCTGGCGTCAGGCTGCTCTGCCCTGGGCGAGCCTTGCCCAGACTTGCCTAGCGGCCAGGGTTCCTGTCCAGGAAGGAGCAGGCTGCACGAGACTGGGAGATGTTACTGGCGCCTCCCTGGCCTCAGCTCCACTCCTACCTTGCCTTTGCACCTAGTTCAAAGGCGTCCTTTTGGAAGGCTTAGGGGCCGGTGGGTTGCACACTGCCAAGAGCTCCAGCAGTGAGGGCTCTATTAGAGGCAATGGGAGGGCAACTGCTTGGCTCCTCAAGCGGTTGCTTGACCGCCCTGACTCAGCACAGCACGGAGAGCACAAGGCTCACAGAGCCCCTGGCTAGGGTCTGCAGCCCCACACACCCGGCGGCTGACTCCGTGAGCGCCCAGAAGATGTTGACAGACATCATTTCCATTGTGCTCTCCTCCCCAGCAGAGACGTGTGCAGCTGGCTGGGTCTTGCCCCTGCGTGTCTGGGCTCCCGTCCTCAGCCCCAGCTCAGGGAAGCAGCTCCTGAGTCCAGACCTGTAGGAGGCGCGGAGCGTCCCCGCCTGTAAGCCTAGTGCACAGCATGCGGGAAGCGAGCCTCCTCGGGAGAAGAGGAGGAAGCCGTGCTGCGTGCAGTTGCAATCACTTCTTGGGCGAAGCCGAGTGCGCCTCCAGTACGACAGAGCTCCAGCTCTGCTCAGAGGCCCGATGTGGCAGAGTTGCTGGCGTGAGGCTGCTCTGCCCTGGGCCAGCCTTGCCCAGACTTGCCTCGCGGCTAGGCTTCCATTCCTGGAAGGAGCAGGCTGCGCGAGACTGGGAGATGCTACTGGCGCCTTCCTGGCCTCAGCTCCACTCCTGCCTTGCCTTTGCACCTAGTCCCCAGGCGTTCTTGTGTAGGGCTTAGTTGCCGGTGGGTTGCACACTGCCAAGCGCTCCAGCAGTGAGGGCTCTATTAGAGGCAATGGGAGGGCAACTGCAGGGCTCCTCAAGCGGTTGCTTGACCGCCCAGACTCAGCACAGCACGGAGAGCACAAGGCTCACAGGGCCCCTGGCTGGGGTCTGCAGCCCCGCACACCCGGAGGCTGACTCCGGGAGCGCCCAGAAGGTGCCTGACAGACGTCATTTCCCTAGTGCTCTCCTCCCCAGCAGAGACGTGTGCAGGTGATTGGGGCCTGCCCCTGCGTGTCTGGGCTCTCTTCCACAGCCCCAGCTCAGGGAAGCAGCCCCTGAGCCAAGACCTGTAGGAGGGGCGGGGCGCCCCCGGCTGGAAGCCTAGTGTACAGCATGCGGGAAGCGAGCCTCTTCGGGAGAAGAGGAGGCAACCCAGCTGCGTGCGGCTGCAATCACTTCTTGGGCGGAGCCGAGTGCGCCTCCAGTACGACAGAGCTCCAGCTCTGCTCAGAGGCCTAATCTGGCAGAGTTGCTGGCGTGAGGCTGCTCTGCCCTGGGCGAGCCTTGCCCAGACTTGGCTAGCGGCAAGGGTTCCTGTCCAGGAAGGAGCAGGCTGCACGAGACTGGGAGACGCTACTGGCGCCTCCCTGGCCTCAGCTCCACTCCTACCTTGCCTTTGCACATAGTTCAAAGGCGTCCTTTTGGAAGGCTTAGGGGCCGGTGGGTTGCAAACTGCCAAGAGCTTCAGCAGTGAGGGCTCTATTAGAGGCAATGAGAGGGCAACTGCAGGGCTCCTCCAGCGGTTGCTTGACCGCCCAGACTCAGCACAGCACAGAGAGCACAAGGCTCACAGAGCCCCTGGCTAGGGTCTGCAGCCCCACACACCCGGCGGCTGACTCCGTGAGCGCCCAGAAGATGTTGACAGACATCATTTCCCTAGTGCTCTCCTCCCCAGCAGAGACGTGTGCAGGTGGTTGGGGCCTGCCCCTGCGTGTCTGGGCTCCCGTCCTCAGCCCCAGCTCAGGGAAGCAGCTCCTGAGTCCAGACCTGTAGGAGGCGCGGAGCGTCCCCGCCTGGAAGCCTAGTGCACAGCATGCGGGAAGCGAGCCTCCTCGGGAGAAGAGGAGGAAGCCCTGCTGCGTGCAGTTGAAATCACTTCTTGGGCGAAGCCGAGTGCGCCTCCAGTACGGCAGAGGTCCAGGTCTGCTCAGAGGCCTAATCTGGCAGAGTTGCTGGCGTGAGGCTGCTCTGCCCTTGGCGAGCCTTGCCCAGACTTGCCTCACGGCTAGGCTTCCAGTCCAGGAAGGAGCAGGCTGCGCGAGACTGGGAGATGCTACTGGCGCCTTTCTGGCCTCAGCTCCACTCCTGCCTTGCCTTTGCACCTAGTCCCCAGGCGTTCTTGTGGAGGGCTTAGTTGCCGGTGGGTTGCACACTGCCAAGCGCTCCAGCAGTGAGGGCTCTATTAGAGGCAATGGGAAGGCAACTTTATGGCTCCTCCAGCGGTTGCTTGACCGCCCAGACTCAGCACAGCACGGAGAGCACAAGGCTCACAGGGCCCCTGGCTGGGGTCTGCAGCCCCGCACACCCGGAGGCTGACTCCGGGAGCGCCCAGAAGGTGCCTGACAGACGTCATTTCCCTAGTGCTCTCCTCCCCAGCAGAGACGTGTGCAGGTGATTGGGGCCTGCCCCTGCGTGTCTGGGCTCTCTTCCACAGCCCCAGCTCAGGGAAGCAGCCCCTGAGCCAAGACCTGTAGGAGGCGCGGGGCGCCCCCGGCTGGAAGCCTAGTGTACAGCATGCGGGAAGCGAGCCTCTTCGGGAGAAGAGGAGGCAACCCAGCTGCGTGCGGCTGCAATCACTTCTTGGGCGGAGCCGAGTGCGCCTCCAGTACGACAGAGCTCCAGCTCTGCTCAGAGGCCTAATCTGGCAGAGTTGCTGGCGTGAGGCTGCTCTGCCCTAGGCGAGCCTTGCCCAGACTTGGCTAGCGGCAAGGGTTCCTGTCCAGGAAGGAGCAGGCTGCACGAGACTGGGAGACGCTACTGGCGCCTCCCGGGCCTCAGCTCCACTCCTACCTTGCCTTTGAACCTAGTTCAAAGGCGTCCTTTTGGAAGGCTTAGGGGCCGGTGGGTTGCAAACTGCCAAGAGCTCCAGCAGTGAGGGCTCTATTAGAGGCAATGGGAGGGCAACTGCTTGGCTCCTCAAGCGGTTGCTTGACCGCCCTGACTCAGCACAGCACGGAGAGCACAAGGCTCACAGAGCCCCTGGCTAGGGTCTGCAGCCCCACACACCCGGCGGCTGACTCCGTGAGCGCCCAGAAGATGTTTACAGACATCATTTCCCTAGTGCTCTCCTCCCCAGCAGAGACGTGTGCAGCAGGTTGGGGCCTGCCCCTGCGTGTCTGGGCTCCCGTCCTCAGCCCCAGCTCAGGGAAGCAGCTCCTGAGTCCAGACCTGTAGGAGGCGCGGAGCGTCCCCGCCTGGAAGCCTAGTGCACAGCATGCGGGAAGCGAGCCTCCTCGGGAGAAGAGGAGGAAGCCCTGCTGCGTGCAGTTGCAATCACTTCTTGGCCGAAGCCGAGTGCGCCTCCAGTACGACAGAGCTCCAGCTCTGCTCAGAGGCCCGATGTGGCAGAGTTGCTGGCGTGAGGCTGCTCTGCCCTGGGCGAGCCTTGCCCAGACTTGCCTAGCGGCCAGGGTTCCTGTCCAGGAAGGAGCAGGATGCACGAGACTGGGAGATGTTACTGGCGCCTCCCTGGCCTCAGCTCCACTCCTACCTTGCCTTTGCACCTAGTTCAAAGGTGTCCTTTTGGAAGGCTTAGGGGCCGGTGGGTTGCAAACTGCCAAGAGCTCCAGCAGTGAGGGCTCTATAGAGGCAATGGGAGGGCAACTGCTTGGCTCCTCCAGCGGTTACTTGACCGCCCTGACTCATCACAGCACGGAGAGCACAAGGCTCACAGAGCCCCTGGCTAGGGTCTGCAGCCCCACACACCCGGCGGCTGACTCCGTGAGCGCCCAGAAGATGTTGACAGACATCATTTCCATAGTGCTCTCCTCCCCAGCAGAGACGTGTGCAGCTGGTTGGGGCCTGCCCCTGCGTGTCTGGGCTCCCGTCCTCAGCCCCAGCTCAGGGAAGCAGCTCCTGAGTCCAGACCTGTAGGAGGCGCGGAGCGTCCCCGCCTGGAAGCCTAGTGCACAGCATGCGGGAAGCGAGACTCCTCGGGAGAAGAGGAGGAAGCCCTGCTGCGTGCAGTTGCAATCACTTCTTGGGCGTAGCCGAGTGCGCCTCCAGTACGACAGAGCTCCAGCTCTGCTCAGAGGCCCGATGTGGCAGAGTTGCTGGCGTGAGGCTGCTCTGCCCTGGGCCTGCTTTGCCCAGACGTGCCTCGCGGCTAGGCTTCCATTCCTGGAAGGAGCAGGCTGCGCGAGACTGGGAGATGCTACTGGCGCCTTCCTGGCCTCAGCTCCACTCCTGCCTTGCCTTTGCACCTAGTCCCCAGGCGTTCTTGTGTAGGGCTTAGTTGCCGGTGGGTTGCACACTGCAAGCGCTCCAGCAGTGAGGGCTCTATTAGAGGCAATGGGAGGGCAACTGCAGGGCTCCTCAAGCGGTTGCTTGACCGCCCAGACTCAGCACAGACGGAGAGCACAAGGCTCACAGGGCCCCTGGTTGCGGTCTGCAGCCCCACACACCCGGAGGCTGACTCCGGGAGCGCCCAGAAGGTGCCTGACAGACGTCATTTCCCTAGTGCTCTCCTCCCCAGCAGAGACGTGTGCAGGTGATTGGGGCCTGCCTCTGCGTGTCTGGGCTCTCTTCCACAGCCCCAGCTCAGGGAAGCAGCCCCTGAGCCAAGACCTGTAGGAGGCGCGGGGCGCCCCCGGCTGGAAGCCTAGTGTACAGCATGCGGGAAGCGAGCCTCTTCGGGAGAAGAGGAGGCAACCCAGCTGCGTGCGGCTGCAATCACTTCTTGGGCGGAGCCGAGTGGGCCTCCAGTACGACAGAGCTCCAGCTCTGCTCAGAGGCCCGATGTGGCAGAGTTGCTGGCGTGAGGCTGCTCTGCCCTGGGCGAGCCTTGCCCAGACTTGCCTAGCGGCCAGGGTTCCTGTCCAGGAAGGAGCAGGCTGCACGAGACTGGGAGATGTTACTGGCGCCTCCCTGGCCTCTGCTCCACTCCTACCTTGCCTTTGCACCTAGTTCCAAGGCGTCCTTTTGGAAGGCTTAGGGGCCGGTGGGTTGCACACTGCCAAGAGCTCCAGCAGTGAGGGCTCTATTAGAGGCAATGGGAGGGCAACTGCTTGGCTCCTCAAGCGGTTGCTTGACCGCCCTGACAGCACAGCACGGAGAGCACAAGGCTCACAGAGCCCCTGGCTAGGGTCTGCAGCCCCACACACCCGGCGGCTGACTCCGTGAGCGCCCAGAAGATGTTGACAGACATCATTTCCATAGTGCTCTCCTCCCCAGCAGAGACGTGTGCAGCTGGTTGGGGCCTGCCCCTGCGTGTCTGGGCTCCCGTCCTCAGTCCCAGCTCAGGGAAGCAGCTCCTGAGTCCAGACCTGTAGGAGGCGCGGAGCGTCCCCGCCTGGAAGCCTAGTGCACAGCATGCGGGAAGCGAGCCTCCTCGGGAGAAGAGGAGGAAGCCCTGCTGCGTGCAGTTGCAATCACTTCTTGGGCGAAGCCGAGTGCGCCTCCAGTACGACAGAGCTCCAGGTCTGCTCAGAGGCCCGATGTGGCAGAGTTGCTGGCGTGAGGCTGCTCTGCCCTGGGCCAGCCTTGCCCAGACTTGCCTCGCGGCTAGGCTTCCATTCCTGGAAGGATCAGGCTGCGCGAGACTGGGAGATGCTACTGGCGCCTTCCTGGCCTCAGCTCCACTCCTGCCTTGCCTTTGCACCTAGTCCCCAGGCGTTCTTGTGTAGGGCTTAGTTGCCGGAGGGTTGCACACTGCCAAGCGCTCCAGCAGTGAGGGCTCTATTAGAGGCAATGGGAGGGCAACTGCAGGGCTCCTCAAGCGGTTGCTTGACCGCCCAGACTCAGCACAGCACGGAGAGCACAAGGCTCACAGGGCCCCTGGCTGGGGTCTGCAGCCCCGCACACCCGGTGGCTGACTCCGGGAGCCCCCAGAAGGTGCCTGACAGACGTCATTTCCCTAGTGCTCTCCTCCCCAGCAGAGACGTGTGCAGGTGATTGGGGCCTGCCCCTGCGTGTCTGGGCTCTCTTCCACAGCCCCAGCTCAGGGAAGCAGCCCCTGAGCCAAGACATGTAGGAGGCGCGGGGCGCCCCCGCCTGGAAGCCTAGTGCACAGCATGCGGGAAGCGAGCCTCCTCGGGAGAAGAGGAGGCAACCCAGCTGCGTGCGGCTGCACTCACTTCTTGGGCGGAGCCGAGTGCGCCTCCAGTACGACAGAGCTCCAGCTCTGCTCAGAGGCCTAATCTGGCAGAGTTGCTGGCGTGAGGCTGCTCTGCCCTGGGCGAGCCTTGCCCAGACTTGGCTAGCGGCCAGGGTTCCTGTCCAGGAAGGAGCAGGCTGCACGAGACTGGGAGACGCTACTGGCGCCTCCCGGGCCTCAGCTCCACTCCTACCTTGCCTTTGCACCTAGTTCAAAGGCGTCCTTTTGGAAGGCTTAGGGGCCGGTGGGTTGCAAACTGCCAAGAGCTCCAGCAGTGAGGGCTCTATTAGAGGCAATGGGAGGGCAACTGCTTGGCTCCTCAAGCGGTTGCTTGACCGCCCTGACTCAGCACAGCACGGAGAGCACAAGGCTCACAGAGCCCCTGGCTAGGGTCTGCAGCCCCACACACCCGGCGGCTGACTCCGTGAGCGCCCAGAAGATGTTTACAGACATCATTTCCCTAGTGCTCTCCTCCCCAGCAGAGACGTGTGCAGCAGGTTGGGGCCTGCCCCTGCGTGTCTGGGCTCCCGTCCTCAGCCCCAGCTCAGGGAAGCAGCTCCTGAGTCCAGACCTGTAGGAGGCGCGGAGCGTCCCCGCCTGGAAGCCTAGTGCACAGCATGCGGGAAGCGAGCCTCCTCGGGAGAAGAGGAGGAAGCCCTGCTGCGTGCAGTTGCAGTCACTTCTTGGGCGGAGCCGAGTGCGCCTCCAGTACGACAGAGCTCCAGCTCTGCTCAGAGGCCTAATCTGGCAGAGTTGCTGGCGTGAGGCTGCTCTGCCCTGGGCGAGCCTTGCCCAGACTTGGCTAGCGGCAAGGGTTCCTGTCCAGGAAGGAGCAGGCTGCACGAGACTGGGAGACGCTACTGGCGCCTCCCTGGCCTCAGCTCCACTCCTACCTTGCCTTTGCACATAGTTCAAAGGCGTCCTTTTGGAAGGCTTACGGGCCGGTGGGTTGTAAACTGCCAAGAGCTTCAGCAGTGAGGGCTCTATTAGAGGCAATGAGAGGGCAACTGCAGGGCTCCTCCAGCAGTTGCTTGACCGCCCAGACTCAGCACAGCACAGAGAGCACAAGGCTCACAGAGCCCCTGGCTAGGGTCTGCAGCCCCACACACCCGGCGGCTGACTCCGTGAGCGCCCAGAAGATGTTGACAGACATCATTTCCCTAGTGCTCTCCTCCCCAGCAGAGACGTGTGCAGGTGGTTGGGGCCTGCCCCTGCGTGTCTGGGCTCCCGTCCTCAGCCCCAGCTCAGGGAAGCAGCTCCTGAGTCCAGACCTGTAGGAGACGCGGAGCGGCCCCGCCTGGAAGCCTAGTGCACAGCATGCGGGAAGCGAGCCTCCTCGGGAGAAGAGGAGGAAGCCCTGCTGCGTGCAGATGCAATCACTTCTTGGGCGAAGCCGAGTGCGCCTCCAGTACGGCAGAGCTCCAGGTCTGCTCAGAGGCCTAATCTGGCAGAGTTGCTGGCGTGAGGCTGCTCTGCCCTTGGCGAGCCTTGCCCAGACTTGCCTCGCGGCTAGGCTTCCAGTCCAGGAAGGAGCAGGCTGCGCGAGACTGGGAGATGCTACTGGCGCCTTCCTGGCCTCAGCTCCACTCCTGCCTTGCCTTTGCACGTAGTCCCCAGGCGTTCTTGTGGAGGGCTTAGTTGCCGGTGGGTTGCACACTGCCAAGCGCTCCAGCAGTGAGGGCTCTATTAGAGGCAATGGGAAGGCAACTTCATGGCTCCTCCAGCGGTTGCTTGACCGCCCAGACTCAGCACAGCACAGAGAGCACAAGGCTCACAGGGCCCCTGGCTGGGGTCTGCAGCCCCACACACCCGGAAGCTGACTCCGTGAGCGCCGAGAAGGTGCCTGACAGACGTCATTTCCCTAGTAATCTCCTCCCCAGCAGAGACGTGTGCAGCTGGTTGGGGCCTGCCCCTGCGTGTCTGGGCTCCCGTCCTCAGCCCCAGCTCAGGTAAGCAGCTCCTGAGTCCAGACCTGTAGGAGGCGCGAAGCGCCCCCGCCTGGAAGCCTAGTGCACAGCATGCGGGAAGCGAACCTCCTCGGGAGAAGAGGAGGCAACCCAGCTGCGTGCGGCTGCAATCACTTCTTGGGCGGAGCCGAGTGGGCCTCCAGTACGACAGAGCTCCAGCTCTGCTCAGAGGCCCGATGTGGCAGAGTTGCTGGCGTGAGGCTGCTCTGCCCTGGGCGAGCCTTGCCCAGACTTGCCTAGCGGCCAGGGTTCCTGTCCAGGAAGGAGCAGGCTGCACGAGACTGGGAGATGTTACTGGCGCCTCCCTGGCCTCAGCTCCACTCCTACCTTGCCTTTGCACCTAGTTCAAAGGCGTCCTTTTGGAAGGCTTAGGGGCCGGTGGGTTGCACACTGCCAAGAGCTCCAACAGTGAGGGCTCTATTAGAGGCAATGGGAGGGCAACTGCTTGGCTCCTCAAGCGGTTGCTTGACCGCCCTGACTCAGCACAGCACGGAGAGCACAAGGCTCACAGAGCCCCTGGCTAGGGTCTGCAGCCCCACACACCCGGCGGCTGACTCCGTGAGCGCCCAGAAGATGTTGACAGACATCATTTCCCTAGTGCTCTCCTCCCCAGCAGAGACGTGTGCAGCAGGTATGGGCCTGCCCCTGCGTGTCTGGGCTCCCGTCCTCAGCCCCAGCTCAGGGAAGCAGCTCCTGAGTCCAGACCTGTGGGAGGCGCGGAGCGTCCCTGCCTGGAAGCCTAGTGCACAGCATGCGGGAAGCGAGCCTCCTCGGGAGAAGAGGAGGAAGCCCTGCTGCGTGCAGTTGCAATCACTTCTTGGGCGAAGCCGAGTGCGCCTCCAGTACGACAGAGCTCCAGCTCTGCTCAGAGGCCCGATGTGGCAGAGTTGCTGGCGTGAGGCTGCTCTGCCCTGGGCCAGCCTTGCCCAGACTTGTCTCGCGGCTAGGCTTCCATTCCTGGAAGGATCAGGCTGCGCGAGACTGGGAGATGCTACTGGCGCCTTCCTGGCCTCAGCTCCACTCCTGCCTTGCCTTTGCACCTAGTCCCCAGGCGTTCTTGTGTAGGGCTTAGTTGCCGGTGGGTTGCACACTGCCAAGCGCTCCAGCAGTGAGGGCTCTATTAGAGGCAGTGGGAGGGCAACTGCAGGGCTCCTCCAGCGGTTGCTTGACCGCCCAGACTCAGCACAGCACGGAGAGCACAAGGCTCACAGGGCCCCTGGCTGGGGTCTGCAGCCTCGCACACCCGGAGGCTGACTCCGGGAGCGCCCAGAAGGTGCCTGACAGACGTCATTTCCCTAGTGCTCTCCTCCCCAGCAGAGACGTGTGCAGGTGATTGGGGCCTGCCCCTGCGTGTCTGGGCTCTCTTCCACAGCCCCAGCTCAGGGAAGCAGCCCCTGAGCCAAGACCTGTAGGAGGCGCGGGGCGCCCCCGGCTGGAAGCCTAGTGTAGAGCATGAGGGAAGCGAGCCTCTTCGGGAGAAGAGGAGGCAACCCAGCTGCGTGCGGCTGCAATCACTTCTTGGGCGGAGCCGAGTGCGCCTCCAGTACGACAGAGCTCCAGCTCTGCTCAGAGGCCTAATCTGGCAGAGTTGCTGGCGTGAGGCTGCTCTGCCCTGGGCGAGCCTTGCCCAGACTTGGCTATCGGCAAGGGTTCCTGTCCAGGAAGGAGCAGGCTGCACGAGACTGGGAGACACTACTGGCGCCTCCCTGGCCTCAGCTCCACTCTTACCTTGCCTTTGCACATAGTTCAAAGGCGTCCTTTTGGAAGGCTTAGGGGCCGGTGGGTTGCAAACTGCCAAGAGCTTCAGCAGTGAGGGCTCTATTAGAGGCAATGAGAGGGCAACTGCAGGGCTCCTCCAGCGGTTGCTTGACCGCCCAGACTCAGCACAGCACAGAGAGCACAAGGCTCACAGAGCCCCTGGCTAGGGTCTGCAGCCCCACACACCCGGCGGCTGACTCCGTGAGCGCCCAGAAGATGTTGACAGACATCATTTCCCTAGTGCTCTCCTCCCCAGCAGAGACGTGTGCAGGTGGTTGGGGCCTGCCCCTGCGTGTCTGGGCTCCCGTCCTCAGCCCCAGCTCAGGGAAGCAGCTCCTGAGTCCAGACCTGTAGGAGGCGCAGAGCGTCCCCGCCTGGAAGCCTAGTGCACAGCATGCGGGAAGCGAGCCTCCTCGGGAGAAGAGGAGGAAGCCCTGCTGCGTGCAGTTGCAATCACTTCTTGGGCGAAGCCGAGTGCGCCTCCAGTACGGCAGAGCTCCAGGTCTGCTCAGAGGCCTAATCTGGCAGAGTTGCTGGCGTGAGGCTGCTCTGCCCTTGGCGAGCCTTGCCCAGACTTGCCTCGCGGCTAGGCTTCCAGTCCAGGAAGGAGCAGGCTGCGCGAGACTGGGAGATGCTACTGGCGCCTTCCTGGCCTCAGCTCCACTCCTGCCTTGCCTTTGCACCTAGTCCCCAGGCGTTCTTGTGGAGGGCTTAGTTGCCGGTGGGTTGCACACTGCCAAGCGCTCCAGCAGTGAGGGCTCTATTAGAGGCAATGGGAGGGCAACTGCAGGGCTCCTCAAGCGGTTGCTTGACCGCCCAGACTCAGCACAGCACGGAGAGCACAAGGCTCACAGAGCCCCTGGCTAGGGTCTGCAGCCCCACACACCCGGCGGCTGACTCCGTGAGCGCCCAGAAGGTGCCTGACAGACGTCATTTCCCTAGTGCTCTCCTCCCCAGCAGAGACGTGTGCAGGTGATTGGGGCCTGCCCCTGCGTGTCTGGGCTCTCTTCCACAGCCCCAGCTCAGGGAAGCAGCCCCTGAGCCAAGACCTGTAGGAGGCGCGGGGCGCCCCCGGCTGGAACCCTAGTGTACAGCATGCGGGAAGCGAGCCTCTTCGGGAGAAGAGGAGGCAACCCAGCTGCGTGCGGCTGCAATCACTTCTTGGGCGGAGCCGAGTGCGCCTCCAGTACGACAGAGCTCCAGCTCTGCTCAGAGGCCCGATGTGGCAGAGTTGCTTGCGTGAGGCTGCTCTGCCCTGGGCGAGCCTTGCCCAGACTTGCCTAGCGGCCAGGGTTCCTGTCCAGGAAGGAGCAGGCTGCACGAGACTGGGAGATGTTACTGGCGCCTCCCTGGCCTCAGCTCCACTCCTACCTTGCCTTTGCACCTAGTTCAAAGGCGTCCTTTTGGAAGGCTTAGGGGCCGGTGGGTTGCACACTGCCAAGAGCTCCAGCAGTGAGGGCTCTATTAGAGGCAATGGGAGGGCAACTGCAGGGCTCCTCCAGCGGTTGCTTGACCGCCCTGACTCAGCACAGCACAGAGAGCACAAGGCTCACAGAGCCCCTGGCTAGGGTCTGCAGCCCCACACACCCGGCGGCTGACTCCGTGAGCGCCCAGAAGATGTTGACAGACATCATTTCCCTAGTGCTCTCCTCCCCAGCAGAGACGTGTGCAGCAGGTTGGGGCCTGCCCCTGCGTGTCTGGGCTCCCGTCCTCAGCCCCAGCTCAGGGAAGCAGCTCCTGAGTCCAGACCTGTGGGAGGCGCGGAGCGTCCCCGCCTGGAAGCCTAGTGCACAGCATGCGGGAAGCGAGCCTCCTCGGGAGAAGAGGAGGAAGCCCTGCTGCGTGCAGTTGCAATCACTTCTTGGGCGAAGCCGAGTGCGCCTCCAGTACGGCAGAGCTCCAGGTCTGCTCAGAGGCCTAATCTGGCAGAGTTGCTGGCGTGAGGCTGCTCTGCCCTGGGCCAGCCTTGCCCAGACTTGTCTCGCGGCTAGGCTTCCAGTCCAGGAAGGAGCAGGCTGCGCGAGACTGGGAGATGCTACTGGCGCCTTCCTGGCCTCAGCTCCACTCCTGCCTTGCCTTTGCACCTAGTCCCCAGGCGTTCTTGTGGAGGGCTTAGTTGCCGGTGGGTTGCACACTGCCAAGCGCTCCAGCAGTGAGGGCTCTATTAGAGGCAATGGGAGGGCAACTGCAGGGCTCCTCAAGCGGTTGCTTGACCGCCCAGACTCAGCACAGCACGGAGAGCACAAGGCTCACAGAGCCCCTGGCTAGGGTCTGCAGCCCCACACACCCGGCGGCTGACTCCGTGAGCGCCCAGAAGGTGCCTGACAGACGTCATTTCCCTAGTGCTCTCCTCCCCAGCAGAGACGTGTGCAGGTGATTGGGGCCTGCCCCTGCGTGTCTGGGCTCCCGTCCTCAGCCCCAGCTCAGGGAAGCAGCTCCTGAGTCAAGACCTGTAGGAGGCGCGAAGCGCCCCCGCCTGGAAGCCTAGTGCACAGCATGCGGGAAGCGAACCTCCTCGGGAGAAGAGGAGGCAACCCAGCTGCGTGCGGCTGCAATCACTTCTTGGGCGGAGCCGAGTGGGCCTCCAGTACGACAGAGCTCCAGCTCTGCTCAGAGGCCCGATGTGGCAGAGTTGCTTGCGTGAGGCTGCTCTGCCCTGGGCGAGCCTTGCCCAGACTTGCCTAGCGGCCAGGGTTCCTGTCCAGGAAGGAGCAGGCTGCACGAGACTGGGAGATGTTACTGGCGCCTCCCTGGCCTCAGCTCCACTCCTACCTTGCCTTTGCACCTAGTTCAAAGGCGTCCTTTTGGAAGGCTTAGGGGCCGGTGGGTTGCACACTGCCAAGAGCTCCAGCAGTGAGGGCTCTATTAGAGGCAATGGGAGGGCAACTGCTTGGCTCCTCAAGCGGTTGCTTGACCGCCCTGACTCAGCACAGCACGGAGAGCACAAGGCTCACAGAGCCCCTAGCTAGGGTCTGCAGCCCCACACACCCGGCGGCTGACTCCGTGAGCGCCCAGAAGATGTTGACAGACATCATTTCCCTAGTGCTCTCCTCCCCAGCAGAGACGTGTGCAGGTGGTTGGGGCCTGCCCCTGCGTGTCTGGGCTCCCGTCCTCAGCCCCAGCTCAGGGAAGCAGCTCCTGAGTCCAGACCTGTAGGAGGTGCGGAGCGTCCCCGCCTGGAAGCCTAGTGCACAGCATGCGGGAAGCGAGCCTCCTCGGGAGAAGAGGAGGAAGCCCTGCTGCGTGCAGTTGAAATCACTTCTTGGGCGAAGCCGAGTGCGCCTCCAGTACGGCAGAGCTCCAGGTCTGCTCAGAGGCCTAATCTGGCAGAGTTGCTGGCGTGAGGCTGCTCTGCCCTGGGCCAGCCTTGCCCAGACTTGCCTCGCGGCTAGGCTTCCAGTCCAGGAAGGAGCAGGCTGCGCGAGACTGGGAGATGCTACTGGCGCCTTCCTGGCCTCAGCTCCACTCCTGCCTTGCCTTTGCACCTAGTCCCCAGGCGTTCTTGTGTAGGGCTTAGTTGCCGGTGGGTTGCACACTGCCAAGCGCTCCAGCAGTGAGGGCTCTATTAGAGGCAATGGGAGGGCAACTGTAGGGCTCCTCCAGCGGTTGCTTGACCGCCCAGACTCAGCACAGCACGGAGAGCACAAGGCTCACAGGGCCCCTGGCTGGGGTCTGCAGCCCCGCACACCCGGAGGCTGACTCCGGGAGCGCCCAGAAGGTGCCTGACAGACGTCATTTCCCTAGTGCTCTCCTCCCCAGCAGAGACGTGTGCAGGTGATTGGGGCCTGCCCCTGCGTGTCTGGGCTCTCTTCCACAGCCCCAGCTCAGGGAAGCAGCCCCTGAGCCAAGACGTGTAGGAGGCGCGGGGCGCCCCCGGCTGGAAGCCTAGTGTACAGCATGCGGGAAGCGAGCCTCTTCGGGAGAAGAGGAGGCAACCCAGCTGCGTGCGGCTGCAATCACTTCTTGGGCGGAGCCGAGTGCGCCTCCAGTACGACAGAGCTCCAGCTCTGCTCAGAGGCCCGATGTGGCAGAGTTGCTTGCGTGAGGCTGCTCTGCCCTGGGCGAGCCTTGCCCAGACTTGCCTAGCGGCCAGGGTTCCTGTCCAGGAAGGAGCAGGCTGCACGAGACTGGGAGATGTTACTGGCGCCTCCCTGGCCTCAGCTCCACTCCTACCTTGCCTTTGCACCTAGTTCAAAGGCGTCCTTTTGGAAGGCTTAGGGGCCGGTGGGTTGCACACTGCCAAGAGCTCCAGCAGTGAGGGCTCTATTAGAGGCAATGGGAGGGCAACTGCTTGGCTCCTCAAGCGGTTGCTTGACCGCCCTGACTCAGCACAGCACGGAGAGCACAAGGCTCACAGAGCCCCTGGCTAGGGTCTGCAGCCCCACACACCCGGCGGCTGACTCCGTGAGCGCCCAGAAGATGTTGACAGACATCATTTCCCTAGTGCTCTCCTCCCCAGCAGAGACGTGTGCAGCAGGTTGGGGCCTGCCCCTGCGTGTCTGGGCTCCCGTCCTCAGCCCCAGCTCAGGGAAGCAGCTCCTGAGTCCAGACCTGTGGGAGGCGCGGAGCGTCCCTGCCTGGAAGCCTAGTGCACAGCATGCGGGAAGCGAGCCTCCTCGGGAGAAGAGGAGGAAGCCCTGCTGCGTGCAATTGAAATCACTTCTTGGGCGAAGCCGAGTGCGCCTCCAGTACGGCAGAGCTCCAGGTCTGCTCAGAGGCCTAATCTGGCAGAGTTGCTGGAGTGAGGCTGCTCTGCCCTTGGCGAGCCTTGCCCAGACTTGCCTCGCGGCTAGGCTTCCAGTCCAGGAAGGAGCAGGCTGCGCGAGACTGGGAGATGCTACTGGCGCCTTCCTGGCCTCAGCTCCACTCCTGCCTTGCCTTTGCACCTAGTCCCCAGGCGTTCTTGTGGAGGGCTTAGTTGCCGGTGGGTTGCACACTGCCAAGCGCTCCAGCAGTGAGGGCTCTATTAGAGGCAATGGGAAGGCAACTTCAGGGCTCCTCCAGCGGTTGCTTGACCGCCCAGACTCAGCATAGCATGGAGAGCACAAGGCTCACAGGGCCCCTGGCTGGGGTCTGCAGCCCCAAACACCCGGAAGCTGACTCCGTGAGCGCCCAGAAGGTGCCTGACAGACGTCATTTCCCTAGTACTCTCCTCCCCAGCAGAGACGTGTGCAGGTGATTGGGGCCTGCCCCTGCGTGTCTGGGCTCCCGTCCTCAGCCCCAGCTCAGGGAAGCAGCTCCTGAGTCAAGACCTGTAGGAGGCGCGAAGCGCCCCCGCCTGGAAGCCTAGTGCACAGCATGCGGGAAGCGAACCTCCTCGGGAGAAGAGGAGGCAACCCAGCTGCGTGCGGCTGCAATCACTTCTTGGGCGGAGCCGAGTGGGCCTCCAGTACGACAGAGCTCCAGCTCTGCTCAAAGGCCCGATGTGGCAGAGTTGCTTGCGTGAGGCTGCTCTGCCCTGGGCGAGCCTTGCCCAGACTTGCCTAGCGGCCAGGGTTCCTGTCCAGGAAGGAGCAGGCTGCACGAGACTGGGAGATGTTACTGGCGCCTCCCTGGCCTCAGCTCCACTCCTACCTTGCCTTTGCACCTAGTTCAAAGGCGTCCTTTTGGAAGGCTTAGGGGCCGGTGGGTTGCACACTGCCAAGAGCTCCAGCAGTGAGGTCTCTATTAGAGGCAATGGGAGGGCAACTGCTTGGCTCCTCAAGCGGTTGCTTGACCGCCCTGACTCAGCACAGCACGGAGAGCACAAGGCTCACAGAGCCCCTGGCTAGGGTCTGCAGCCCCACACACCCGGCGGCTGACTCCGTGAGCGCCCAGAAGATGTTGACGGACATCATTTCCCTAGTGCTCTCCTCCCCAGCAGAGACGTGTGCAGGTGGTTGGTGCCTGCCCCTGCGTGTCTGGGCTCCCGTCCTCAGCCCCAGCTCAGGGAAGCAGCTCCTGAGTCCAGACCTGTAGGAGGCGCGGAGCGTCCCCGCCTGGAAGCCTAGTGCACAGCATGCGGGAAGCGAGCCTCCTCGGGAGAAGAGGAGGAAGCCCTGCTGCGTGCAGTTGAAATCACTTCTTGGGCGAAGCCGAGTGAGCCTCCAGTACGGCAGAGCTCCAGGTCTGCTCAGAGGCCTAATCTGGCAGAGTTGCTGGCGTGAGGCTGCTCTGCCCTTGGCGAGCCTTGCCCAGACTTGCCTCGCGGCTAGGCTTCCAGTCCAGGAAGGAGCAGGCTGCGCGAGACTGGGAGATGCTACTGGCGCCTTCCTGGCCTCAGCTCCACTCCTGCCTTGCCTTTGCACCTAGTCCCCAGGCGTTCTTGTGGAGGGCTTAGTTGCCGGTGGGTTGCACACTGCCAAGCGCTCCAGCAGTGAGGGCTCTATTAGAGGCAATGGGGAGGCAACTTCAGGGCTCCTCCAGCGGTTGCTTGACCGCCCAGACTCAGCACAGCACGGAGAGCACAAGGCTCACAGGGCCCCTGGCTGGGGTCTGCAGCCCCACACACCCGGAAGCTGACTCCGTGAGCGCCCAGAAGGTGCCTGACAGACGTCATTTCCCTAGTGCTCTCCTCCCCAGCAGAGACGTGTGCAGGTGATTGGGGCCTGCCCCTGCGTGTCTGGGCTCCCGTCCTCAGCCCCAGCTCAGGGAAGCAGCTCCTGAGTCAAGACCTGTAGGAGGCGCGAAGCGCCCCCGCCTGGAAGCCTAGTGCACAGCATGCGGGAAGCGAACCTCCTCGGGAGAAGAGGAGGCAACCCAGCTGCGTGCGGCTGCAATCACTTCTTGGGCGGAGCCGAGTGGGCCTCCAGTACGACAGAGCTCCAGCTCTGCTCAGAGGCCCGATGTGGCAGAGTTGCTTGCGTGAGGCTGCTCTGCCCTGGGCGAGCCTTGCCCAGACTTGCCTAGCGGCCAGGGTTCCTGTCCAGGAAGGAGCAGGCTGCACGAGACTGGGAGATGTTACTGGCGCCTCCCTGGCCTCAGCTCCACTCCTACCTTGCCTTTGCACCTAGTTCAAAGGCGTCCTTTTGGAAGGCTTAGGGGCCGGTGGGTTGCACACTGCCAAGAGCTCCAGCAGTGAGGGCTCTATTAGAGGCAATGGGAGGGCAACTGCTTGGCTCCTCAAGCGGTTGCTTGACCGCCCTGACTCAGCACAGCACGGAGAGCACAAGGCTCACAGAGCCCCTGGCTAGGGTCTGCAGCCCCACACACCCGGCGGCTGACTCCGTGAGCGCCCAGAAGATGTTGACAGACATCATTTCCCTAGTGCTCTCCTCCCCAGCAGAGACGTGTGCAGCAGGTTGGGGCCTGCCCTTGCGTGTCTGGGCTCCCGTCCTCAGCCCCAGCTCAGGGAAGCAGCTCCTGAGTCCAGACCTGTGGGAGGCGCGGAGCGTCCCTGCCTGGAAGCCTAGTGCACAGCATGCGGGAAGCGAGCCTCCTCGGGAGAAGAGGAGGAAGCCCTGCTGCGTGCAATTGAAATCACTTCTTGGGCGAAGCCGAGTGCGCCTCCAGTACGGCAGAGCTCCAGGTCTGCTCAGAGGCCTAATCTGGCAGAGTTGCTGGCGTGAGGCTGCTCTGCCCTGGGCCAGCCTTGCCCAGACTTGCCTCGCGGCTAGGCTTCCAGTCCAGGAAGCAGCAGGCTGCGCGAGACTGGGAGATGCTACTGGCGCCTTCCTGGCCTCAGCTCCACTCCTGCCTTGCCTTTGCACCTAGTCCCCAGGCGTTCTTGTGGAGGGCTTAGTTGCCGGTGGGTTGCACACTGCCAAGCGCTCCAGCAGTGAGGGCTCTATTAGAGGCAATGGGAGGGCAACTGCAGGGCTCCTCCAGCGGTTGCTTGACCGCCCAGACTCAGCACAGCACGGAGAGCACAAGGCTCACAGGGCCCCTGGCTGGGGTCTGCAGCCCCGCACACCCGGAGGCTGACTCCGGGAGCGCCCAGAAGGTGCCTGACAGACGTCATTTCCCTAGTGCTCTCCTCCCCAGCAGAGACGTGTGCAGGTGATTGGGGCCTGCCCCTGCGTGTCTGGGCTCTCTTCCACAGCCCCAGCTCAGGGAAGCAGCCCCTGAGCCAAGACTTGTAGGAGGCGCGGGGCGCCCCCGGCTGGAAGCCTAGTGTACAGCATGCGGGAAGCGAGCCTCTTCGGGAGAAGAGGAGGCAACCCAGCTGCGTGCGGCTGCAATCACTTCTTGGGCGGAGCCGAGTGCGCCTCCAGTACGACAGAGCTCCAGCTCTGCTCAGAGGCCCGATGTGGCAGAGTTGCTTGCGTGAGGCTGCTCTGCCCTGGGCGAGCCTTGCCCAGACTTGCCTAGCGGCCAGGGTTCCTGTCCAGGAAGGAGCAGGCTGCACGAGACTGGGAGATGTTACTGGCGCCTCCCTGGCCTCAGCTCCACTCCTACCTTGCCTTTGCACCTAGTTCAAAGGCGTCCTTTTGGAAGGCTTAGGGGCCGGTGGGTTGCACACTGCCAAGAGCTCCAGCAGTGAGGGCTCTATTAGAGGCAATGGGAGGGCAACTGCTTGGCTCCTCAAGCGGTTGCTTGACCGCCCTGACTCAGCACAGCACGGAGAGCACAAGGCTCACAGAGCCCCTGGCTAGGGTCTGCAGCCCCACACACCCGGCGGCTGACTCCGTGAGCGCCCAGAAGATGTTGACAGACATCATTTCCCTAGTGCTCTCCTCCCCAGCAGAGACGTGTGCAGGTGGTTGGGGCCTGCCCCTGCGTGTCTGGGCTCCCGTCCTCAGCCCCAGCTCAGGGAAGCAGCTCCTGAGTCCAGACCTGTAGGGGGCGCGGAGCGTCCCCGCCTGGAAGCCTAGTGCACAGCATGCGGGAAGCGAGCCTCCTCGGGAGAGGAGGAGGAAGCCCTGCTGCGTGCAGTTGCAATCACTTCTTGGGCGAAGCCGAGTGCGCCTCCAGTACGGCAGAGCTCCAGGTCTGCTCAGAGGCCTAATCTGGCAGAGTTGCTGGCGTGAGGCTGCTCTGCCCTTGGCGAGCCTTGCCCAGACTTGCCTCGCGGCTAGGCTTCCAGTCCAGGAAGGAGCAGGCTGCGCGAGACTGGGAGATGCTACTGGCGCCTTCCTGGCCTCAGCTCCACTCCTGCCTTGCCTTTGCACCTAGTCCCCAGGCGTTCTTGTGGAGGGCTTAGTTGCCGGTGGGTTGCACACTGCCAAGCGCTCCAGCAGTGAGGGCTCTATTAGAGGCAATGGGAAGGCAACTTCAGGGCTCCTCCAGCGGTTGCTTGACCGCCCAGACTCAGCACAGCACGGAGAGCACAAGGCTCACAGGGCCCCTGGCTGGGGTCTGCAGCCCCACACACCCGGAAGCTGACTCCGTGAGCGCCCAGAAGGTGCCTGACAGACGTCATTTCCCTAGTACTCTCCTCCCCAGCAGAGACGTGTGCAGGTGATTGGGGCCTGCCCCTGCGTGTCTGGGCTCCCGTCCTCAGCCCCAGCTCAGGGAAGCAGCTCCTGAGTCAAGACCTGTAGGAGGCGCGAAGCGCCCCCGCCTGGAAGCCTAGTGCACAGCATGCGGGAAGCGAACCTCCTCGGGAGAAGAGGAGGCAACCCAGCTGCGTGCGGCTGCAATCACTTCTTGGGCGGAGCCGAGTGGGCCTCCAGTACGACAGAGCTCCAGCTCTGCTCAGAGGCCCGATGTGGCAGAGTTGCTTGCGTGAGGCTGCTCTGCCCTGGGCGAGCCTTGCCCAGACTTGCCTAGCGGCCAGGGTTCCTGTCCAGGAAGGAGCAGGCTGCACGAGACTGGGAGATGTTACTGGCGCCTCCCTGGCCTCAGCTCCACTCCTACCTTGCCTTTGCACATAGTTCAAAGGCGTCCTTTTGGAAGGCTTAGGGGCCGGTGGGTTGCACACTGCCAAGAGCTCCAGCAGTGAGGGCTCTATTAGAGGCAATGGGAGGGCAACTGCTTGGCTCCTCCAGCGGTTGCTTGACCGCCCTGACTCAGCACAGCACGGAGAGCACAAGGCTCACAGGGCCCCTGGCTGGGGTCTGCAGCCCCACACACACGGAAGCTGACTCCGTGAGCGCCCAGAAGGTGCCTGACAGACGTCATTTCCCTAGTGCTCTCCTCCCCAGCAGAGACGTGTGCAGGTGATTGTTGCCTGCCCCTGCGTGTCTGGGCTCCCGTCCTCAGCCCCAGCTCAGGGAAGCAGCTCCTGAGTCAAGACCTGTAGGAGGCGCGAAGCGCCCCCGCCTGGAAGCCTAGTGCACAGCATGCGGGAAGCGAACCTCCTCGGGAGAAGAGGAGGCAACCCAGCTGCGTGCGGCTGCAATCACTTCTTGGGCGGAGCCGAGTGGGCCTCCAGTACGACAGAGCTCCAGCTCTGCTCAGAGGCCCGATGTGGCAGAGTTGCTTGCGTGAGGCTGCTCTGCCCTGGGCGAGCCTTGCCCAGACTTGCCTAGCGGCCAGGGTTCCTGTCCAGGAAGGAGCAG
The DNA here is from genome assembly GCF_032405125.1 of Capricornis sumatraensis. Taxonomy (NCBI): domain Eukaryota; kingdom Metazoa; phylum Chordata; class Mammalia; order Artiodactyla; family Bovidae; genus Capricornis; species Capricornis sumatraensis. The sequence goes on from NC_091076.1 coordinate 50,168,773, forward strand.
GCTGCACGAGACTGGGAGATGTTACTGGCGCCTCCCTGGCCTCAGCTCCACTCCTGCCTTGCCTTTGCACCTAGTCCCCAGGCGTTCTTGTGTAGCGCTTAGTTGCCGGTGGGTTGCACACTGCCAACCGCTCCAGCAGTGAGGGCTCTATTAGAGGCAATGGAGGGCAACTGCACGGCTCCTGAAGCAGTTGCTTGACCGCCCAGACTCAGCACAGCACGGAGAGCACAAGGCTCACAGGGCCCCTGGCTGGGGTCTGCAGCCCCGCACACCCGGAGGCTGACTCCGGGAGCCCCCAGAAGGTGCCTGACAGACGTCATTTCCCTAGTGCTCTCCTCCCCAGCAGAGACGTGTGCAGGTGATTGGGGCCTGCCCCTGCGTGTCTGGGCTCTCTTCCACAGCCCCAGCTCAGGGAAGCAGCCCCTGAGCCAAGACATGTAGGAGGCGCGGGGCGCCCCCGCCTGGAAGCCTAGTGCACAGCATGCGGGAAGCAAGCCTCCTCGGGATAAGAGGAGGCAACCCAGCTGCGTGCGGCTGCAATCACTTCTTGGGCGGAGCCGAGTGCGCCTCCAGTACGACAGAGCTCCAGCTCTGCTCAGAGGCCCGATGTGGCAGAGTTGCTGGCGTGAGTCTGCTCTGCCCTGGGCCAGCCTTGCCCAGACTTGTCTCGCGGCTAGGCTTCCATTCCTGGAAGGATCAGGCTGCGCGAGACTGGGAGATGCTACTGGCGCCTTCCTGGCCTCAGCTCCACTCCTGCCTTGCCTTTGCACCTAGTCCCCAGGCGTTCTTGTGTAGGGCTTAGTTGCCGGTGGGTTGCACACTGCCAAGCGCTCCAGCAGTGAGGGCTCTATTAGAGGCAATGGGAGGGCAACTGCAGGGCTCCTCAAGCGGTTGCTTGACCGCCCAGACTCAGCACAGCACGGAGAGCACAAGGCTCACAGGGCCCCTGGCTGGGGTCTGCAGCCCCGCACACCCGGAGGCTGACTCCGGGAGCGCCCAGAAGGTGCCTGACAGACGTCATTTCCCTAGTGCTCTCCTCCCCAGCAGAGACGTGTGCAGGTGATTGGGGCCTGCCCCTGCGTGTCTGGGCTCTCTTCCACAGCCCCAGCTCAGGGAAGCAGCCCCTGAGCCAAGACCTGTAGGAGGCGCGGGGCGCCCCCGGCTGGAAGCCTAGTGTACAGCATGCGGGAAGCGAGCCTCTTCGGGAGAAGAGGAGGCAACCCAGCTGCGTGCGGCTGCAATCACTTCTTGGGCGGAGCAGAGTGCGCCTCCAGTACGACAGAGCTCCAGCTCTGCTCAGAGGCCTAATCTGGCAGAGTTGCTGGCGTGAGGCTGCTCTGCCCTGGGCGAGCCTTGCCCAGACTTGGCTAGCGGCAAGGGTTCCTGTCCAGGAAGGAGCAGGCTGCACGAGACTGGGAGACGCTACTGGCGCCTCCCTGGCCTCAGCTCCACTCCTACCTTGCCTTTGCACATAGTTCAAAGGCGTCCTTTTGGAAGGCTTAGGGGCCGGTGGGTTGCAAACTGCCAAGAGCTTCAGCAGTGAGGGCTCTATTAGAGGCAATGAGAGGGCAACTGCAGGGCTCCTCCAGCGGTTGCTTGACCGCCCAGACTCAGCACAGCACAGAGAGCACAAGGCTCACAGAGCCCCTGGCTAGGGTCTGCAGCCCCACACACCCGGCGGCTGACTCCGTGAGCGCCCAGAAGATGTTGAGAGACATCATTTCCCTAGTGCTCTCCTCCCCAGCAGAGACGTGTGCAGGTGGTTGGGGCCTGCCCCTGCGTGTCTGGGCTCCCGTCCTCAGCCCCAGCTCAGGGAAGCAGCTCCTGAGTCCAGACCTGTAGGAGGCGCGGAGCGTCCCCGCCTGGAAGCCTAGTGCACAGCATGCGGGAAGCGAGCCTCCTCGGGAGAGGAGGAGGAAGCCCTGCTGCGTGCAGTTGCAATCACTTCTTGGGCGAAGCCGAGTGCGCCTCCAGTACGGCAGAGCTCCAGGTCTGCTCAGAGGCCTAATCTGGCAGAGTTGCTGGCGTGAGGCTGCTCTGCCCTTGGCGAGCCTTGCCCAGACTTGCCTCGCGGCTAGGCTTCCAGTCCAGGAAGGAGCAGGCTGCGCGAGACTGGGAGATGCTACTGGCGCCTTCCTGGCCTCAGCTCCACTCCTGCCTTGCCTTTGCACCTAGTCCCCAGGCGTTCTTGTGGAGGGCTTAGTTGCCGGTGGGTTGCACACTGCCAAGCGCTCCAGCAGTGAGGGCTCTATTAGAGGCAATGGGAAGGCAACTTCAGGGCTCCTCCAGCGGTTGCTTGACCGCCCAGACTCAGCATAGCACGGAGAGCACAAGGCTCACAGGGCCCCTGGCTGGGGTCTGCAGCCCCACACACCCGGAAGCTGACTCCGTGAGCGCCCAGAAGGTGCCTGACAGACGTCATTTCCCTAGTAATCTCCTCCCCAGCAGAGACGTGTGCAGCTGGTTGGGGCCTGCCCCTGCGTGTCTGGGCTCCCGTCCTCAGCCCCAGCTCAGGGAAGCAGCTCCTGAGTCCAGACCTGTAGGAGGCGCGAAGCGCCCCCGCCTGGAAGCCTAGTGCACAGCATGCGGGAAGCGAACCTCCTCGGGAGAAGAGGAGGCAACCCAGCTGCGTGCGGCTGCAATCACTTCTTGGGCGGAGCCGAGTGGGCCTCCAGTACGACAGAGCTCCAGCTCTGCTCAGAGGCCCGATGTGGCAGAGTTGCTTGCGTGAGGCTGCTCTGCCCTGGGCGAGCCTTGCCCAGACTTGCCTAGCGGCCAGGGTTCCTGTCCAGGAAGGAGCAGGCTGCACGAGACTGGGAGATGTTACTGGCGCCTCCCTGGCCTCAGCTCCACTCCTACCTTGCCTTTGCACCTAGTTCAAAGGCGTCCTTTTGGAAGGCTTAGGGGCCGGTGGGTTGCACACTGCCAAGAGCTCCAGCAGTGAGGGCTCTATTAGAGGCAATGGGAGGGCAACTGCTTGGCTCCTCAAGCGGTTGCTTGACCGCCCTGACTCAGCACAGCACGGAGAGCACAAGGCTCACAGAGCCCCTGGCTAGGGTCTGCAGCCCCACACACCCGGCGGCTGACTCCGTGAGCGCCCAGAAGATGTTGACAGACATCATTTCCCTAGTGCTCTCCTCCCCAGCAGAGACGTGTGCAGGTGGTTGGGGCCTGCCCCTGCGTGTCTGGGCTCCCGTCCTCAGCCCCAGCTCAGGGAAGCAGCTCCTGAGTCCAGACCTGTAGGAGGCGCGGAGCGTCCCCGCCTGGAAGCCTAGTGCACAGCATGCGGGAAGCGAGCCTCCTCGGGAGAAGAGGAGGAAGCCCTGATGCGTGCAGTTGAAATCACTTCTTGGGCGAAGCCGAGTGCGCCTCCAGTACGGCAGAGCTCCAGGTCTGCTCAGAGGCCTAATCTGGCAGAGTTGCTGGCGTGAGGCTGCTCTGCCCTGGGCCAGCCTTGCCCAGACTTGCCTCGCGGCTAGGCTTCCAGTCCAGGAAGGAGCAGGTTGCGCGAGACTGGGAGATGCTACTGGCGCCTTCCTGGCCTCAGCTCCACTCCTGCCTTGCCTTTACACCTAGTCCCCAGGCGTTCTTGTGTAGCGCTTAGTTGCCGGTGGGTTGCACACTGCCAAGCGCTCCAGCAGTGAGGGCTCTATTAGAGGCAATGGGAGGGCAACTGCAGGGCTCCTCAAGCAGTTGCTTGACCGCCCAGACTCAGCACAGCACGGAGAGCACAAGGCTCACAGGGCCCCTGGCTGGGGTCTGCAGCCCCGCACACCCGGAGGCTGACTCCGGGAGCCCCCAGAAGGTGCCTGACAGACGTCATTTCCCTAGTGCTCTCCTCCCCAGCAGAGACGTGTGCAGGTGATTGGGGCCTGCCCCTGCGTGTCTGGGCTCCCGTCCTCAGCCCCAGCTCAGGGAAGCAGCTCCTGAGTCAAGACCTGTAGGAGGCGCGAAGCGCCCCCGCCTGGAAGCCTAGTGCACAGCATGCGGGAAGCGAACCTCCTCGGGAGAAGAGGAGGCAACCCAGCTGCGTGCGGCTGCAATCACTTCTTGGGCGGAGCCGAGTGGGCCTCCAGTACGACAGAGCTCCAGCTCTGCTCAGAGGCCCGATGTGGCAGAGTTGCTTGCGTGAGGCTGCTCTGCCCTCGGCGAGCCTTGCCCAGACTTGCCTAGCGGCCAGGGTTCCTGTCCAGGAAGGAGCAGGCTGCACGAGACTGGGAGATGTTACTGGCGCCTCCCTGGCCTCAGCTCCACTCCTACCTTGCCTTTGCACATAGTTCAAAGGCGTCCTTTTGGAAGGCTTAGGGGCCGGTGGGTTGCACACTGCCAAGAGCTCCAGCAGTGAGGGCTCTATTAGAGGCAATGGGAGGGCAACTGCTTGGCTCCTCAAGCGGTTGCTTGACCGCCCTGACTCAGCACAGCACGGAGAGCACAAGGCTCACAGAGCCCCTGGCTAGGGTCTGCAGCCCCACACACCCGGCGCCTGACTCCGTGAGCGCCCAGAAGATGTTGACAGACATCATTTCCATAGTGCTCTCCTCCCCAGCAGAGACGTGTGCAGCAGGTTGGGGCCTGCCCCTGCGTGTCTGGGCTCCCGTCCTCAGCCCCAGCTCAGGGAAGCAGCTCCTGAGTCCAGACCTGTAGGAGGCGCGGAGCGTCCCCGCCTGGAAGCCTAGTGCACAGCATGCGGGAAGCGAGCCTCCTCGGGAGAAGAGGAGGAAGCCCTGCTGCGTGCAGTTGCAATCACTTCTTGGGCGAAGCCGAGTGCGCCTCCAGTACGACAGAGCTCCAGCTCTGCTCAGAGGCCCGATGTGGCAGAGTTGCTGGCGTGAGGCTGCTCTGCCCTGGGCCAGCCTTGCCCAGACTTGTCTCGCGGCTAGGCTTCCATTCCTGGAAGGATCAGGCTGCGCGAGACTGGGAGATGCTACTGGCGCCTTCCTGGCCTCAGCTCCACTCCTGCCTTGCCTTTGCACCTAGTCCCCAGGCGTTCTTGTGGAGGGCTTAGTTGCCGGTGGGTTGCACACTGCCAAGCGCTCCAGCAGTGAGGGCTCTATTAGAGGCAATGGGAGGGCAACTGCAGGGCTCCTCAAGCGGTTGCTTGACCGCCCAGACTCAGCACAGCACGGAGAGCACAAGGCTCACAGGGCCCCTGGCTGGGGTCTGCAGCCCCGCACACCCGGAGGCTGACTCCGGGAGCGCCCAGAAGGTGCCTGACAGACGTCATTTCCCTAGTGCTCTCCTCCCCAGCAGAGACGTGTGCAGATGATTGGGGCCTGCCCCTGCGTGTCTGGGCTCTCTTCCACAGCCCCAGCTCAGGGAAGCAGCCCCTGAGCCAAGACCTGTAGGAGGCGCGGGGCGCCCCCGGCTGGAAGCCTAGTGTACAGCATGCGGGAAGCGAGCCTCTTCGGGAGAAGAGGAGGCAACCCAGCTGCGTGCGGCTGCAATCACTTCTTGGGCGGAGCCGAGTGCGCCTCCAGTACGACAGAGCTCCAGCTCTGCTCAGAGGCCTAATCTGGCAGAGTTGCTGGCGTGAGGCTGCTCTGCCCTCGGCGAGCCTTGCCCAGACTTGGCTAGCGGCAAGGGTTCCTGTCCAGGAAGGAGCAGGCTGCACGAGACTGGGAGACGCTACTGGCGCCTCCCTGGCCTCAGCTCCACTCCTACCTTGCCTTTGCACATAGTTCAAAGGCGTCCTTTTGGAAGGCTTAGGGGCCGGTGGGTTGCAAACTGCCAAGAGCTTCAGCAGTGAGGGCTCTATTAGAGGCAATGAGAGGGCAACTGCAGGGCTCCTCCAGCGGTTGCTTGACCGCCCAGACTCAGCACAGCACAGAGAGCACAAGGCTCACAGAGCCCCTGGCTAGGGTCTGCAGCCCCACACACCCGGCGGCTGACTCCGTGAGCGCCCAGAAGATGTTGACAGACATCATTTCCCTAGTGCTCTCCTCCCCAGCAGAGACGTGTGCAGGTGGTTGGGGCCTGCCCCTGCGTGTCTGGGCTCCCGTCCTCAGCCCCAGCTCAGGGAAGCAGCTCCTGAGTCCAGACCTGTAGGGGGCGCGGAGCGTCCCCGCCTGGAAGCCTAGTGCACAGCATGCGGGAAGCGAGCCTCCTCGGGAGAGGAGGAGGAAGCCCTGCTGCGTGCAGTTGCAATCACTTCTTGGGCGAAGCCGAGTGCGCCTCCAGTACGGCAGAGCTCCAGGTCTGCTCAGAGGCCTAATCTGGCAGAGTTGCTGGCGTGAGGCTGCTCTGCCCTTGGCGAGCCTTGCCCAGACTTGTCTCGCGGCTAGGCTTCCAGTCCAGGAAGGAGCAGGCTGCGCGAGACTGGGAGATGCTACTGGCGCCTTCCTGGCCTCAGCTCCACTCCTGCCTTGCCTTTGCACCTAGTCCCCAGGCGTTCTTGTGGAGGGCTTATTTGCCGGTGGGTTGCACACTGCCAAGCGCTCCAGCAGTGAGGGCTCTATTAGAGGCAATGGGAAGGCAACTTCAGGGCTCCTCCAGCGGTTGCTTGACCGCCCAGACTCAGCACAGCACGGAGAGCACAAGGCTCACAGGGCCCCTGGCTGGGGTCTGCAGCCCCACACACCCGGAAGCTGACTCCGTGAGCGCCCAGAAGGTGCCTGACAGACGTCATTTCCCTAGTGCTCTCCTCCCCAGCAGAGACGTGTGCAGGTGATTGGGGCCTGCCCCTGCGTGTCTGGGCTCCCGTCCTCAGCCCCAGCTCAGGGAAGCAGCTCCTGAGTCAAGACCTGTAGGAGGCGCGAAGCGCCCCCGCCTGGAAGCCTAGTGCACAGCATGCGGGAAGCGAACCTCCTCGGGAGAAGAGGAGGCAACCCAGCTGCGTGCGGCTGCAATCACTTCTTGGGCGGAGCCGAGTGGGCCTCCAGTACGACAGAGCTCCAGCTCTGCTCAGAGGCCCGATGTGGCAGAGTTGCTTGCGTGAGGCTGCTCTGCCCTGGGCGAGCCTTGCCCAGACTTGCCTAGCGGCCAGGGTTCCTGTCCAGGAAGGAGCAGGCTGCACGAGACTGGGAGATGTTACTGGCGCCTCCCTGGCCTCAGCTCCACTCCTACCTTGCCTTTGCACATAGTTCAAAGGCGTCCTTTTGGAAGGCTTAGGGGCCGGTGGGTTGCACACTGCCAAGAGCTCCAGCAGTGAGGGCTCTATTAGAGGCAATGGGAGGGCAACTGCTTGGCTCCTCAAGCGGTTGCTTGACCGCCCTGACTCAGCACAGCACGGAGAGCACAAGGCTCACAGAGCCCCTGGCTAGGGTCTGCAGCCCCACACACCCGGCGGCTGACTCCGTGAGCGCCCAGAAGATGTTGACAGACATCATTTCCATAGTGCTCTCCTCCCCAGCAGAGACGTGTGCAGCAGGTTGGGGCCTGCCCCTGCGTGTCTGGGCTCCCGTCCTCAGCCCCAGCTCAGGGAAGCAGCTCCTGAGTCCAGACCTGTAGGAGGCGCGGAGCGTCCCCGCCTGGAAGCCTAGTGCACAGCATGCGGGAAGCGAGCCTCCTCGGGAGAAGAGGAGGAAGCCCTGCTGCGTGCAGTTGCAATCACTTCTTGGGCGAAGCCGAGTGCGCCTCCAGTACGACAGAGCTCCAGCTCTGCTCAGAGGCCCGATGTGGCAGAGTTGCTGGCGTGAGGCTGCTCTGCCCTGGGCCAGCCTTGCCCAGACTTGTCTCGCGGCTAGGCTTCCATTCCTGGAAGGATCAGGCTGCGCGAGACTGGGAGATGCTACTGGCGCCTTCCTGGCCTCAGCTCCACTCCTGCCTTGCCTTTGCACCTAGTCCCCAGGCGTTCTTGTGTAGGGCTTAGTTGCCGGTGGGTTGCACACTGCCAAGCGCTCCAGCAGTGAGGGCTCTATTAGAGGCAATGGGAGGGCAACTGCAGGGCTCCTCAAGCGGTTGCTTGACCGCCCAGACTCAGCACAGCACGGAGAGCACAAGGCTCACAGGGCCCCTGGCTGGGGTCTGCAGCCCCGCACACCCGGAGGCTGACTCCGGGAGCGCCCAGAAGGTGCCTGACAGACGTCATTTCCCTAGTGCTCTCCTCCCCAGCAGAGACGTGTGCAGATGATTGGGGCCTGCCCCTGCGTGTCTGGGCTCTCTTCCACAGCCCCAGCTCAGGGAAGCAGCCCCTGAGCCAAGACCTGTAGGAGGCGCGGGGCGCCCCCGGCTGGAAGCCTAGTGTACAGCATGCGGGAAGCGAGCCTCTTCGGGAGAAGAGGAGGCAACCCAGCTGCGTGCGGCTGCAATCACTTCTTGGGCGGAGCCGAGTGCGCCTCCAGTACGACAGAGCTCCAGCTCTGCTCAGAGGCCTAATCTGGCAGAGTTGCTGGCGTGAGGCTGCTCTGCCCTGGGCGAGCCTTGCCCAGACTTGGCTAGCGGCAAGGGTTCCTGTCCAGGAAGGAGCAGGCTGCACGAGACTGGGAGACGCTACTGGCGCCTCCCTGGCCTCAGCTCCACTCCTACCTTGCCTTTGCACATAGTTCAAAGGCGTCCTTTTGGAAGGCTTAGGGGCCGGTGGGTTGCAAACTGCCAAGAGCTTCAGCAGTGAGGGCTCTATTAGAGGCAATGAGAGGGCAACTGCAGGGCTCCTCCAGCGGTTGCTTGACCGCCCAGACTCAGCACAGCACAGAGAGCACAAGGCTCACAGAGCCCCTGGCTAGGGTCTGCAGCCCCACACACCCGGCGGCTGACTCCGTGAGCGCCCAGAAGATGTTGACAGACATCATTTCCCTAGTGCTCTCCTCCCCAGCAGAGACGTGTGCAGGTGATTGGGGCCTGCCCCTGCGTGTCTGGGCTCCCGTCCTCAGCCCCAGCTCAGGGAAGCAGCTCCTGAGTCAAGACCTGTAGGAGGCGTGAAGCGCCCCCGCCTGGAAGCCTAGTGCACAGCATGCGGGAAGCGAACCTCCTCGGGAGGAGAGGAGGCAACCCAGCTGCGTGCGGCTGCAATCACTTCTAGGGCGGAGCCGAGTGCGCCTCCAGTACGGCAGAGCTCCAGGTCTGCTCAGAGGCCTAATCTGGCAGAGTTGCTGGCGTGAGGCTGCTCTGCCCTTGGCGAGCCTTGCCCAGACTTGCCTCGCGGCTAGGCTTCCAGTCCAGGAAGGAGCAGGCTGCGCGAGACTGGGAGATGCTACTGGCGCCTTCCTGGCCTCAGCTCCACTCCTGCCTTGCCTTTGCACCTAGTCCCCAGGCGTTCTTGTGGAGGGCTTAGTTGCCGGTGGGTTGCACACTGCCAAGCGCTCCAGCAGTGAGGGCTCTATTAGAGGCAATGGGAAGGCAACTTCAGGGCTCCTCCAGCGGTTGCTTGACCGCCCAGACTCAGCATAGCATGGAGAGCACAAGGCTCACAGGGCCCCTGGCTGGGGTCTGCAGCCCCACACACCCGGAAGCTGACTCCGTGAGCGCCCAGAAGGTGCCTGACAGACGTCATTTCCCTAGTACTCTCCTCCCCAGCAGAGACATGTGCAGGTGATTGGGGCCTGCCCCTGCGTGTCTGGGCTCCCGTCCTCAGCCCCAGCTCAGGGAAGCAGCTCCTGAGTCAAGACCTGTAGGAGGCGCGAAGCGCCCCCGCCTGGAAGCCTAGTGCACAGCATGCGGGAAGCGAACCTCCTCGGGAGAAGAGGAGGCAACCCAGCTGCGTGCGGCTGCAATCACTTCTTGGGCGGAGCCGAGTGGGCCTCCAGTACGACAGAGCTCCAGCTCTGCTCAGAGGCCCGATGTGGCAGAGTTGCTTGCGTGAGGCTGCTCTGCCCTGGGCGAGCCTTGCCCAGACTTGCCTAGCGGCCAGGGTTCCTGTCCAGGAAGGAGCAGGCTGCACGAGACTGGGAGATGTTACTGGCGCCTCCCTGGCCTCAGCTCCACTCCTACCTTGCCTTTGCACCTAGTTCAAAGGCGTCCTTTTGGAAGGCTTAGGGGCCAGTGGCTTGCACACTGCCAAGAGCTCCAGCAGTGAGGTCTCTATTAGAGGCAATGGGAGGGCAACTGCTTGGCTCCTCCAGCGGTTGCTTGACCGCCCTGACTCAGCACAGCACGGAGAGCACAAGGCTCACAGAGCCCCTGGCTAGGGTCTGCAGCCCCACACACCCGGCGGCTGACACCGTGAGCGCCCAGAAGATGTTGACGGACATCATTTCCCTAGTGCTCTCCTCCCCAGCAGAGACGTGTGCAGGTGGTTGGGGCCTGCCCCTGCGTGTCTGGGCTCCCGTCCTCAGCCCCAGCTCAGGGAAGCAGCTCCTGAGTCCAGACCTGTAGGAGGCGCGGAGCGTCCCCGCCTGGAAGCCTAGTGCACAGCATGCGGGAAGCGAGCCTCCTCGGGAGAGGAGGAGGAAGCCCTGCTGCGTGCAGTTGCAATCACTTCTTGGGCGAAGCCGAGTGCGCCTCCAGTACGGCAGAGCTCCAGGTCTGCTCAGAGGCCTAATCTGGCAGAGTTGCTGGCGTGAGGCTGCTCTGCCCTTGGCGAGCCTTGCCCAGACTTGCCTCGCGGCTAGGCTTCCAGTCCAGGAAGGAGCAGGCTGCGCGAGACTGGGAGATGCTACTGGCGCCTTCCTGGCCTCAGCTCCACTCCTGCCTTGCCTTTGCACCTAGTCCCCAGGCGTTCTTGTGGAGGGCTTAGTTACCGGTGGGTTGCACACTGCCAAGCGCTCCAGCAGTGAGGGCTCTATTAGAGGCAATGGGAAGGCAACTTCAGGGCTCCTCCAGCGGTTGCTTGACCGCCCAGACTCAGCACAGCACGGAGAGCACAAGGCTCACAGGGCCCCTGGCTGGGGTCTGCAGCCCCACACACCCGGAAGCTGACTCCGTGAGCGCCCAGAAGGTGCCTGACAGACGTCATTTCCCTAGTGCTCTCCTCCCCAGCAGAGACGTGTGCAGGTGGTTGGGGCCTGCCCCTGCGTGTCTGGGCTCCCGTCCTCAGCCCCAGCTCAGGGAAGCAGCTCCTGAGTCAAGACCTGTAGGAGGCGCGAAGCGCCCCCGCCTGGAAGCCTAGTGCACAGCATGCGGGAAGCGAACCTCCTCGGGAGAAGAGGAGGCAACCCAGCTGCGTGCGGCTGCAATCACTTCTTGGGCGGAGCCGAGTGGGCCTCCAGTACGACAGAGCTCCAGCTCTGCTCAGAGGCCCGATGTGGCAGAGTTGCTGGCGTGAGCCTGCTCTGCCCTCGGCGAGCCTTGCCCAGACTTGCCTAGCGGCCAGGGTTCCTGTCCAGGAAGGAGCAGGCTGCACGATACTGGGAGATGTTACTGGCGCCTCCCTGGCCTCAGCTCCACTCCTACCTTGCCTTTGCACCTAGTTCAAAGGTGTCCTTTTGGAAGGCTTAGGGGCCGGTGGGATGCAAACTGCCAAGAGCTCCAGCAGTGAGGGCTCTATAGAGGCAATGGGAGGGCAACTGCTTGGCTCCTCAAGCGGTTGCTTGACCGCCCTGACTCAGCACAGCACGGAGAGCACAAGGCTCACAGAGCCCCTGGCTGGGGTCTGCAGCCCCGCACACCCGGAGGCTGACTCCGGGAGCGCCCAGAAGGTGCCTGACAGACGTCATTTCCCTAGTGCTCTCCTCCCCAGCAGAGACGTGTGCAGGTGATTGGGGCCTGCCCCTGCGTGTCTGGGCTCTCTTCCACAGCCCCAGCTCAGGGAAGCAGCCCCTGAGCCAAGACCTGTAGGAGGCGCGGGGCGCCCCCGGCTGGAAGCCTAGTGTACAGCATGCGGGAAGCGAGCCTCTTCGGGAGAAGAGGAGGCAACCCAGCTGCGTGCGGCTGCAATCACTTCTTGGGCGGAGCAGAGTGCGCCTCCAGTACGACAGAGCTCCAGCTCTGCTCAGAGGCCTAATCTGGCAGAGTTGCAGGCGTGAGGCTGCTCTGCCCTGGGCGAGCCTTGCCCAGACTTGGCTAGCGGCAAGGGTTCCTGTCCAGGAAGGAGCAGGCTGCACGAGACTGGGAGACGCAACTGGCGCCTCCCTGGCCTCAGCTCCACTCCTACCTTGCCTTTGCACATAGTTCAAAGGCGTCCTTTTGGAAGGCTTAGGGGCCGGTGGGTTGCAAACTGCCAAGAGCTTCAGCAGTGAGGGCTCTATTAGAGGCAATGAGAGGGCAACTGCAGGGCTCCTCCAGCGGTTGCTTGACCGCCCAGACTCAGCACAGCACAGAGAGCACAAGGCTCACAGAGCCCCTGGCTAGGGTCTGCAGCCCCACACACCCGGCGGCTGACTCCGTGAGCGCCCAGAAGATGTTGAGAGACATCATTTCCCTAGTGCTCTCCTCCCCAGCAGAGACGTGTGCAGGTGGTTGGGGCCTGCCCCTGCGTGTCTGGGCTCCCGTCCTCAGCCCCAGCTCAGGGAAGCAGCTCCTGAGTCCAGACCTGTAGGAGGCGCGGAGCGTCCCCGCCTGGAAGCCTAGTGCACAGCATGCGGGAAGCGAGCCTCCTCGGGAGAGGAGGAGGAAGCCCTGCTGCGTGCAGTTGCAATCACTTCTTGGGCGAAGCCGAGTGCGCCTCCAGTACGGCAGAGCTCCAGGTCTGCTCAGAGGCCTAATCTGGCAGAGTTGCTGGCGTGAGGCTGCTCTGCCCTTGGCGAGCCTTGCCCAGACTTGCCTCGCGGCTAGGCTTCCAGTCCAGGAAGGAGCAGGCTGCGCGAGACTGGGAGATGCTACTGGCGCCTTCCTGGCCTCAGCTCCACTCCTGCCTTGCCTTTGCACCTAGTCCCCAGGCGTTCTTGTGGAGGGCTTAGTTGCCGGTGGGTTGCACACTGCCAAGCGCTCCAGCAGTGAGGGCTCTATTAGAGGCAATGGGAAGGCAACTTCAGGGCTCCTCCAGCGGTTGCTTGACCGCCCAGACTCAGCATAGCACGGAGAGCACAAGGCTCACAGGGCCCCTGGCTGGGGTCTGCAGCCCCACACACCCGGAAGCTGACTCCGTGAGCGCCCAGAAGGTGCCTGACAGACGTCATTTCCCTAGTAATCTCCTCCCCAGCAGAGACGTGTGCAGCTGGTTGGGGCCTGCCCCTGCGTGTCTGGGCTCCCGTCCTCAGCCCCAGCTCAGGGAAGCAGCTCCTGAGTCCAGACCTGTAGGAGGCGCGAAGCGCCCCCGCCTGGAAGCCTAGTGCACAGCATGCGGGAAGCGAACCTCCTCGGGAGAAGAGGAGGCAACCCAGCTGCGTGCGGCTGCAATCACTTCTTGGGCGGAGCCGAGTGGGCCTCCAGTACGACAGAGCTCCAGCTCTGCTCAGAGGCCCGATGTGGCAGAGTTGCTGGCGTGAGGCTGCTCTGCCCTGGGCGAGCCTTGCCCAGACTTGCCTAGCGGCCAGGGTTCCTGTCCAGGAAGGAGCAGGATGCACGAGACTGGGAGATGTTACTGGCGCCTCCCTGGCCTCAGCTCCACTCCTACCTTGCCTTTGCACCTAGTTCAAAGGTGTCCTTTTGGAAGGCTTAGGGGCCGGTGGGATGCAAACTGCCAAGAGCTCCAGCAGTGAGGGCTCTATAGAGGCAATGGGAGGGCAACTGCTTGGCTCCTCCAGCGGTTGCTTGACCGCCCTGACTCAGCACAGCACGTAGAGCACAAGGCTCACAGAGCCCCTGGCTAGGGTCTGCAGCCCCACACACCCGGCGGCTGACTCCGTGAGCGCCCAGAAGATGTTGACAGACATCATTTCCATAGTGCTCTCCTCCCCAGCAGAGACGTGTGCAGCTGGTTGGGGCCTGCCCCTGCGTGTCTGGGCTCCCGTCCTCAGCCCCAGCTCAGGGAAGCAGCTCCTGAGTCCAGACCTGTAGGAGGCGCGGAGCGTCCCCGCCTGGAAGCCTAGTGCACAGCATGCGGGAAGCGAGCCTCCTCGGGAGAAGAGGAGGAAGCCCTGCTGCGTGCAGTTGCAATCACTTCTTGGGCGAAGCCGAGTGCGCCTCCAGTACGACAGAGCTCCAGCTCTGCTCAGAGGCCCGATGCGGCAGAGTTGCTGGCGTGAGGCTGCTCTGCCCTGGGCCAGCCTTGCCAAGACTTGCCTCGCGGCTAGGCTTCCAGTCCAGGAAGGAGCAGGCTGCGCGAGACTGGGAGATGCTACTGGCGCCTTCCTGGCCTCAGCTCCACTCCTGCCTTGCCTTTGCACCTAGTCCCCAGGCGTTCTTGTGGAGGGCTTAGTTGCCGGTGGGTTGCACACTGCCAAGCGCTCCAGCAGTGAGGGCTCTATTAGAGGCAATGGGAAGGCAACTTCAGGGCTCCTCCAGCGGTTGCTTGACCGCCCAGACTCAGCACAGCACGGAGAGCACAAGGCTCACAGGGCCCCTGGCTGGGGTCTGCAGCCCCACACACCCGGAAGCTGACTCCGTGAGCACCCAGAAGGTGCCTGACAGACGTCATTTCCCTTGTGCTCTCCTCCCCAGCAGAGACGTGTGCAGGTGGTTGGGGCCTGCCCCTGCGTGTCTGGGCTCCCGTCCTCAGCCCCAGCTCAGGGAAGCAGCTCCTGAGTCAAGACCTGTAGGAGGCGCGAAGCGCCCCCGCCTGGAAGCCTAGTGCACAGCATGCGGGAAGCGAACCTCCTCGGGAGAAGAGGAGGCAACCCAGCTGCGTGCGGCTGCAATCACTTCTTGGGCGGAGCCGAGTGGGCCTCCAGTACGACAGAGCTCCAGCTCTGCTCAGAGGCCCGATGTGGCAGAGTTGCTGGCGTGAGCCTGCTCTGCCCTCGGCGAGCCTTGCCCAGACTTGCCTAGCGGCCAGGGTTCCTGTCCAGGAAGGAGCAGGCTGCACGATACTGGGAGATGTTACTGGCGCCTCCCTGGCCTCAGCTCCACTCCTACCTTGCCTTTGCACCTAGTTCAAAGGTGTCCTTTTGGAAGGCTTAGGGGCCGGTGGGATGCAAACTGCCAAGAGCTCCAGCAGTGAGGGCTCTATAGAGGCAATGGGAGGGCAACTGCTTGGCTCCTCAAGCGGTTGCTTGACCGCCCTGACTCAGCACAGCACGGAGAGCACAAGGCTCACAGAGCCCCTGGCTAGGGTCTGCAGCCCCACACACCCGGCGGCTGACACCGTGAGCGCCCAGAAGATGTTGACGGACATCATTTCCCTAGTGCTCTCCTCCCCAGCAGAGACGTGTGCAGGTGGTTGGGGCCTGCCCCTGCGTGTCTGGGCTCCCGTCCTCAGCCCCAGCTCAGGGAAGCAGCTCCTGAGTCCAGACCTGTAGGAGGCGCGGAGCGTCCCCGCCTGGAAGCCTAGTGCACAGCATGCGGGAAGCGAGCCTCCTCGGGAGAGGAGGAGGAAGCCCTGCTGCGTGCAGTTGCAATCACTTCTTGGGCGAAGCCGAGTGCGCCTCCAGTACGGCAGAGCTCCAGGTCTGCTCAGAGGCCTAATCTGGCAGAGTTGCTGGCGTGAGGCTGCTCTGCCCTTGGCGAGCCTTGCCCAGACTTGCCTCGCGGCTAGGCTTCCAGTCCAGGAAGGAGCAGGCTGCGCGAGACTGGGAGATGCTACTGGCGCCTTCCTGGCCTCAGCTCCACTCCTGCCTTGCCTTTGCACCTAGTCCCCAGGCGTTCTTGTGGAGGGCTTAGTTACCGGTGGGTTGCACACTGCCAAGCGCTCCAGCAGTGAGGGCTCTATTAGAGGCAATGGGAAGGCAACTTCAGGGCTCCTCCAGCGGTTGCTTGACCGCCCAGACTCAGCACAGCACGGAGAGCACAAGGCTCACAGGGCCCCTGGCTGGGGTCTGCAGCCCCACACACCCGGAAGCTGACTCCGTGAGCGCCCAGAAGGTGCCTGACAGACGTCATTTCCCTAGTGCTCTCCTCCCCAGCAGAGACGTGTGCAGGTGGTTGGGGCCTGCCCCTGCGTGTCTGGGCTCCCGTCCTCAGCCCCAGCTCAGGGAAGCAGCTCCTGAGTCAAGACCTGTAGGAGGCGCGAAGCGCCCCCGCCTGGAAGCCTAGTGCACAGCATGCGGGAAGCGAACCTCCTCGGGAGAAGAGGAGGCAACCCAGCTGCGTGCGGCTGCAATCACTTCTTGGGCGGAGCCGAGTGGGCCTCCAGTACGACAGAGCTCCAGCTCTGCTCAGAGGCCCGATGTGGCAGAGTTGCTGGCGTGAGCCTGCTCTGCCTTCGGCGAGCCTTGCCCAGACTTGCCTAGCGGCCAGGGTTCCTGTCCAGGAAGGAGCAGGCTGCACGATACTGGGAGATGTTACTGGCGCCTCCCTGGCCTCAGCTCCACTCCTACCTTGCCTTTGCACCTAGTTCAAAGGTGTCCTTTTGGAAGGCTTAGGGGCCGGTGGGATGCAAACTGCCAAGAGCTCCAGCAGTGAGGGCTCTATAGAGGCAATGGGAGGGCAACTGCTTGGCTCCTCAAGCGGTTGCTTGACCGCCCTGACTCAGCACAGCACGGAGAGCACAAGGCTCACAGAGCCCCTGGCTAGGGTCTGCAGCCCCGCACACCCGGAGGCTGACTCCGGGAGCGCCCAGAAGGTGCCTGACAGACGTCATTTCCCTAGTGCTCTCCTCCCCAGCAGAGACGTGTGCAGGTGATTGGGGCCTGCCCCTGCGTGTCTGGGCTCTCTTCCACAGCCCCAGCTCAGGGAAGCAGCCCCTGAGCCAAGACCTGTAGGAGGCGCGGGGCGCCCCCGGCTGGAAGCCTAGTGTACAGCATGCGGGAAGCGAGCCTCTTCGGGAGAAGAGGAGGCAACCCAGCTGCGTGCGGCTGCAATCACTTCTTGGGCGGAGCAGAGTGCGCCTCCAGTACGACAGAGCTCCAGCTCTGCTCAGAGGCCTAATCTGGCAGAGTTGCAGGCGTGAGGCTGCTCTGCCCTGGGCGAGCCTTGCCCAGACTTGGCTAGCGGCAAGGGTTCCTGTCCAGGAAGGAGCAGGCTGCACGAGACTGGGAGACGCTACTGGCGCCTCCCTGGCCTCAGCTCCACTCCTACCTTGCCTTTGCACATAGTTCAAAGGCGTCCTTTTGGAAGGCTTAGGGGCCGGTGGGTTGCAAACTGCCAAGAGCTTCAGCAGTGAGGGCTCTATTAGAGGCAATGAGAGGGCAACTGCAGGGCTCCTCCAGCGGTTGCTTGACCGCCCAGACTCAGCACAGCACAGAGAGCACAAGGCTCACAGAGCCCCTGGCTAGGGTCTGCAGCCCCACACACCCGGCGGCTGACTCCGTGAGCGCCCAGAAGATGTTGAGAGACATCATTTCCCTAGTGCTCTCCTCCCCAGCAGAGACGTGTGCAGGTGGTTGGGGCCTGCCCCTGCGTGTCTGGGCTCCCGTCCTCAGCCCCAGCTCAGGGAAGCAGCTCCTGAGTCCAGACCTGTAGGAGGCGCGGAGCGTCCCCGCCTGGAAGCCTAGTGCACAGCATGCGGGAAGCGAGCCTCCTCGGGAGAGGAGGAGGAAGCCCTGCTGCGTGCAGTTGCAATCACTTCTTGGGCGAAGCCGAGTGCGCCTCCAGTACGGCAGAGCTCCAGGTCTGCTCAGAGGCCTAATCTGGCAGAGTTGCTGGCGTGAGGCTGCTCTGCCCTTGGCGAGCCTTGCCCAGACTTGCCTCGCGGCTAGGCTTCCAGTCCAGGAAGGAGCAGGCTGCGCGAGACTGGGAGATGCTACTGGCGCCTTCCTGGCCTCAGCTCCACTCCTGCCTTGCCTTTGCACCTAGTCCCCAGGCGTTCTTGTGGAGGGCTTAGTTGCCGGTGGGTTGCACACTGCCAAGCGCTCCAGCAGTGAGGGCTCTATTAGAGGCAATGGGAAGGCAACTTCAGGGCTCCTCCAGCGGTTGCTTGACCGCCCAGACTCAGCATAGCACGGAGAGCACAAGGCTCACAGGGCCCCTGGCTGGGGTCTGCAGCCCCACACACCCGGAAGCTGACTCCGTGAGCGCCCAGAAGGTGCCTGACAGACGTCATTTCCCTAGTAATCTCCTCCCCAGCAGAGACGTGTGCAGCTGGTTGGGGCCTGCCCCTGCGTGTCTGGGCTCCCGTCCTCAGCCCCAGCTCAGGGAAGCAGCTCCTGAGTCCAGACCTGTAGGAGGCGCGAAGCGCCCCCGCCTGGAAGCCTAGTGCACAGCATGCGGGAAGCGAACCTCCTCGGGAGAAGAGGAGGCAACCCAGCTGCGTGCGGCTGCAATCACTTCTTGGGCGGAGCCGAGTGGGCCTCCAGTACGACAGAGCTCCAGCTCTGCTCAGAGGCCCGATGTGGCAGAGTTGCTGGCGTGAGGCTGCTCTGCCCTGGGCGAGCCTTGCCCAGACTTGCCTAGCGGCCAGGGTTCCTGTCCAGGAAGGAGCAGGATGCACGAGACTGGGAGATGTTACTGGCGCCTCCCTGGCCTCAGCTCCACTCCTACCTTGCCTTTGCACCTAGTTCAAAGGTGTCCTTTTGGAAGGCTTAGGGGCCGGTGGGATGCAAACTGCCAAGAGCTCCAGCAGTGAGGGCTCTATAGAGGCAATGGGAGGGCAACTGCTTGGCTCCTCCAGCGGTTGCTTGACCGCCCTGACTCAGCACAGCACGTAGAGCACAAGGCTCACAGAGCCCCTGGCTAGGGTCTGCAGCCCCACACACCCGGCGGCTGACTCCGTGAGCGCCCAGAAGATGTTGACAGACATCATTTCCATAGTGCTCTCCTCCCCAGCAGAGACGTGTGCAGCTGGTTGGGGCCTGCCCCTGCGTGTCTGGGCTCCCGTCCTCAGCCCCAGCTCAGGGAAGCAGCTCCTGAGTCCAGACCTGTAGGAGGCGCGGAGCGTCCCCGCCTGGAAGCCTAGTGCACAGCATGCGGGAAGCGAGCCTCCTCGGGAGAAGAGGAGGAAGCCCTGCTGCGTGCAGTTGCAATCACTTCTTGGGCGAAGCCGAGTGCGCCTCCAGTACGACAGAGCTCCAGCTCTGCTCAGAGGCCCGATGCGGCAGAGTTGCTGGCGTGAGGCTGCTCTGCCCTGGGCCAGCCTTGCCAAGACTTGCCTCGCGGCTAGGCTTCCAGTCCAGGAAGGAGCAGGCTGCGCGAGACTGGGAGATGCTACTGGCGCCTTCCTGGCCTCAGCTCCACTCCTGCCTTGCCTTTGCACCTAGTCCCCAGGCGTTCTTGTGGAGGGCTTAGTTGCCGGTGGGTTGCACACTGCCAAGCGCTCCAGCAGTGAGGGCTCTATTAGAGGCAATGGGAAGGCAACTTCAGGGCTCCTCCAGCGGTTGCTTGACCGCCCAGACTCAGCACAGCACGGAGAGCACAAGGCTCACAGGGCCCCTGGCTGGGGTCTGCAGCCCCACACACCCGGAAGCTGACTCCGTGAGCACCCAGAAGGTGCCTGACAGACGTCATTTCCCTTGTGCTCTCCTCCCCAGCAGAGACGTGTGCAGGTGGTTGGGGCCTGCCCCTGCGTGTCTGGGCTCCCGTCCTCAGCCCCAGCTCAGGGAAGCAGCTCCTGAGTCAAGACCTGTAGGAGGCGCGAAGCGCCCCCGCCTGGAAGCCTAGTGCACAGCATGCGGGAAGCGAACCTCCTCGGGAGAAGAGGAGGCAACCCAGCTGCGTGCGGCTGCAATCACTTCTTGGGCGGAGCCGAGTGGGCCTCCAGTACGACAGAGCTCCAGCTCTGCTCAGAGGCCCGATGTGGCAGAGTTGCTGGCGTGAGCCTGCTCTGCCCTCGGCGAGCCTTGCCCAGACTTGCCTAGCGGCCAGGGTTCCTGTCCAGGAAGGAGCAGGCTGCACGATACTGGGAGATGTTACTGGCGCCTCCCTGGCCTCAGCTCCACTCCTACCTTGCCTTTGCACCTAGTTCAAAGGTGTCCTTTTGGAAGGCTTAGGGGCCGGTGGGATGCAAACTGCCAAGAGCTCCAGCAGTGAGGGCTCTATAGAGGCAATGGGAGGGCAACTGCTTGGCTCCTCAAGCGGTTGCTTGACCGCCCTGACTCAGCACAGCACGGAGAGCACAAGGCTCACAGAGCCCCTGGCTAGGGTCTGCAGCCCCACACACCCGGCGGCTGACTCCGTGAGCGCCCAGAAGATGTTGACAGACATCATTTCCCTAGTGCTCTCCTCCCCAGCAGAGACGTGTGCAGCTGGTTGAGGCCTGCCCCTGCGTGTCTGGGCTCCCGTCCTCAGCCCCAGCTCAGGGAAGCAGCTCCTGAGTCCAGACCTGTAGGAGGCGCGGAGCGTCCTCGCCTGGAAGCCTAGTGCACAGCATGCGGGAAGCGAGCCTCCTCGGGAGAAGAGGAGGAAGCCCTGCTGCGTGCAGTTGCAATCACTTCTTGGGCGAAGCCGAGTGCGCCTCCAGTACGACAGAGCTCCAGCTCTGCTCAGAGGCCCGATGTGGCAGAGTTGCTGGCGTGAGGCTGCTCTGCCCTGGGCCAGCCTTGCCCAGACTTGCCTCGCGGCTAGGCTTCCATTCCTGGAAGGAGCAGGCTGCGCGAGACTGGGAGATGCTACTGGCGCCTTCCTGGCCTCAGCTCCACTCCTGCCTTGCCTTTGCACCTAGTCCCCAGGCGTTCTTGTGTAGGGCTTAGTTGCCGGTGGGTTGCACACTGCCAAGCGCTCCAGCAGTGAGGGCTCTATTAGAGGCAATGGGAGGGCAACTGCAGGGCTCCTCAAGCGGTTGCTTGACCGCCCAGACTCAGCACAGCACGGAGAGCACAAGGCTCACAGGGCCCCTGGCTGGGGTCTGCAGCCCCGCACACCCGGAGGCTGACTCCGGGAGCGCCCAGAAGGTGCCTGACAGACGTCATTTCCCTAGTGCTCTCCTCCCCAGAAGAGACGTGTGCAGGTGATTGGGGCCTGCCCCTGCGTGTCTGGGCTCTCTTCCACAGCCCCAGCTCAGGGAAGCAGCCCCTGAGCCAAGACCTGTAGGAGGCGCGGGGCGCCCCCGGCTGGAAGCCTAGTGTACAGCATGCGGGAAGCGAGCCTCTTCGGGAGAAGAGGAGGCAACCCAGCTGCGTGCGGCTGCAATCACTTCTTGGGCGGAGCCGAGTGCGCCTCCTGTACGACAGAGCTCCAGCTCTGCTCAGAGGCCTAATCTGGCAGAGTTGCTGGCGTGAGGCTGCTCTGCCCTGGGCGAGCCTTGCCCAGACTTGGCTAGCCGCAAGGGTTCCTGTCCAGGAAGGAGCAGGCTGCACGAGACTGGGAGACGCTACTGGCGCCTCCCTGGCCTCAGCTCCACTCCTACCTTGCCTTTGCACATAGTTCAAAGGCGTCCTTTTGGAAGGCTTAGGGGCCGGTGGGTTGCAAACTACCAAGAGCTTCAGCAGTGAGCGCTCTATTAGAGGCAATGAGAGGGCAACTGCAGGGCTCCTCCAGCGGTTGCTTGACCGCCCAGACTCAGCACAGCACAGAGAGCACAAGGCTCACAGAGCCCCTGGCTAGGGTCTGCAGCCCCACACACCCGGCGGCTGACTCCGTGAGCGCCCAGAAGATGTTGACAGACATCATTTCCCTAGTGCTCTCCTCCCCAGCAGAGACGTGTGCAGGTGGTTGGGGCCTGCCCCTGCGTGTCTGGGCTCCCGTCCTCAGCCCCAGCTCAGGGAAGCAGCTCCTGAGTCCAGACCTGTAGGAGGCGCGGAGCGTCCCCGCCTGGAAGCCTAGTGCACAGCATGCGGGAAGCGAGCCTCCTCGGGAGAGGAGGAGGAAGCCCTGCTGCGTGCAGTTGCAATCACTTCTTGGGCGAAGCCGAGTGCGCCTCCAGTACGGCAGAGCTCCAGGTCTGCTCAGAGGCCTAATCTGGCAGAGTTGCTGGCGTGAGGCTGCTCTGCCCTTGGCGAGCCTTGCCCAGACTTGCCTCGCGGCTAGGCTTCCAGTCCAGGAAGGAGCAGGCTGCGCGAGACTGGGAGATGCTACTGGCGCCTTCCTGGCCTCAGCTCCACTCCTGCCTTGCCTTTGCACCTAGTCCCCAGGCGTTCTTGTGGAGGGCTTAGTTGCCGGTGGGTTGCACACTGCCAAGCGCTCCAGCAGTGAGGGCTCTATTAGAGGCAATGGGAAGGCAACTTCAGGGCTCCTCCAGCGGTTGCTTGACCGCCCAGACTCAGCACAGCACGGAGAGCACAAGGCTCACAGGGCCCCTGGCTGGGGTCTGCAGCCCCACACACACGGAAGCTGACTCCGTGAGCGCCCAGAAGGTGCCTGACAGACGTCATTTCCCTAGTGCTCTCCTCCCCAGCAGAGACGTGTGCAGGTGATTGGGGCCTGCCCCTGCGTGTCTGGGCTCCCGTCCTCAGCCCCAGCTCAGGGAAGCAGCTCCTGAGTCAAGACCTGTAGGAGGCGCGAAGCGCCCCCGCCTGGAAGCCTAGTGCACAGCATGCGGGAAGCGAACCTCCTCGGGAGAAGAGGAGGCAACCCAGCTGCGTGCGGCTGCAATCACTTCTTGGGCGGAGCCGAGTGGGCCTCCAGTACGACAGAGCTCCAGCTCTGCTCAGAGGCCCGATGTGGCAGAGTTGCTTGCGTGAGGCTGCTCTGCCCTGGGCGAGCCTTGCCCAGACTTGCCTAGCGGCCAGGGTTCCTGTCCAGGAAGGAGCAGGCTGCACGAGACTGGGAGATGTTACTGGCGCCTCCCTGGCCTCAGCTCCACTCCTGCCTTGCCTTTGCACCTAGTCCCCAGGCGTTCTTGTGTAGCGCTTAGTTGCCGGTGGGTTGCACACTGCCAACCGCTCCAGCAGTGAGGGCTCTATTAGAGGCAATGGAGGGCAACTGCACGGCTCCTGAAGCAGTTGCTTGACCGCCCAGACTCAGCACAGCACGGAGAGCACAAGGCTCACAGGGCCCCTGGCTGGGGTCTGCAGCCCCGCACACCCGGAGGCTGACTCCGGGAGCCCCCAGAAGGTGCCTGACAGACGTCATTTCCCTAGTGCTCTCCTCCCCAGCAGAGACGTGTGCAGGTGATTGGGGCCTGCCCCTGCGTGTCTGGGCTCTCTTCCACAGCCCCAGCTCAGGGAAGCAGCCCCTGAGCCAAGACATGTAGGAGGCGCGGGGCGCCCCCGCCTGGAAGCCTAGTGCACAGCATGCGGGAAGCAAGCCTCCTCGGGATAAGAGGAGGCAACCCAGCTGCGTGCGGCTGCAATCACTTCTTGGGCGGAGCCGAGTGCGCCTCCAGTACGACAGAGCTCCAGCTCTGCTCAGAGGCCCGATGTGGCAGAGTTGCTGGCGTGAGGCTGCTCTGCCCTGGGCCAGCCTTGCCCAGACTTGTCTCGCGGCTAGGCTTCCATTCCTGGAAGGATCAGGCTGCGCGAGACTGGGAGATGCTACTGGCGCCTTCCTGGCCTCAGCTCCACTCCTGCCTTGCCTTTGCACCTAGTCCCCAGGCGTTCTTGTGTAGGGCTTAGTTGCCGGTGGGTTGCACACTGCCAAGCGCTCCAGCAGTGAGGGCTCTATTAGAGGCAATGGGAGGGCAACTGCAGGGCTCCTCAAGCGGTTGCTTGACCGCCCAGACTCAGCACAGCACGGAGAGCACAAGGCTCACAGGGCCCCTGGCTGGGGTCTGCAGCCCCGCACACCCGGAGGCTGACTCCGGGAGCGCCCAGAAGGTGCCTGACAGACGTCATTTCCCTAGTGCTCTCCTCCCCAGCAGAGACGTGTGCAGGTGATTGGGGCCTGCCCCTGCGTGTCTGGGCTCTCTTCCACAGCCCCAGCTCAGGGAAGCAGCCCCTGAGCCAAGACCTGTAGGAGGCGCGGGGCGCCCCCGGCTGGAAGCCTAGTGTACAGCATGCGGGAAGCGAGCCTCTTCGGGAGAAGAGGAGGCAACCCAGCTGCGTGCGGCTGCAATCACTTCTTGGGCGGAGCAGAGTGCGCCTCCAGTACGACAGAGCTCCAGCTCTGCTCAGAGGCCTAATCTGGCAGAGTTGCTGGCGTGAGGCTGCTCTGCCCTGGGCGAGCCTTGCCCAGACTTGGCTAGCGGCAAGGGTTCCTGTCCAGGAAGGAGCAGGCTGCACGAGACTGGGAGACGCTACTGGCGCCTCCCTGGCCTCAGCTCCACTCCTACCTTGCCTTTGCACATAGTTCAAAGGCGTCCTTTTGGAAGGCTTAGGGGCCGGTGGGTTGCAAACTGCCAAGAGCTTCAGCAGTGAGGGCTCTATTAGAGGCAATGAGAGGGCAACTGCAGGGCTCCTCCAGCGGTTGCTTGACCGCCCAGACTCAGCACAGCACAGAGAGCACAAGGCTCACAGAGCCCCTGGCTAGGGTCTGCAGCCCCACACACCCGGCGGCTGACTCCGTGAGCGCCCAGAAGATGTTGACAGACATCATTTCCCTAGTGCTCTCCTCCCCAGCAGAGACGTGTGCAGGTGGTTGGGGCCTGCCCCTGCGTGTCTGGGCTCCCGTCCTCAGCCCCAGCTCAGGGAAGCAGCTCCTGAGTCCAGACCTGTAGGAGGCGCGGAGCGTCCCCGCCTGGAAGCCTAGTGCACAGCATGCGGGAAGCGAGCCTCCTCGGGAGAGGAGGAGGAAGCCCTGCTGCGTGCAGTTGCAATCACTTCTTGGGCGAAGCCGAGTGCGCCTCCAGTACGGCAGAGCTCCAGGTCTGCTCAGAGGCCTAATCTGGCAGAGTTGCTGGCGTGAGGCTGCTCTGCCCTTGGCGAGCCTTGCCCAGACTTGCCTCGCGGCTAGGCTTCCAGTCCAGGAAGGAGCAGGCTGCGCGAGACTGGGAGATGCTACTGGCGCCTTCCTGGCCTCAGCTCCACTCCTGCCTTGCCTTTGCACCTAGTCCCCAGGCGTTCTTGTGGAGGGCTTAGTTGCCGGTGGGTTGCACACTGCCAAGCGCTCCAGCAGTGAGGGCTCTATTAGAGGCAATGGGAAGGCAACTTCAGGGCTCCTCCAGCGGTTGCTTGACCGCCCAGACTCAGCACAGCACGGAGAGCACAAGGCTCACAGGGCCCCTGGCTGGGGTCTGCAGCCCCACACACACGGAAGCTGACTCCGTGAGCGCCCAGAAGGTGCCTGACAGACGTCATTTCCCTAGTGCTCTCCTCCCCAGCAGAGACGTGTGCAGGTGATTGGGGCCTGCCCCTGCGTGTCTGGGCTCCCGTCCTCAGCCCCAGCTCAGGGAAGCAGCTCCTGAGTCAAGACCTGTAGGAGGCGCGAAGCGCCCCCGCCTGGAAGCCTAGTGCACAGCATGCGGGAAGCGAACCTCCTCGGGAGAAGAGGAGGCAACCCAGCTGCGTGCGGCTGCAATCACTTCTTGGGCGGAGCCGAGTGGGCCTCCAGTACGACAGAGCTCCAGCTCTGCTCAGAGGCCCGATGTGGCAGAGTTGCTTGCGTGAGGCTGCTCTGCCCTGGGCGAGCCTTGCCCAGACTTGCCTAGCGGCCAGGGTTCCTGTCCAGGAAGGAGCAGGCTGCACGAGACTGGGAGATGTTACTGGCGCCTCCCTGGCCTCAGCTCCACTCCTGCCTTGCCTTTGCACCTAGTCCCCAGGCGTTCTTGTGTAGCGCTTAGTTGCCGGTGGGTTGCACACTGCCAACCGCTCCAGCAGTGAGGGCTCTATTAGAGGCAATGGAGGGCAACTGCACGGCTCCTGAAGCAGTTGCTTGACCGCCCAGACTCAGCACAGCACGGAGAGCACAAGGCTCACAGGGCCCCTGGCTGGGGTCTGCAGCCCCGCACACCCGGAGGCTGACTCCGGGAGCCCCCAGAAGGTGCCTGACAGACGTCATTTCCCTAGTGCTCTCCTCCCCAGCAGAGACGTGTGCAGGTGATTGGGGCCTGCCCCTGCGTGTCTGGGCTCTCTTCCACAGCCCCAGCTCAGGGAAGCAGCCCCTGAGCCAAGACATGTAGGAGGCGCGGGGCGCCCCCGCCTGGAAGCCTAGTGCACAGCATGCGGGAAGCAAGCCTCCTCGGGATAAGAGGAGGCAACCCAGCTGCGTGCGGCTGCAATCACTTCTTGGGCGGAGCCGAGTGCGCCTCCAGTACGACAGAGCTCCAGCTCTGCTCAGAGGCCCGATGTGGCAGAGTTGCTGGCGTGAGGCTGCTCTGCCCTGGGCCAGCCTTGCCCAGACTTGTCTCGCGGCTAGGCTTCCATTCCTGGAAGGATCAGGCTGCGCGAGACTGGGAGATGCTACTGGCGCCTTCCTGGCCTCAGCTCCACTCCTGCCTTGCCTTTGCACCTAGTCCCCAGGCGTTCTTGTGTAGGGCTTAGTTGCCGGTGGGTTGCACACTGCCAAGCGCTCCAGCAGTGAGGGCTCTATTAGAGGCAATGGGAGGGCAACTGCAGGGCTCCTCAAGCGGTTGCTTGACCGCCCAGACTCAGCACAGCACGGAGAGCACAAGGCTCACAGGGCCCCTGGCTGGGGTCTGCAGCCCCGCACACCCGGAGGCTGACTCCGGGAGCGCCCAGAAGGTGCCTGACAGACGTCATTTCCCTAGTGCTCTCCTCCCCAGCAGAGACGTGTGCAGGTGATTGGGGCCTGCCCCTGCGTGTCTGGGCTCTCTTCCACAGCCCCAGCTCAGGGAAGCAGCCCCTGAGCCAAGACCTGTAGGAGGCGCGGGGCGCCCCCGGCTGGAAGCCTAGTGTACAGCATGCGGGAAGCGAGCCTCTTCGGGAGAAGAGGAGGCAACCCAGCTGCGTGCGGCTGCAATCACTTCTTGGGCGGAGCAGAGTGCGCCTCCAGTACGACAGAGCTCCAGCTCTGCTCAGAGGCCTAATCTGGCAGAGTTGCTGGCGTGAGGCTGCTCTGCCCTGGGCGAGCCTTGCCCAGACTTGGCTAGCGGCAAGGGTTCCTGTCCAGGAAGGAGCAGGCTGCACGAGACTGGGAGACGCTACTGGCGCCTCCCTGGCCTCAGCTCCACTCCTACCTTGCCTTTGCACATAGTTCAAAGGCGTCCTTTTGGAAGGCTTAGGGGCCGGTGGGTTGCAAACTGCCAAGAGCTTCAGCAGTGAGGGCTCTATTAGAGGCAATGAGAGGGCAACTGCAGGGCTCCTCCAGCGGTTGCTTGACCGCCCAGACTCAGCACAGCACAGAGAGCACAAGGCTCACAGAGCCCCTGGCTAGGGTCTGCAGCCCCACACACCCGGCGGCTGACTCCGTGAGCGCCCAGAAGATGTTGAGAGACATCATTTCCCTATTGCTCTCCTCCCCAGCAGAGACGTGTGCAGGTGGTTGGGGCCTGCCCCTGCGTGTCTGGGCTCCCGTCCTCAGCCCCAGCTCAGGGAAGCAGCTCCTGAGTCCAGACCTGTAGGAGGCGCGGAGCGTCCCCGCCTGGAAGCCTAGTGCACAGCATGCGGGAAGCGAGCCTCCTCGGGAGAGGAGGAGGAAGCCCTGCTGCGTGCAGTTGCAATCACTTCTTGGGCGAAGCCGAGTGCGCCTCCAGTACGGCAGAGCTCCAGGTCTGCTCAGAGGCCTAATCTGGCAGAGTTGCTGGCGTGAGGCTGCTCTGCCCTTGGCGAGCCTTGCCCAGACTTGCCTCGCGGCTAGGCTTCCAGTCCAGGAAGGAGCAGGCTGCGCGAGACTGGGAGATGCTACTGGCGCCTTCCTGGCCTCAGCTCCACTCCTGCCTTGCCTTTGCACCTAGTCCCCAGGCGTTCTTGTGGAGGGCTTAGTTGCCGGTGGGTTGCACACTGCCAAGCGCTCCAGCAGTGAGGGCTCTATTAGAGGCAATGGGAAGGCAACTTCAGGGCTCCTCCAGCGGTTGCTTGACCGCCCAGACTCAGTATAGCACGGAGAGCACAAGGCTCACAGGGCCCCTGGCTGGGGTCTGCAGCCCCACACACCCGGAAGCTGACTCCGTGAGCGCCCAGAAGGTGCCTGACAGACGTCATTTCCCTAGTAATCTCCTCCCCAGCAGAGACGTGTGCAGCTGGTTGGGGCCTGCCCCTGCGTGTCTGGGCTCCCGTCCTCAGCCCCAGCTCAGGGAAGCAGCTCCTGAGTCCAGACCTGTAGGAGGCGCGAAGCGCCCCCGCCTGGAAGCCTAGTGCACAGCATGCGGGAAGCGAACCTCCTCGGGAGAAGAGGAGGCAACCCAGCTGCGTGCGGCTGCAATCACTTCTTGGGCGGAGCCGAGTGGGCCTCCAGTACGACAGAGCTCCAGCTCTGCTCAGAGGCCCGATGTGGCAGAGTTGCTTGCGTGAGGCTGCTCTGCCCTGGGCGAGCCTTGCCCAGACTTGCCTAGCGGCCAGGGTTCCTGTCCAGGAAGGAGCAGGCTGCACGAGACTGGGAGATGTTACTGGCGCCTCCCTGGCCTCAGCTCCACTCCTACCTTGCCTTTGCACCTAGTTCAAAGGCGTCCTTTTGGAAGGCTTAGGGGCCGGTGGGTTGCACACTGCCAAGAGCTCCAGCAGTGAGGGCTCTATTAGAGGCAATGGGAGGGCAACTGCTTGGCTCCTCAAGCGGTTGCTTGACCGCCCTGACTCAGCACAGCACGGAGAGCACAAGGCTCACAGAGCCCCTGGCTAGGGTCTGCAGCCCCACACACCCGGCGGCTGACTCCGTGAGCGCCCAGAAGATGTTGACAGACATCATTTCCCTAGTGCTCTCCTCCCCAGCAGAGACGTGTGCAGGTGGTTGGGGCCTGCCCCTGCGTGTCTGGGCTCCCGTCCTCAGCCCCAGCTCAGGGAAGCAGCTCCTGAGTCCAGACCTGTAGGAGGCGCGGAGCGTCCCCGCCTGGAAGCCTAGTGCACAGCATGCGGGAAGCGAGCCTCCTCGGGAGAAGAGGAGGAAGCCCTGATGCGTGCAGTTGAAATCACTTCTTGGGCGAAGCCGAGTGCGCCTCCAGTACGGCAGAGCTCCAGGTCTGCTCAGAGGCCTAATCTGGCAGAGTTGCTGGCGTGAGGCTGCTCTGCCCTGGGCCAGCCTTGCCCAGACTTGCCTCGCGGCTAGGCTTCCAGTCCAGGAAGGAGCAGGCTGCGCGAGACTGGGAGATGCTACTGGCGCCTTCCTGGCCTCAGCTCCACTCCTGCCTTGCCGTTACACCTAGTCCCCAGGCGTTCTTGTGTAGCGCTTAGTTGCCGGTGGGTTGCACACTGCCAAGCGCTCCAGCAGTGAGGGCTCTATTAGAGGCAATGGGAGGGCAACTGCAGGGCTCCTCAAGCAGTTGCTTGACCGCCCAGACTCAGCACAGCACGGAGAGCACAAGGCTCACAGGGCCCCTGGCTGGGGTCTGCAGCCCTGCACACCCGGAGGCTGACTCCGGGAGCCCCCAGAAGGTGCCTGACAGACGTCATTTCCCTAGTGCTCTCCTCCCCAGCAGAGACGTGTGCAGGTGATTGGGGCCTGCCCCTGCGTGTCTGGGCTCCCGTCCTCAGCCCCAGCTCAGGGAAGCAGCTCCTGAGTCAAGACCTGTAGGAGGCGCGAAGCGCCCCCGCCTGGAAGCCTAGTGCACAGCATGCGGGAAGCGAACCTCCTCGGGAGAAGAGGAGGCCACCCAGCTGCGTGCGGCTGCAATCACTTCTTGGGCGGAGCCGAGTGGGCCTCCAGTACGACAGAGCTCCAGCTCTGCTCAGAGGCCCGATGTGGCAGAGTTGCTGGCGTGAGCCTGCTCTGCCCTCGGCGAGCCTTGCCCAGACCTGCCTAGCGGCCAGGGTTCCTGTCCAGGAAGGAGCAGGCTGCACGATACGGGGAGATGTTACTGGCGCCTCCCTGGCCTCAGCTCCACTCCTACCTTGCCTTTGCACCTAGTTCAAAGGTGTCCTTTTGGAAGGCTTAGGGGCCGGTGGGATGCAAACTGCCAAGAGCTCCAGCAGTGAGGGCTCTATAGAGGCAATGGGAGGGCAACTGCTTGGCTCCTCAAGCGGTTGCTTGACCGCCCTGACTCAGCACAGCACGGAGAGCACAAGGCTCACAGAGCCCCTGGCTAGGGTCTGCAGCCCCACACACCCGGCGGCTGACTCCGTGAGCGCCCAGAAGATGTTGACAGACATCATTTCCCTAGTGCTCTCCTCCCCAGCAGAGACGTGTGCAGCTGGTTGAGGCCTGCCCCTGCGTGTCTGGGCTCCCGTCCTCAGCCCCAGCTCAGGGAAGCAGCTCCTGAGTCCAGACCTGTAGGAGGCGCGGAGCGTCCTCGCCTGGAAGCCTAGTGCACAGCATGCGGGAAGCGAGCCTCCTCGGGAGAAGAGGAGGAAGCCCTGCTGCGTGCAGTTGCAATCACTTCTTGGGCGAAGCCGAGTGCGCCTCCAGTACGACAGAGCTCCAGCTCTGCTCAGAGGCCCGATGTGGCAGAGTTGCTGGCGTGAGGCTGCTCTGCCCTGGGCCAGCCTTGCCCAGACTTGCCTCGCGGCTAGGCTTCCATTCCTGGAAGGAGCAGGCTGCGCGAGACTGGGAGGTGCTACTGGCGCCTTCCTGGCCTCAGCTCCACTCCTGCCTTGCCTTTGCACCTATTCCCCAGGCGTTCTTGTGTAGGGCTTAGTTGCCGGTGGGTTGCACACCTCCAAGCGCTCCAGCAGTGAGGGCTCTATTAGAGGCAATGGGAGGGCAACTGCAGGGCTCCTCAAGCGGTTGCTTGACCGCCCAGACTCAGCACAGCACGGAGAGCACAAGGCTCACAGGGCCCCTGGCTGGGGTCTGCAGCCCCGCACACCCGGAGGCTGACTCCGGGAGCGCCCAGAAGGTGCCTGACAGACGTCATTTCCCTAGTGCTCTCCTCCCCAGCAGAGACGTGTGCAGGTGATTGGGGCCTGCCCCTGCGTGTCTGGGCTCTCTTCCACAGCCCCAGCTCAGGGAAGCAGCCCCTGAGCCAAGACCTGTAGGAGGCGCGGGGCGCCCCCGGCTGGAAGCCTAGTGTACAGCATGCGGGAAGCGAGCCTCTTCGGGAGAAGAGGAGGCAACCCAGCTGCGTGCGGCTGCAATCACTTCTTGGGCGGAACCGAGTGCGCCTCCAGTAGGACAGAGCTCCAGCTCTGCTCAGAGGCCTAATCTGGCAGAGTTGCTGGCGTGAGGCTGCTCTGCCCTGGGCGAGCCTTGCCCAGACTTGGCTAGCGGCAAGGGTTCCTGTCCAGGAAGGAGCAGGCTGCCCGAGACTGGGAGACGCTACTGGCGCCTCCCTGGCCTCAGCTCCACTCCTACCTTGCCTTTGCACATAGTTCAAAGGCGTCCTTTTGGAAGGCTTAGGGGCCGGTGGGTTGCAAACTACCAAGAGCTTCAGCAGTGAGGGCTCTATTAGAGGCAATGAGAGGGCAACTGCAGGGCTCCTCCAGCGGTTGCTTGACCGCCCAGACTCAGCACAGCACAGAGAGCACAAGGCTCACAGAGCCCCTGGCTAGGGTCTGCAGCCCCACACACCCGGCGGCTGACTCCGTGAGCGCCCAGAAGATGTTGACAGACATCATTTCCCTAGTGCTCTCCTCCCTAGCAGAGACGTGTGCAGGTGGTTGGGGCCTGCCCCTGCGTGTCTGGGCTCCCGTCCTCAGCCCCAGCTCAGGGAAGCAGCTCCTGAGTCCAGACCTGTAGGAGGCGCGGAGCGTCCCCGCCTGGAAGCCTAGTGCACAGCATGCGGGAAGCGAGCCTCCTCCGGAGAGGAGGAGGAAGCCCTGCTGCGTGCAGTTGCAATCACTTCTTGGGCGAAGCCGAGTGCGCCTCCAGTACGGCAGAGCTCCAGGTCTGCTCAGAGGCCTAATCTGGCAGAGTTGCTGGCGTGAGGCTGCTCTGCCCTTGGCGAGCCTTGCCCAGACTTGCCTCGCGGCTAGGCTTCCAGTCCAGGAAGGAGCAGGCTGCGCGAGACTGGGAGATGCTACTGGCGCCTTCCTGGCCTCAGCTCCACTCCTGCCTTGCCTTTGCACCTAGTCCCCAGGCGTTCTTGTGGAGGGCTTAGTTACCGGTGGGTTGCACACTGCCAAGCGCTCCAGCAGTGAGGGCTCTATTAGAGGCAATGGGAAGGCAACTTCAGGGCTCCTCCAGCGGTTGCTTGACCGCCCAGACTCAGCACAGCACGGAGAGCACAAGGCTCACAGGGCCCCTGGCTGGGGTCTGCAGCCCCACACACCCGGAAGCTGACTCCGTGAGCGCCCAGAAGGTGCCTGACAGACGTCATTTCGCTAGTGCTCTCCTCCCCAGCAGAGACGTGTGCAGGTGATTGGGGCCTGCCCCTGCGTGTCTGGGCTCCCGTCCTCAGCCCCAGCTCAGGGAAGCAGCTCCTGAGTCCAGACCTGTAGGAGGCGCGAAGCGCCCCCGCCTGGAAGCCTAGTGCACAGCATGCGGGAAGCGAACCTCCTCGGGAGAAGAGGAGGCAACCCAGCTGCGTGCGGCTGCAATCACTTCTTGGGCGGAGCCGAGTGGGCCTCCAGTACGACAGAGCTCCAGCTCTGCTCAGAGGCCCGATGTGGCAGAGTTGCTTGCGTGAGGCTGCTCTGCCCTGGGCGAGCCTTGCCCAGACTTGCCTAGCGGCCAGGGTTCCTGTCCAGGAAGGAGCAGGCTGCACGAGACTGGGAGATGTTACTGGCGCCTCCCTGGCCTCAGCTCCACTCCTGCCTTGCCTTTGCACCTAGTCCCCAGGCGTTCTTGTGTAGCGCTTGGTTGCCGGTGGGTTGCACACTGCCAACCGCTCCAGCAGTGAGGGCTCTATTAGAGGCAATGGAGGGCAACTGCACGGCTCCTGAAGCAGTTGCTTGACCGCCCAGACTCAGCACAGCACGGAGAGCACAAGGCTCACAGGGCCCCTGGCTGGGGTCTGCAGCCCCGCACACCCGGAGGCTGACTCCGGGAGCCCCCAGAAGGTGCCTGACAGACGTCATTTCCCTAGTGCTCTCCTCCCCAGCAGAGACGTGTGCAGGTGATTGGGGCCTGCCCCTGCGTGTCTGGGCTCTCTTCCACAGCCCCAGCTCAGGGAAGCAGCCCCTGAGCCAAGACATGTAGGAGGCGCGGGGCGACCCCGCCTGGAAGCCTAGTGCACAGCATGCGGGAAGCAAGCCTCCTCGGGATAAGAGGAGGCAACCCAGCTGCGTGCGGCTGCAATCACTTCTTGGGCGGAGCCGAGTGCGCCTCCAGTACGACAGAGCTCCAGCTCTGCTCAGAGGCCCGATGTGGCAGAGTTGCTGGCGTGAGGCTGCTCTGCCCTGGGCCAGCCTTGCCCAGACTTGCCTCGCGGCTAGGCTTCCATTCCTGGAAGGAGCAGGCTGCGCGAGACTGGGAGGTGCTACTGGCGCCTTCCTGGCCTCAGCTCCACTCCTGCCTTGCCTTTGCACCTATTCCCCAGGCGTTCTTGTGTAGGGCTTAGTTGCCGGTGGGTTGCACACCTCCAAGCGCTCCAGCAGTGAGGGCTCTATTAGAGGCAATGGGAGGGCAACTGCAGGGCTCCTCAAGCGGTTGCTTGACCGCCCAGACTCAGCACAGCACGGAGAGCACAAGGCTCACAGGGCCCCTGGCTGGGGTCTGCAGCCCCGCACACCCGGAGGCTGACTCCGGGAGCGCCCAGAAGGTGCCTGACAGACGTCATTTCCCTAGTGCTCTCCTCCCCAGCAGAGACGTGTGCAGGTGATTGGGGCCTGCCCCTGCGTGTCTGGGCTCTCTTCCACAGCCCCAGCTCAGGGAAGCAGCCCCTGAGCCAAGACCTGTAGGAGGCGCGGGGCGCCCCCGGCTGGAAGCCTAGTGTACAGCATGCGGGAAGCGAGCCTCTTCGGGAGAAGAGGAGGCAACCCAGCTGCGTGCGGCTGCAATCACTTCTTGGGCGGAACCGAGTGCGCCTCCAGTAGGACAGAGCTCCAGCTCTGCTCAGAGGCCTAATCTGGCAGAGTTGCTGGCGTGAGGCTGCTCTGCCCTGGGCGAGCCTTGCCCAGACTTGGCTAGCGGCAAGGGTTCCTGTCCAGGAAGGAGCAGGCTGCCCGAGACTGGGAGACGCTACTGGCGCCTCCCTGGCCTCAGCTCCACTCCTACCTTGCCTTTGCACATAGTTCAAAGGCGTCCTTTTGGAAGGCTTAGGGGCCGGTGGGTTGCAAACTACCAAGAGCTTCAGCAGTGAGGGCTCTATTAGAGGCAATGAGAGGGCAACTGCAGGGCTCCTCCAGCGGTTGCTTGACCGCCCAGACTCAGCACAGCACAGAGAGCACAAGGCTCACAGAGCCCCTGGCTAGGGTCTGCAGCCCCACACACCCGGCGGCTGACTCCGTGAGCGCCCAGAAGATGTTGACAGACATCATTTCCCTAGTGCTCTCCTCCCTAGCAGAGACGTGTGCAGGTGGTTGGGGCCTGCCCCTGCGTGTCTGGGCTCCCGTCCTCAGCCCCAGCTCAGGGAAGCAGCTCCTGAGTCCAGACCTGTAGGAGGCGCGGAGCGTCCCCGCCTGGAAGCCTAGTGCACAGCATGCGGGAAGCGAGCCTCCTCCGGAGAGGAGGAGGAAGCCCTGCTGCGTGCAGTTGCAATCACTTCTTGGGCGAAGCCGAGTGCGCCTCCAGTACGGCAGAGCTCCAGGTCTGCTCAGAGGCCTAATCTGGCAGAGTTGCTGGCGTGAGGCTGCTCTGCCCTTGGCGAGCCTTGCCCAGACTTGCCTCGCGGCTAGGCTTCCAGTCCAGGAAGGAGCAGGCTGCGCGAGACTGGGAGATGCTACTGGCGCCTTCCTGGCCTCAGCTCCACTCCTGCCTTGCCTTTGCACCTAGTCCCCAGGCGTTCTTGTGGAGGGCTTAGTTACCGGTGGGTTGCACACTGCCAAGCGCTCCAGCAGTGAGGGCTCTATTAGAGGCAATGGGAAGGCAACTTCAGGGCTCCTCCAGCGGTTGCTTGACCGCCCAGACTCAGCACAGCACGGAGAGCACAAGGCTCACAGGGCCCCTGGCTGGGGTCTGCAGCCCCACACACCCGGAAGCTGACTCCGTGAGCGCCCAGAAGGTGCCTGACAGACGTCATTTCGCTAGTGCTCTCCTCCCCAGCAGAGACGTGTGCAGGTGATTGGGGCCTGCCCCTGCGTGTCTGGGCTCCCGTCCTCAGCCCCAGCTCAGGGAAGCAGCTCCTGAGTCCAGACCTGTAGGAGGCGCGAAGCGCCCCCGCCTGGAAGCCTAGTGCACAGCATGCGGGAAGCGAACCTCCTCGGGAGAAGAGGAGGCAACCCAGCTGCGTGCGGCTGCAATCACTTCTTGGGCGGAGCCGAGTGGGCCTCCAGTACGACAGAGCTCCAGCTCTGCTCAGAGGCCCGATGTGGCAGAGTTGCTTGCGTGAGGCTGCTCTGCCCTGGGCGAGCCTTGCCCAGACTTGCCTAGCGGCCAGGGTTCCTGTCCAGGAAGGAGCAGGCTGCACGAGACTGGGAGATGTTACTGGCGCCTCCCTGGCCTCAGCTCCACTCCTGCCTTGCCTTTGCACCTAGTCCCCAGGCGTTCTTGTGTAGCGCTTGGTTGCCGGTGGGTTGCACACTGCCAACCGCTCCAGCAGTGAGGGCTCTATTAGAGGCAATGGAGGGCAACTGCACGGCTCCTGAAGCAGTTGCTTGACCGCCCAGACTCAGCACAGCACGGAGAGCACAAGGCTCACAGGGCCCCTGGCTGGGGTCTGCAGCCCCGCACACCCGGAGGCTGACTCCGGGAGCCCCCAGAAGGTGCCTGACAGACGTCATTTCCCTAGTGCTCTCCTCCCCAGCAGAGACGTGTGCAGGTGATTGGGGCCTGCCCCTGCGTGTCTGGGCTCTCTTCCACAGCCCCAGCTCAGGGAAGCAGCCCCTGAGCCAAGACATGTAGGAGGCGCGGGGCGACCCCGCCTGGAAGCCTAGTGCACAGCATGCGGGAAGCAAGCCTCCTCGGGATAAGAGGAGGCAACCCAGCTGCGTGCGGCTGCAATCACTTCTTGGGCGGAGCCGAGTGCGCCTCCAGTACGACAGAGCTCCAGCTCTGCTCAGAGGCCCGATGTGGCAGAGTTGCTGGCGTGAGGCTGCTCTGCCCTGGGCCAGCCTTGCCCAGACTTGTCTCGCGGCTAGGCTTCCATTCCTGGAAGGATCAGGCTGCGCGAGACTGGGAGATGCTACTGGCGCCTTCCTGGCCTCAGCTCCACTCCTGCCTTGCCTTTACACCTAGTCCCCAGGCGTTCTTGTGGAGGGCTTAGTTGCCGGTGGGTTGCACACTGCCAAGCGCTCCAGCAGTGAGGGCTCTATTAGAGGCAATGGGAGGGCAACTGCAGGGCTCCTCAAGCGGTTGCTTGACCGCCCAGACTCAGCACAGCACGGAGAGCACAAGGCTCACAGGGCCCCTGGCTGGGGTCTGCAGCCCCGCACACCCGGAGGCTGACTCCGGGAGCGCCCAGAAGGTGCCTGACAGACGTCATTTTCCTAGTGCTCTCCTCCCCAGCAGAGACGTGTGCAGGTGATTGGGGCCTGCCCCTGCGTGTCTGGGCTCTCTTCCACAGCCCCAGCTCAGGGAAGCAGCCCCTGAGCCAAGACCTGTAGGAGGCGCGGGGCGCCCCCGGCTGGAAGCCTAGTGTACAGCATGCGGGAAGCGAGCCTCTTCGGGAGAAGAGGAGGCAACCCAGCTGCGTGCGGCTGCAATCACTTCTTGGGCGGAGCCGAGTGCGCCTCCAGTACGACAGAGCTCCAGCTCTGCTCAGAGGCCTAATCTGGCAGAGTTGCTGGCGTGAGGCTGCTCTGCCCTGGGCTAGCCTTGCCCAGACTTGGCTAGCGGCAAGGGTTCCTGTCCAGGAAGGAGCAGGCTGCACGAGACTGGGAGACGCTACTGGCGCCTCCCTGGCCTCAGCTCCACTCCTACCTTGCCTTTGCACATAGTTCAAAGGCGTCCTTTTGGAAGGCTTAGGGGCCGGTGGGTTGCAAACTGCCAAGAGCTTCAGCAGTGAGGGCTCTATTAGAGGCAATGAGAGGGCAACTGCAGGGCTCCTCCAGCGGTTGCTTGACCGCCCAGACTCAGCACAGCACAGAGAGCACAAGGCTCACAGAGCCCCTGGCTAGGGTCTGCAGCCCCACACACCCGGCGGCTGACTCCGTGAGCGCCCAGAAGATGTTGAGAGACATCATTTCCCTAGTGCTCTCCTCCCCAGCAGAGACGTGTGCAGGTGGTTGGGGCCTGCCCCTGCGTGTCTGGGCTCCCGTCCTCAGCCCCAGCTCAGGGAAGCAGCTCCTGAGTCCAGACCTGTAGGAGGCGCGGAGCGTCCCCGCCTGGAAGCCTAGTGCACAGCATGCGGGAAGCGAGCCTCCTCGGGAGAGGAGGAGGAAGCCCTGCTGCGTGCAGTTGCAATCACTTCTTGGGCGAAGCCGAGTGCGCCTCCAGTACGGCAGAGCTCCAGGTCTGCTCAGAGGCCTAATCTGGCAGAGTTGCTGGCGTGAGGCTGCTCTGCCCTTGGCGAGGCTTGCCCAGACTTGCCTCGCGGCTAGGCTTCCAGTCCAGGAAGGAGCAGGCTGCGCGAGACTGGGAGATGCTACTGGCGCCTTCCTGGCCTCAGCTCCACTCCTGCCTTGCCTTTGCACCTAGTCCCCAGGCGTTCTTGTGGAGGGCTTAGTTGCCGGTGGGTTGCACACTGCCAAGCGCTCCAGCAGTGAGGGCTCTATTAGAGGCAATGGGAAGGCAACTTCAGGGCTCCTCCAGCGGTTGCTTGACCGCCCAGACTCAGCACAGCACGGAGAGCACAAGGCTCACAGGGCCCCTGGCTGGGGTCTGCAGCCCCACACACCCGGAAGCTGACTCCGTGAGCGCCCAGAAGGTGCCTGACAGACGGCATTTCCCTAGTGCTCTCCTCCCCAGCAGAGACGTGTGCAGGTGATTGGGGCCTGCCCCTGCGTGTCTGGGCTCCCGTCCTCAGCCCCAGCTCAGTGAAGCAGCTCCTGAGTCAAGACCTGTAGGAGGCGCGAAGCGCCCCCGCCTGGAAGCCTAGTGCACAGCATGTGGGAAGCGAACCTCCTCGGGAGAAGAGGAGGCAACCCAGCTGCGTGCGGCTGCAATCACTTCTTGGGCGGAGCCGAGTGGGCCTCCAGTACGACAGAGCTCCAGCTCTGCTCAGAGGCCCGATGTGGCAGAGTTGCTTGCGTGAGGCTGCTCTGCCCTGGGCGAGCCTTGCCCAGACTTGCCTAGCGGCCAGGGTTCCTGTCCAGGAAGGAGCAGGCTGCACGAGACTGGGAGATGTTACTGGCGCCTCCCTGGCCTCAGCTCCACTCCTACCTTGCCTTTGCACATAGTTCAAAGGCGTCCTTTTGGAAGGCTTAGGGGCCGGTGGGTTGCACACTGCCAAGAGCTCCAGCAGTGAGGGCTCTATTAGAGGCAATGGGAGGGCAACTGCTTGGCTCCTCAAGCGGTTGCTTGACCGCCCTGACTCAGCACAGCACGGAGAGCACAAGGCTCACAGAGCCCCTGGCTAGGGTCTGCAGCCCCACACACCCGGCGGCTGACTCCGTGAGCGCCCAGAAGATGTTGAGAGACATCATTTCCCTAGTGCTCTCCTCCCCAGCAGAGACGTGTGCAGGTGGTTGGGGCCTGCCCCTGCGTGTCTGGGCTCCCGTCCTCAGCCCCAGCTCAGGGAAGCAGCTCCTGAGTCCAGACCTGTAGGAGGCGCGGAGCGTCCCCGCCTGGAAGCCTAGTGCACAGCATGCGGGAAGCGAGCCTCCTCGGGAGAAGAGGAGGAAGCCCTGCTGCGTGCAGTTGAAATCACTTCTTGGGCGAAGCCGAGTGCGCCTCCAGTACGGCAGAGCTCCAGGTCTGCTCAGAGGCCTAATCTGGCAGAGTTGCTGGCGTGAGGCTGCTCTGCCTTGGGCCAGCCTTGCCCAGACTTGCCTCGCGGCTAGGCTTCCAGTCCAGGAAGGAGCAGGCTGCGCGAGACTGGGAGATGCTACTGGCGCCTTCCTGGCCTCAGCTCCACTCCTGCCTTGCCTTTGCACCTAGTCCCCAGGCGTTCTTGTGGAGGGCTTAGTTGCCGGTGGGTTGCACACTGCCAAGCGCTCCAGCAGTGAGGGCTCTATTAGAGGCAATGGGAGGGCAACTGCAGGGCTCCTCAAGCGGTTGCTTGACCGCCCAGACTCAGCACAGCACGGAGAGCACAAGGCTCACAGGGCCCCTGGCTGGGGTCTGCAGCCCCGCACACCCGGAGGCTGACTCCGGGAGCGCCCAGAAGGTGCCTGACAGACGTCATTTCCCTAGTGCTCTCCTCCCCAGCAGAGACGTGTGCAGGTGATTGGGGCCTGCCCCTGCGTGTCTGGGCTCTCTTCCACAGCCCCAGCTCAGGGAAGCAGCCCCTGAGCCAAGACCTGTAGGAGGCGCGGGGCGCCCCCGGCTGGAAGCCTAGTGTACAGCATGCGGGAAGCGAGCCTCTTCGGGAGAAGAGGAGGCAACCCAGCTGCGTGCGGCTGCAATCACTTCTTGGGCGGAGCCGAGTGCGCCTCCAGTACGACAGAGCTCCAGCTCTGCTCAGAGGCCTAATCTGGCAGAGTTGCTGGCGTGAGGCTGCTCTGCCCTTGGCGAGCCTTGCCCAGACTTGCCTCGCGGCTAGGCTTCCAGTCCAGGAAGGAGCAGGCTGCGCGAGACTGGGAGATGCTACTGGCGCCTTCCTGGCCTCAGCTCCACTCCAGCCTTGCCTTTGCACCTAGTCCCCAGGCGTTCTT
The DNA here is from genome assembly GCF_032405125.1 of Capricornis sumatraensis. Taxonomy (NCBI): domain Eukaryota; kingdom Metazoa; phylum Chordata; class Mammalia; order Artiodactyla; family Bovidae; genus Capricornis; species Capricornis sumatraensis. Next base: position 50,208,084 of record NC_091076.1, read on the forward strand.
GTGGAGGGCTTAGTTGCCGGTGGGTTGCACACTGCCAAGCGCTCCAGCAGTGAGGGCTCTATTAGAGGCAATGGGAAGGCAACTTCAGGGCTCCTCCAGCGGTTGCTTGACCGCCCAGACTCAGCACAGCACGGAGAGCACAAGGCTCACAGGGCCCCTGGCTGGGGTCTGCAGACCCACACACCCGGAAGCTGACTCCGTGAGCGCCCAGAAGATGCCTGACAGACGTCATTTCCCTAGTGCTCTCCTCCCCAGCAGAGACGTGTGCAGGTGATTGGGGCCTGCCCCTGCGTGTCTGGGCTCCCGTCCTCAGCCCCAGCTCAGGGAAGCAGCTCCTGAGTCAAGACGTGTAGAAGGCGCGAAGCGCCCCCGCCTGGAAGCCTAGTGCACAGCATGCGGGAAGCGAACCTCCTCGGGAGAAGAGGAGGCAACCCAGCTGCGTGCGGCTGCAATCACTTCTTGGGCGGAGCCGAGTGGGCCTCCAGTACGACAGAGCTCCAGCTCTGCTCAGAGGCCCGATGTGGCAGAGTTGCTTGCGTGAGGCTGCTCTGCCCTGGGCGAGCCTTGCCCAGACTTGCCTAGCGGCCAGGGTTCCTGTCCAGGAAGGAGCAGGCTGCACGAGACTGGGAGATGTTACTGGCGCCTCCCTGGCCTCAGCTCCACTCCTACCTTGCCTTTGCACCTAGTTCAAAGGCGTCCTTTTGGAAGGCTTAGGGGCCGGTGGGTTGCACACTGCCAAGAGCTCCAGCAGTGAGGGCTCTATTAGAGGCAATGGGAGGGCAACTGCTTGGCTCCTCAAGCGGTTGCTTGACCGCCCTGACTCAGCACAGCACGGAGAGCACAAGGCTCACAGAGCCCCTGGCTAGGGTCTGCAGCCCCACACACCCGGCGGCTGACTCCGTGAGCGCCCAGAAGATGTTGACAGACATCATTTCCCTAGTGCTCTCCTCCCCAGCAGAGACGTGTGCAGGTGGTTGGGGCCTGCCCCTGCGTGTCTGGGCTCCCGTCCTCAGCCCCAGCTCAGGGAAGCAGCTCCTGAGTCCAGACCTGTAGGAGGCGCGGAGCGTCCCCGCCTGGAAGCCTAGTGCACAGCATGCGGGAAGCGAGCCTCCTCGGGAGAAGAGGAGGAAGCCCTGCTGCGTGCAGTTGAAATCACTTCTTGGGCGAAGCCGAGTGCGCCTCCAGTACGGCAGAGCTCCAGGTCTGCTCAGAGGCCTAATCTGGCAGAGTTGCTGGCGTGAGGCTGCTCTGCCCTGGGCCAGCCTTGCCCAGACTTGCCTCGCGGCTAGGCTTCCAGTCCAGGAAGGAGCAGGCTGCGCGAGACTGGGAGATGCTACTGGCGCCTTCCTGGCCTCAGCTCCACTCCTGCCTTGCCTTTGCACCTAGTCCCCAGGCGTTCTTGTGGAGGGCTTAGTTGCCGGTGGGTTGCACACTGCCAAGCGCTCCAGCAGTGAGGGCTCTATTAGAGGCAATGGGAGGGCAACTGCAGGGCTCCTCAAGCGGTTGCTTGACCGCCCAGACTCAGCACAGCACGGAGAGCACAAGGCTCACAGGGCCCCTGGCTGGGGTCTGCAGCCCCGCACACCCGGAGGCTGACTCCGGGAGCGCCCAGAAGGTGCCTGACAGACGTCATTTCCCTAGTGCTCTCCTCCCCAGCAGAGACGTGTGCAGGTGATTGGGGCCTGCCCCTGCGTGTCTGGGCTCTCTTCCACAGCCCCAGCTCAGGGAAGCAGCCCCTGAGCCAAGACCTGTAGGAGGCGCGGGGCGCCCCCGGCTGGAAGCCTAGTGTACAGCATGCGGGAAGCGAGCCTCTTCGGGAGAAGAGGAGGCAACCCAGCTGCGTGCGGCTGCAATCACTTCTTGGGCGGAGCCGAGTGCGCCTCCAGTACGACAGAGCTCCAGGTCTGCTCAGAGGCCTAATCTGGCAGAGTTGCTGGCGTGAGGCTGCTCTGCCCTTGGCGAGCCTTGCCCAGACTTGCCTCGCGGCTAGGCTTCCAGTCCAGGAAGGAGCAGGCTGCGCGAGACTGGGAGATGCTACTGGCGCCTTCCTGGCCTCAGCTCCACTCCAGCCTTGCCTTTGCACCTAGTCCCCAGGCGTTCTTGTGGAGGGCTTAGTTGCCGGTGGGTTGCACACTGCCAAGCGCTCCAGCAGTGAGGGCTCTATTAGAGGCAATGGGAAGGCAACTTCAGGGCTCCTCCAGCGGTTGCTTGACCGCCCAGACTCAGCACAGCACGGAGAGCACAAGGCTCACAGGGCCCCTGGCTGGGGTCTGCAGACCCACACACCCGGAAGCTGACTCCGTGAGCGCCCAGAAGATGCCTGACAGACGTCATTTCCCTAGTGCTCTCCTCCCCAGCAGAGACGTGTGCAGGTGATTGGGGCCTGCCCCTGCGTGTCTGGGCTCCCGTCCTCAGCCCCAGCTCAGGGAAGCAGCTCCTGAGTCAAGACGTGTAGAAGGCGCGAAGCGCCCCCGCCTGGAAGCCTAGTGCACAGCATGCGGGAAGCGAACCTCCTCGGGAGAAGAGGAGGCAACCCAGCTGCGTGCGGCTGCAATCACTTCTTGGGCGGAGCCGAGTGGGCCTCCAGTACGACAGAGCTCCAGCTCTGCTCAGAGGCCCGATGTGGCAGAGTTGCTTGCGTGAGGCTGCTCTGCCCTGGGCGAGCCTTGCCCAGACTTGCCTAGCGGCCAGGGTTCCTGTCCAGGAAGGAGCAGGATGCACGAGACTGGGAGATGTTACTGGCGCCTCCCTGGCCTCAGCTCCACTCCTACCTTGCCTTTGCACATAGTTCAAAGGCGTCCTTTTGAAAGGCTTAGGGGCCGGTGGGTTGCAAACTGCCAAGAGCTTCAGCAGTGAGGGCTCTATTAGAGGCAATGAGAGGGCAACTGCAGGGCTCCTCCAGCGGTTGCTTGACCGCCCAGACTCAGCACAGCACAGAGAGCACAAGGCTCACAGAGCCCCTGGCTAGGGTCTGCAGCCCCACACACCCGGCGGCTGACTCCGTGAGCGCCCAGAAGATGTTGACAGACATCATTTCCCTAGTGCTCTCCTCCCCAGCAGAGACGTGTGCAGGTGGTTGGGGCCTGCCCCTGCGTGTCTGGGCTCCCGTCCTCAGCCCCAGCTCAGGGAAGCAGCTCCTGAGTCCAGACCTGTAGGAGGCGCGGAGCGTCCCCGCCTGGAAGCCTAGTGCACAGCATGCGGGAAGCGAGCCTCCTCGGGAGAGGAGGAGGAAGCCCTGCTGCGTGCAGTTGCAATCACTTCTTGGGCGAAGCCGAGTGCGCCTCCAGTACGGCAGAGCTCCAGGTCTGCTCAGAGGCCTAATCTGGCAGAGTTGCTGGCGTGAGGCTGCTCTGCCCTGGGCCAGCCTTGCCCAGACTTGCCTCGCGGCTAGGCTTCCAGTCCAGGAAGGAGCAGGCTGCGCGAGACTGGGAGATGCTACTGGCGCCTTCCTGGCCTCAGCTCCACTCCTGCCTTGCCTTTGCACCTAGTCCCCAGGCGTTCTTGTGGAGGGCTTAGTTGCCGGTGGGTTGCACACTGCCAAGCGCTCCAGCAGTGAGGGCTCTATTAGAGGCAATGGGAAGGCAACTTCAGGGCTCCTCCAGCGGTTGCTTGACGCCCAGACTCAGCACAGCACGGAGAGCACAAGGCTCACAGGGCCCCTGGCTGGGGTCTGCAGCCCCACACACCCGGAAGCTGACTCCATGAGCGCCCAGAAGGTGCCTGACAGACGTCATTTCCCTAGTACTCTCCTCCCCAGCAGAGACGTGTGCAGGTGATTGGGGCCTGCCCCTGCGTGTCTGGGCTCCCGTCCTCAGCCCCAGCTCAGGGAAGCAGCTCCTGAGTCAAGACCTGTAGGAGGCGCGAAGCGCCCCCGCCTGGAAGCCTAGTGCACAGCATGCGGGAAGCGAACCTCCTCGGGAGAAGAGGAGGCAACCCAGCTGCGTGCGGCTGCAATCACTTCTTGGGCGGAGCCGAGTGGGCCTCCAGTACGACAGAGCTCCAGCTCTGCTCAGAGGCCCGATGTGGCAGAGTTGCTTGCGTGAGGCTGCTCTGCCCTGGGCGAGCCTTGCCCAGACTTGCCTAGCGGCCAGGGTTCCTGTCCAGGAAGGAGCAGGCTGCACGAGACTGGGAGATGTTACTGGCGCCTCCCTGGCCTCAGCTCCACTCCTACCTTGCCTTTGCACCTAGTTCAAAGGCGTCCTTTTGGAAGGCTTAGGGGCCGGTGGGTTGCACACTGCCAAGAGCTCCAGCAGTGAGGGCTCTATTAGAGGCAATGGGAGGGCAACTGCTTGGCTCCTCAAGCGGTTGCTTGACCGCCCTGACTCAGCACAGCACGGAGAGCACAAGGCTCACAGAGCCCCTGGCTAGGGTCTGCAGCCCCACACACCCGGCGGCTGACTCCGTGAGCGCCCAGAAGATGTTGACAGACATCATTTCCATAGTGCTCTCCTCCCCAGCAGAGACGTGTGCAGCAGGTTGGGGCCTGCCCCTGCGTGTCTGGGCTCCCGTCCTCAGCCCCAGCTCAGGGAAGCAGCTCCTGAGTCCAGACCTGTAGGAGGCGCGGAGCGTCCCCGCCTGGAAGCCTAGTGCACAGCATGCGGGAAGCGAGCCTCCTCGGGAGAAGAGGAGGAAGCCCTGCTGCGTGCAGTTGCAATCACTTCTTGGGCGAAGCCGAGTGCGCCTCCAGTACGACAGAGCTCCAGCTCTGCTCAGAGTCCCGATGTGGCAGAGTTGCTGGCGTGAGGCTGCTCTGCCCTGGGCCAGCCTTGCCCAGACTTGTCTCGCGGCTAGGCTTCCATTCCTGGAAGGATCAGGCTGCGCGAGACTGGGAGATGCTACTGGCGCCTTCCTGGCCTCAGCTCCACTCCTGCCTTGCCTTTGCACCTAGTCCCCAGGCGTTCTTGTGTAGGGCTTAGTTGCTGGTGGGTTGCACACTGCCAAGCGCTCCAGCAGTGAGGGCTCTATTAGAGGCAATGGGAGGGCAACTGCAGGGCTCCTCAAGCGGTTGCTTGACCGCCCAGACTCAGCACAGCACGGAGAGCACAAGGCTCACAGGGCCCCTGGCTGGGGTCTGCAGCCCCACACACCCGGAAGCTGACTCCGTGAGCGCCCAGAAGGTGCCTGACAGACGTCATTTCCCTAGTGCTCTCCTCCCCAGCAGAGACGTGTGCAGGTGATTGGGGCCTGCCCCTGCGTGTCTGGGCTCCCGTCCTCAGCCCCAGCTCAGGGAAGCAGCTCCTGAGTCAAGACCTGTAGAAGGCGCGAAGCGCCCCCGCCTGGAAGCCTAGTGCACAGCATGCGGGAAGCGAACCTCCTCGGGAGAAGAGGAGGCAACCCAGCTGCGTGCGGCTGCAATCACTTCTTGGGCGGAGCCGAGTGGGCCTCCAGTACGACAGAGCTCCAGCTCTGCTCAGAGGCCCGATGTGGCAGAGTTGCTTGCGTGAGGCTGCTCTGCCCTGGGCGAGCCTTGCCCAGACTTGCCTAGCGGCCAGGGTTCCTGTCCAGGAAGGAGCAGGCTGCACGAGACTGGGAGATGTTACTGGCGCCTCCCTGGCCTCAGCTCCACTCCTACCTTGCCTTTGCACCTAGTTCAAAGGCGTCCTTTTGGAAGGCTTAGGGGCCGGTGGGTTGCACACTGCCAAGAGCTCCAGCAGTGAGGGCTCTATTAGAGGCAATGGGAGGGCAACTGCTTGGCTCCTCAAGCGGTTGCTTGACCGCCCTGACTCAGCACAGCACGGAGAGCACAAGGCTCACAGAGCCCCTGGCTAGGGTCTGCAGCCCCACACACCCGGCGGCTGACTCCGTGAGCGCCCAGAAGATGTTGACAGACATCATTTCCCTAGTGCTCTCCTCCCCAGCAGAGACGTGTGCAGGTGGTTGGGGCCTGCCCCTGCGTGTCTGGGCTCCCGTCCTCAGCCCCAGCTCAGGGAAGCAGCTCCTGAGTCCAGACCTGTAGGAGGCGCGGAGCGTCCCCGCCTGGAAGCCTAGTGCACAGCATGCGGGAAGCGAGCCTCCTCGGGAGAAGAGGAGGAAGCCCTGCTGCGTGCAGTTGAAATCACTTCTTGGGCGAAGCCGAGTGCGCCTCCAGTACGGCAGAGCTCCAGGTCTGCTCAGAGGCCTAATCTGGCAGAGTTGCTGGCGTGAGGCTGCTCTGCCCTGGGCCAGCCTTGCCCAGACTTGCCTCGCGGCTAGGCTTCCAGTCCAGGAAGGAGCAGGCTGCGCGAGACTGGGAGATGCTACTGGCGCCTTCCTGGCCTCAGCTCCACTCCTGCCTTGCCTTTGCACCTAGTCCCCAGGCGTTCTTGTGGAGGGCTTAGTTGCCGGTGGGTTGCACACTGCCAAGCGCTCCAGCAGTGAGGGCTCTATTAGAGGCAATGGGAGGGCAACTGCAGGGCTCCTCAAGCGGTTGCTTGACCGCCCAGACTCAGCACAGCACGGAGAGCACAAGGCTCACAGGGCCCCTGGCTGGGGTCTGCAGCCCCGCACACCCGGAGGCTGACTCCGGGAGCGCCCAGAAGGTGCCTGACAGACGTCATTTCCCTAGTGCTCTCCTCCCCAGCAGAGACGTGTGCAGGTGATTGGGGCCTGCCCCTGCGTGTCTGGGCTCTCTTCCACAGCCCCAGCTCAGGGAAGCAGCCCCTGAGCCAAGACCTGTAGGAGGCGCGGGGCGCCCCCGGCTGGAAGCCTAGTGTACAGCATGCGGGAAGCGAGCCTCTTCGGGAGAAGAGGAGGCAACCCAGCTGCGTGCGGCTGCAATCACTTCTTGGGCGGAGCCGAGTGCGCCTCCAGTACGACAGAGCTCCAGCTCTGCTCAGAGGCCTAATCTGGCAGAGTTGCTGGCGTGAGGCTGCTCTGCCCTGGGCGAGCCTTGCCCAGACTTGGCTAGCGGCAAGGGTTCCTGTCCAGGAAGGAGCAGGCTGCACGAGACTGGGAGACGCTACTGGCGCCTCCCTGGCCTCAGCTCCACTCCTACCTTGCCTTTGCACATAGTTCAAAGGCGTCCTTTTGGAAGGCTTAGGGGCCGGTGGGTTGCACACTGCCAAGAGCTCCAGCAGTGAGGGCTCTATTAGAGGCAATGGGAGGGCAACTGCTTGGCTCCTCAAGCGGTTGCTTGACCGCCCTGACTCAACACAGCACGGAGAGCACAAGGCTCACAGAGCCCCTGGCTAGGGTCTGCAGCCCCACACACCCGGCGGCTGACTCCGTGAGCGCCCAGAAGATGTTGACAGACATCATTTCCATAGTGCTCTCCTCCCCAGCAGAGACGTGTGCAGCAGGTTGGGGCCTGCCCCTGCGTGTCTGGGCTCCCGTCCTCAGCCCCAGCTCAGGGAAGCAGCTCCTGAGTCCAGACCTGTAGGAGGCGCGGAGCGTCCCCGCCTGGAAGCCTAGTGCACAGCATGCGGGAAGCGAGCCTCCTCGGGAGAAGAGGAGGAAGCCCTGCTGCGTGCAGTTGCAATCACTTCTTGGGCGAAGCCGAGTGCGCCTCCAGTACGACAGAGCTCCAGCTCTGCTCAGAGTCCCGATGTGGCAGAGTTGCTGGCGTGAGGCTGCTCTGCCCTGGGCCAGCCTTGCCCAGACTTGTCTCGCGGCTAGGCTTCCATTCCTGGAAGGATCAGGCTGCGCGAGACTGGGAGATGCTACTGGCGCCTTCCTGGCCTCAGCTCCACTCCTGCCTTGCCTTTGCACCTAGTCCCCAGGCGTTCTTGTGGAGGGCTTAGTTGCCGGTGGGTTGCACACTGCCAAGCGCTCCAGCAGTGAGGGCTCTATTAGAGGCAATGGGAAGGCAACTTCAGGGCTCCTCCAGCGGTTGCTTGACGCCCAGACTCAGCACAGCACGGAGAGCACAAGGCTCACAGGGCCCCTGGCTGGGGTCTGCAGCCCCACACACCCGGAAGCTGACTCCATGAGCGCCCAGAAGGTGCCTGACAGACGTCATTTCCCTAGTACTCTCCTCCCCAGCAGAGACGTGTGCAGGTGATTGGGGCCTGCCCCTGCGTGTCTGGGCTCCCGTCCTCAGCCCCAGCTCAGGGAAGCAGCTCCTGAGTCAAGACCTGTAGGAGGCGCGAAGCGCCCCCGCCTGGAAGCCTAGTGCACAGCATGCGGGAAGCGAACCTCCTCGGGAGAAGAGGAGGCAACCCAGCTGCGTGCGGCTGCAATCACTTCTTGGGCGGAGCCGAGTGGGCCTCCAGTACGACAGAGCTCCAGCTCTGCTCAGAGGCCCGATGTGGCAGAGTTGCTTGCGTGAGGCTGCTCTGCCCTGGGCGAGCCTTGCCCAGACTTGCCTAGCGGCCAGGGTTCCTGTCCAGGAAGGAGCAGGCTGCACGAGACTGGGAGATGTTACTGGCGCCTCCCTGGCCTCAGCTCCACTCCTACCTTGCCTTTGCACCTAGTTCAAAGGCGTCCTTTTGGAAGGCTTAGGGGCCGGTGGGTTGCACACTGCCAAGAGCTCCAGCAGTGAGGGCTCTATTAGAGGCAATGGGAGGGCAACTGCTTGGCTCCTCAAGCGGTTGCTTGACCGCCCTGACTCAGCACAGCACGGAGAGCACAAGGCTCACAGAGCCCCTGGCTAGGGTCTGCAGCCCCACACACCCGGCGGCTGACTCCGTGAGCGCCCAGAAGATGTTGACAGACATCATTTCCATAGTGCTCTCCTCCCCAGCAGAGACGTGTGCAGCAGGTTGGGGCCTGCCCCTGAGTGTCTGGGCTCCCGTCCTCAGCCCCAGCTCAGGGAAGCAGCTCCTGAGTCCAGACCTGTAGGAGGCGCGGAGCGTCCCCGCCTGGAAGCCTAGTGCACAGCATGCGGGAAGCGAGCCTCCTCGGGAGAAGAGGAGGAAGCCCTGCTGCGTGCAGTTGCAATCACTTCTTGGGCGAAGCCGAGTGCGCCTCCAGTACGGCAGAGCTCCAGGTCTGCTCAGAGGCCTAATCTGGCAGAGTTGCTGGCGTGAGGCTGCTCTGCCCTGGGCCAGCCTTGCCCAGACTTGCCTCGCGGCTAGGCTTCCAGTCCAGGAAGGAGCAGGCTGCGCGAGACTGGGAGATGCTACTGGCGCCTTCCTGGCCTCAGCTCCACTCCTGCCTTGTCTTTGCACCTAGTCCCCAGGCGTTCTTGTGGAGGGCTTAGTTGCCGGTGGGTTGCACACTGCCAAGCGCTCCAGCAGTGAGGGCTCTATTAGAGGCAATGGGAGGGCAACTGCAGGGCTCCTCAAGCGGTTGCTTGACCGCCCAGACTCAGCACAGCACGGAGAGCACAAGGCTCACAGGGCCCCTGGCTGGGGTCTGCAGCCCCGCACACCCGGAGGCTGACTCCGGGAGCGCCCAGAAGGTGCCTGACAGACGTCATTTCCCTAGTGCTCTCCTCCCCAGCAGAGACGTGTGCAGGTGATTGGGGCCTGCCCCTGCGTGTCTGGGCTCTCTTCCACAGCCCCAGCTCAGGGAAGCAGCCCCTGAGCCAAGACCTGTAGGAGGCGCGGGGCGCCCCCGGCTGGAAGCCTAGTGTACAGCATGCGGGAAGCGAGCCTCTTCGGGAGAAGAGGAGGCAACCCAGCTGCGTGCGGCTGCAATCACTTCTTGGGCGGAGCCGAGTGCGCCTCCAGTACGACAGAGCTCCAGCTCTGCTCAGAGGCCTAATCTGGCAGAGTTGCTGGCGTGAGGCTGCTCTGCCCTGGGCGAGCCTTGCCCAGACTTGGCTAGCGGCAAGGGTTCCTGTCCAGGAAGGAGCAGGCTGCACGAGACTGGGAGACGCTACTGGCGCCTCCCTGGCCTCAGCTCCACTCCTACCTTGCCTTTGCACATAGTTCAAAGGCGTCCTTTTGGAAGGCTTAGGGGCCGGTGGGTTGCACACTGCCAAGAGCTCCAGCAGTGAGGGCTCTATTAGAGGCAATGGGAGGGCAACTGCTTGGCTCCTCAAGCGGTTGCTTGACCGCCATGACTCAGCACAGCACGGAGAGCACAAGGCTCACAGAGCCCCTGGCTAGGGTCTGCAGCCCCACACACCCGGCGGCTGACTCCGTGAGCGCCCAGAAGATGTTGACAGACATCATTTCCATAGTGCTCTCCTCCCCAGCAGAGACGTGTGCAGCAGGTTGGGGCCTGCCCCTGCGTGTCTGGGCTCCCGTCCTCAGCCCCAGCTCAGGGAAGCAGCTCCTGAGTCCAGACCTGTAGGAGGCGCGGAGCGTCCCCGCCTGGAAGCCTAGTGCACAGCATGCGGGAAGCGAGCCTCCTCGGGAGAAGAGGAGGAAGCCCTGCTGCGTGCAGTTGCAATCACTTCTTGGGCGAAGCCGAGTGCGCCTCCAGTACGACAGAGCTCCAGCTCTGCTCAGAGTCCCGATGTGGCAGAGTTGCTGGCGTGAGGCTGCTCTGCCCTGGGCCAGCCTTGCCCAGACTTGTCTCGCGGCTAGGCTTCCATTCCTGGAAGGATCAGGCTGCGCGAGACTGGGAGATGCTACTGGCGCCTTCCTGGCCTCAGCTCCACTCCTGCCTTGCCTTTGCACCTAGTCCCCAGGCGTTCTTGTGGAGGGCTCAGTTGCCGGTGGGTTGCACACTGCCAAGCGCTCCAGCAGTGAGGGCTCTATTAGAGGCAATGGGAAGGCAACTTCAGGGCTCCTCCAGCGGTTGCTTGACGCCCAGACTCAGCACAGCACGGAGAGCACAAGGCTCACAGGGCCCCTGGCTGGGGTCTGCAGCCCCACACACCCGGAAGCTGACTCCATGAGCGCCCAGAAGGTGCCTGACAGACGTCATTTCCCTAGTACTCTCCTCCCCAGCAGAGACGTGTGCAGGTGATTGGGGCCTGCCCCTGCGTGTCTGGGCTCCCGTCCTCAGCCCCAGCTCAGGGAAGCAGCTCCTGAGTCAAGACCTGTAGGAGGCGCGAAGCGCCCCCGCCTGGAAGCCTAGTGCACAGCATGCGGGAAGCGAACCTCCTCGGGAGAAGAGGAGGCAACCCAGCTGCGTGCGGCTGCAATCACTTCTTGGGCGGAGCCGAGTGGGCCTCCAGTACGACAGAGCTCCAGCTCTGCTCAGAGGCCCGATGTGGCAGAGTTGCTTGCGTGAGGCTGCTCTGCCCTGGGCGAGCCTTGCCCAGACTTGCCTAGCGGCCAGGGTTCCTGTCCAGGAAGGAGCAGGCTGCACGAGACTGGGAGATGTTACTGGCGCCTCCCTGGCCTCAGCTCCACTCCTACCTTGCCTTTGCACCTAGTTCAAAGGCGTCCTTTTGGAAGGCTTAGGGGCCGGTGGCTTGCACACTGCCAAGAGCTCCAGCAGTGAGGGCTCTATTAGAGGCAATGGGAGGGCAACTGCTTGGCTCCTCAAGCGGTTGCTTGACCGCCCTGACTCAGCACAGCACGGAGAGCACAAGGCTCACAGAGCCCCTGGCTAGGGTCTGCAGCCCCACACACCCGGCGGCTGACTCCGTGAGCGCCCAGAAGATGTTGACAGACATCATTTCCCTAGTGCTCTCCTCCCCAGCAGAGACGTGTGCAGGTGGTTGGGGCCTGCCCCTGCGTGTCTGGGCTCCCGTCCTCAGCCCCAGCTCAGGGAAGCAGCTCCTGAGTCCAGACCTGTAGGAGGCGCGGAGCGTCCCCGCCTGGAAGCCTAGTGCACAGCATGCGGGAAGCGAGCCTCCTCGGGAGAAGAGGAGGAAGCCCTGCTGCGTGCAGTTGAAATCACTTCTTGGGCGAAGCCGAGTGCGCCTCCAGTACGGCAGAGCTCCAGGTCTGCTCAGAGGCCTAATCTGGCAGAGTTGCTGGCGTGAGGCTGCTCTGCCCAGGGCCAGCCTTGCCCAGACTTGCCTCGCGGCTAGGCTTCCAGTCCAGGAAGGAGCAGGCTGCGCGAGACTGGGAGATGCTACTGGCGCCTTCCTGGCCTCAGCTCCACTCCTGCCTTGCCTTTGCACCTAGTCCCCAGGCGTTCTTGTGGAGGGCTTAGTTGCCGGTGGGTTGCACACTGCCAAGCGCTCCAGCAGTGAGGGCTCTATTAGAGGCAATGGGAGGGCAACTGCAGGGCTCCTCAAGCGGTTGCTTGACCGCCCAGACTCAGCACAGCACGGAGAGCACAAGGCTCACAGGGCCCCTGGCTGGGGTCTGCAGCCCCGCACACCCGGAGGCTGACTCCGGGAGCGCCCAGAAGGTGCCTGACAGACGTCATTTCCCTAGTGCTCTCCTCCCCAGCAGAGACGTGTGCAGGTGATTGGGGCCTGCCCCTGCGTGTCTGGGCTCTCTTCCACAGCCCCAGCTCAGGGAAGCAGCCCCTGAGCCAAGACCTGTAGGAGGCGCGGGGCGCCCCCGGCTGGAAGCCTAGTGTACAGCATGCGGGAAGCGAGCCTCTTCGGGAGAAGAGGAGGCAACCCAGCTGCGTGCGGCTGCAATCACTTCTTGGGCGGAGCCGAGTGCGCCTCCAGTACGACAGAGCTCCAGCTCTGCTCAGGGGCCTAATCTGGCAGAGTTGCTGGCGTGAGGCTGCTCTGCCCTTGGCGAGCCTTGCCCAGACTTGGCTAGCGGCAAGGGTTCCTGTCCAGGAAGGAGCAGGCTGCACGAGACTGGGAGACGCTACTGGCGCCTCCCTGGCCTCAGCTCCACTCCTACCTTGCCTTTGCACATAGTTCAAAGGCGTCCTTTTGGAAGGCTTAGGGGCCGGTGGGTTGCACACTGCCAAGAGCTCCAGCAGTGAGGGCTCTATTAGAGGCAATGGGAGGGCAACTGCTTGGCTCCTCAAGCGGTTGCTTGACCGCCCTGACTCAGCACAGCACGGAGAGCACAAGGCTCACAGAGCCCCTGGCTAGGGTCTGCAGCCCCACACACCCGGCGGCTGACTCCGTGAGCGCCCAGAAGATGTTGACAGACATCATTTCCATAGTGCTCTCCTCCCCAGCAGAGACGTGTGCAGCAGGTTGGGGCCTGCCCCTGCGTGTCTGGGCTCCCGTCCTCAGCCCCAGCTCAGGGAAGCAGCTCCTGAGTCCAGACCTGTAGGAGGCGCGGAGCGTCCCCGCCTGGAAGCCTAGTGCACAGCATGCGGGAAGCGAGCCTCCTCGGGAGAAGAGGAGGAAGCCCTGCTGCGTGCAGTTGCAATCACTTCTTGGGCGAAGCCGAGTGCGCCTCCAGTACGACAGAGCTCCAGCTCTGCTCAGAGTCCCGATGTGGCAGAGTTGCTGGCGTGAGGCTGCTCTGCCCTGGGCCAGCCTTGCCCAGACTTGTCTCGTGGCTAGGCTTCCATTCCTGGAAGGATCAGGCTGCGCGAGACTGGGAGATGCTACTGGCGCCTCCCTGGCCTCAGCTCCACTCCTGCCTTGCCTTTGCACCTAGTCCCCAGGCGTTCTTGTGTAGGGCTTAGTTGCCGGTGGGTTGCACACTGCCAAGCGCTCCAGCAGTGAGGGCTCTATTAGAGGCAATGGGAGGGCAACTGCAGGGCTCCTCAAGCGGTTGCTTGACCGCCCAGACTCAGCACAGCACGGAGAGCACAAGGCTCACAGGGCCCCTGGCTGCGGTCTGCAGCCCCACACACCCGGAAACTGACTCCGTGAGCGCCCAGAAGGTGCCTGACAGACGTCATTTCCCTAGTGCTCTCCTCCCCAGCAGAGACGTGTGCAGGTGATTGGGGCCTGCCCCTGCGTGTCTGGGCTCCCGTCCTCAGCCCCAGCTCAGGGAAGCAGCTCCTGAGTCAAGACTTGTAGAAGGCGCGAAGCGCCCCCGCCTGGAAGCCTAGTGCACAGCATGCGGGAAGCGAACCTCCTCGGGAGAAGAGGAGGCAACCCAGCTGCGTGCGGCTGCAATCACTTCTTGGGCGGAGCCGAGTGGGCCTCCAGTACGACAGAGCTCCAGCTCTGCTCAGAGGCCCGATGTGGCAGAGTTGCTTGCGTGAGGCTCCTCTGCCCTGGGCGAGCCTTGCCCAGACTTGCCTAGCGGCCAGGGTTCCTGTCCAGGAAGGAGCAGGCTGCACGAGACTGGGAGATGTTACTGGCGCCTCCCTGGCCTCAGCTCCACTCCTACCTTGCCTTTGCACCTAGTTCAAAGGCGTCCTTTTGGAAGGCTTAGAGGCCGGTGGGTTGCACACTGCCAAGAGCTCCAGCAGTGAGGGCTCTATTAGAGGCAATGGGAGGGCAACTGCTTGGCTCCTCAAGCGGTTGCTTGACCGCCCTGACTCAGCACAGCACGGAGAGCACAAGGCTCACAGAGCCCCTGGCTAGGGTCTGCAGCCCCACACACCCGGCGGCTGACTCCGTGAGCGCCCAGAAGATGTTGAGAGACATCATTTCCCTAGTGCTCTCCTCCCCAGCAGAGACGTGTGCAGGTGGTTGGGGCCTGCCCCTGCGTGTCTGGGCTCCCGTCCTCAGCCCCAGCTCAGGGAAGCAGCTCCTGAGTCCAGACCTGTAGGAGGCGCGGAGCGTCCCCGCCTGGAAGCCTAGTGCACAGCATGCGGGAAGCGAGCCTCCTCGGGAGAAGAGGAGGAAGCCCTGCTGCGTGCAGTTGAAATCACTTCTTGGGCGAAGCCGAGTGCGCCTCCAGTACGGCAGAGCTCCAGGTCTGCTCAGAGGCCTAATCTGGCAGAGTTGCTGGCGTGAGGCTGCTCTGCCCTGGGCCAGCCTTGCCCAGACTTGCCTCGCGGCTAGGCTTCCAGTCCAGGAAGGAGCAGGCTGCGCGAGACTGGGAGATGCTACTGGCGCCTTCCTGGCCTCAGCTCCACTCCTGCCTTGCCTTTGCACCTAGTCCCCAGGCGTTCTTGTGGAGGGCTTAGTTGCCGGTGGGTTGCACACTGCCAAGCGCTCCAGCAGTGAGGGCTCTATTAGAGGCAATGGGAGGGCAACTGCAGGGCTCCTCCAGCGGTTGCTTGACCGCCCAGACTCAGCACAGCACGGAGAGCACAAGGCTCACAGGGCCCCTGGCTGGGGTCTGCAGCCCCGCACACCCGGAGGCTGACTCCGGGAGCGCCCAGAAGGTGCCTGACAGACGTCATTTCCCTAGTGCTCTCCTCCCCAGCAGAGACGTGTGCAGGTGATTGGGGCCTGCCCCTGCGTGTCTGGGCTCTCTTCCACAGCCCCAGCTCAGGGAAGCAGCCCCTGAGCCAAGACCTGTAGGAGGCGCGGGGCGCCCCCGGCTGGAAGCCTAGTGTACAGCATGCGGGAAGCGAGCCTCTTCGGGAGAAGAGGAGGCAACCCAGCTGCGTGCGGCTGCAATCACTTCTTGGGCGGAGCCGAGTGCGCCTCCAGTACGACAGAGCTCCAGCTCTGCTCAGAGGCCTAATCTGGCAGAGTTGCTGGCGTGAGGCTGCTCTGCCCTGGGCGAGCCTTGCCCAGACTTGGCTAGCGGCAAGGGTTCCTGTCCAGGAAGGAGCAGGCTGCACGAGACTGGGAGACGCTACTGGCGCCTCCCTGGCCTCAGCTCCACTCCTACCTTGCCTTTGCACATAGTTCAAAGGCGTCCTTTTGGAAGGCTTAGGGGCCGGTGGGTTGCAAACTGCCAAGAGCTTCAGCAGTGAGGGCTCTATTAGAGGCAATGAGAGGGCAACTGCAGGGCTCCTCCAGCGGTTGCTTGACCGCCCAGACTCAGCACAGCACAGAGAGCACAAGGCTCACAGAGCCCCTGGCTAGGGTCTGCAGCCCCACACACCCGGCGGCTGACTCCGTGAGCGCCCAGAAGATGTTGACAGACATCATTTCCCTAGTGCTCTCCTCCCCAGCAGAGACGTGTGCAGGTGGTTGGGGCCTGCCCCTGCGTGTCTGGGCTCCCGTCCTCAGCCCCAGCTCAGGGAAGCAGCTCCTGAGTCCAGACCTGTAGGAGGCGCGGAGCGTCCCCGCCTGGAAGCCTAGTGCACAGCATGCGGGAAGCGAGCCTCCTCGGGAGAAGAGGAGGAAGCCCTGCTGCGTGCAGTTGCAATCACTTCTTGGGCGAAGCCGAGTGCGCCTCCAGTACGGCAGAGCTCCAGGTCTGCTCAGAGGCCTAATCTGGCAGAGTTGCTGGCGTGAGGCTGCTCTGCCCTGGGCCAGCCTTGCCCAGACTTGCCTCGCGGCTAGGCTTCCAGTCCAGGAAGGAGCAGGCTGCGCGAGACTGGGAGATGCTACTGGCGCCTTCCTGGCCTCAGCTCCACTCCTGCCTTGCCTTTGCACCTAGTCCCCAGGCGTTCTTGTGGAGGGCTCAGTTGCCGGTGGGTTGCACACTGCCAAGCGCTCCAGCAGTGAGGGCTCTATTAGAGGCAATGGGAAGGCAACTTCAGGGCTCCTCCAGCGGTTGCTTGACGCCCAGACTCAGCACAGCACGGAGAGCACAAGGCTCACAGGGCCCCTGGCTGGGGTCTGCAGCCCCACACACCCGGAAGCTGACTCCATGAGCGCCCAGAAGGTGCCTGACAGACGTCATTTCCCTAGTACTCTCCTCCCCAGCAGAGACGTGTGCAGGTGATTGGGGCCTGCCCCTGCGTGTCTGGGCTCCCGTCCTCAGCCCCAGCTCAGGGAAGCAGCTCCTGAGTCAAGACCTGTAGGAGGCGCGAAGCGCCCCCGCCTGGAAGCCTAGTGCACAGCATGCGGGAAGCGAACCTCCTCGGGAGAAGAGGAGGCAACCCAGCTGCGTGCGGCTGCAATCACTTCTTGGGCGGAGCCGAGTGGGCCTCCAGTACGACAGAGCTCCAGCTCTGCTCAGAGGCCCGATGTGGCAGAGTTGCTTGCGTGAGGCTGCTCTGCCCTGGGCGAGCCTTGCCCAGACTTGCCTAGCGGCCAGGGTTCCTGTCCAGGAAGGAGCAGGCTGCACGAGACTGGGAGATGTTACTGGCGCCTCCCTGGCCTCAGCTCCACTCCTACCTTGCCTTTGCACCTAGTTCAAAGGCGTCCTTTTGGAAGGCTTAGGGGCCGGTGGCTTGCACACTGCCAAGAGCTCCAGCAGTGAGGGCTCTATTAGAGGCAATGGGAGGGCAACTGCTTGGCTCCTCAAGCGGTTGCTTGACCGCCCTGACTCAGCACAGCACGGAGAGCACAAGGCTCACAGAGCCCCTGGCTAGGGTCTGCAGCCCCACACACCCGGCGGCTGACTCCGTGAGCGCCCAGAAGATGTTGACAGACATCATTTCCCTAGTGCTCTCCTCCCCAGCAGAGACGTGTGCAGGTGGTTGGGGCCTGCCCCTGCGTGTCTGGGCTCCCGTCCTCAGCCCCAGCTCAGGGAAGCAGCTCCTGAGTCCAGACCTGTAGGAGGCGCGGAGCGTCCCCGCCTGGAAGCCTAGTGCACAGCATGCGGGAAGCGAGCCTCCTCGGGAGAAGAGGAGGAAGCCCTGCTGCGTGCAGTTGAAATCACTTCTTGGGCGAAGCCGAGTGCGCCTCCAGTACGGCAGAGCTCCAGGTCTGCTCAGAGGCCTAATCTGGCAGAGTTGCTGGCGTGAGGCTGCTCTGCCCAGGGCCAGCCTTGCCCAGACTTGCCTCGCGGCTAGGCTTCCAGTCCAGGAAGGAGCAGGCTGCGCGAGACTGGGAGATGCTACTGGCGCCTTCCTGGCCTCAGCTCCACTCCTGCCTTGCCTTTGCACCTAGTCCCCAGGCGTTCTTGTGGAGGGCTTAGTTGCCGGTGGGTTGCACACTGCCAAGCGCTCCAGCAGTGAGGGCTCTATTAGAGGCAATGGGAGGGCAACTGCAGGGCTCCTCAAGCGGTTGCTTGACCGCCCAGACTCAGCACAGCACGGAGAGCACAAGGCTCACAGGGCCCCTGGCTGGGGTCTGCAGCCCCGCACACCCGGAGGCTGACTCCGGGAGCGCCCAGAAGGTGCCTGACAGACGTCATTTCCCTAGTGCTCTCCTCCCCAGCAGAGACGTGTGCAGGTGATTGGGGCCTGCCCCTGCGTGTCTGGGCTCTCTTCCACAGCCCCAGCTCAGGGAAGCAGCCCCTGAGCCAAGACCTGTAGGAGGCGCGGGGCGCCCCCGGCTGGAAGCCTAGTGTACAGCATGCGGGAAGCGAGCCTCTTCGGGAGAAGAGGAGGCAACCCAGCTGCGTGCGGCTGCAATCACTTCTTGGGCGGAGCCGAGTGCGCCTCCAGTACGACAGAGCTCCAGCTCTGCTCAGGGGCCTAATCTGGCAGAGTTGCTGGCGTGAGGCTGCTCTGCCCTTGGCGAGCCTTGCCCAGACTTGGCTAGCGGCAAGGGTTCCTGTCCAGGAAGGAGCAGGCTGCACGAGACTGGGAGACGCTACTGGCGCCTCCCTGGCCTCAGCTCCACTCCTACCTTGCCTTTGCACATAGTTCAAAGGCGTCCTTTTGGAAGGCTTAGGGGCCGGTGGGTTGCACACTGCCAAGAGCTCCAGCAGTGAGGGCTCTATTAGAGGCAATGGGAGGGCAACTGCTTGGCTCCTCAAGCGGTTGCTTGACCGCCCTGACTCAGCACAGCACGGAGAGCACAAGGCTCACAGAGCCCCTGGCTAGGGTCTGCAGCCCCACACACCCGGCGGCTGACTCCGTGAGCGCCCAGAAGATGTTGACAGACATCATTTCCATAGTGCTCTCCTCCCCAGCAGAGACGTGTGCAGCAGGTTGGGGCCTGCCCCTGCGTGTCTGGGCTCCCGTCCTCAGCCCCAGCTCAGGGAAGCAGCTCCTGAGTCCAGACCTGTAGGAGGCGCGGAGCGTCCCCGCCTGGAAGCCTAGTGCACAGCATGCGGGAAGCGAGCCTCCTCGGGAGAAGAGGAGGAAGCCCTGCTGCGTGCAGTTGCAATCACTTCTTGGGCGAAGCCGAGTGCGCCTCCAGTACGACAGAGCTCCAGCTCTGCTCAGAGTCCCGATGTGGCAGAGTTGCTGGCGTGAGGCTGCTCTGCCCTGGGCCAGCCTTGCCCAGACTTGTCTCGTGGCTAGGCTTCCATTCCTGGAAGGATCAGGCTGCGCGAGACTGGGAGATGCTACTGGCGCCTCCCTGGCCTCAGCTCCACTCCTGCCTTGCCTTTGCACCTAGTCCCCAGGCGTTCTTGTGTAGGGCTTAGTTGCCGGTGGGTTGCACACTGCCAAGCGCTCCAGCAGTGAGGGCTCTATTAGAGGCAATGGGAGGGCAACTGCAGGGCTCCTCAAGCGGTTGCTTGACCGCCCAGACTCAGCACAGCACGGAGAGCACAAGGCTCACAGGGCCCCTGGCTGCGGTCTGCAGCCCCACACACCCGGAAACTGACTCCGTGAGCGCCCAGAAGGTGCCTGACAGACGTCATTTCCCTAGTGCTCTCCTCCCCAGCAGAGACGTGTGCAGGTGATTGGGGCCTGCCCCTGCGTGTCTGGGCTCCCGTCCTCAGCCCCAGCTCAGGGAAGCAGCTCCTGAGTCAAGACTTGTAGAAGGCGCGAAGCGCCCCCGCCTGGAAGCCTAGTGCACAGCATGCGGGAAGCGAACCTCCTCGGGAGAAGAGGAGGCAACCCAGCTGCGTGCGGCTGCAATCACTTCTTGGGCGGAGCCGAGTGGGCCTCCAGTACGACAGAGCTCCAGCTCTGCTCAGAGGCCCGATGTGGCAGAGTTGCTTGCGTGAGGCTCCTCTGCCCTGGGCGAGCCTTGCCCAGACTTGCCTAGCGGCCAGGGTTCCTGTCCAGGAAGGAGCAGGCTGCACGAGACTGGGAGATGTTACTGGCGCCTCCCTGGCCTCAGCTCCACTCCTACCTTGCCTTTGCACCTAGTTCAAAGGCGTCCTTTTGGAAGGCTTAGAGGCCGGTGGGTTGCACACTGCCAAGAGCTCCAGCAGTGAGGGCTCTATTAGAGGCAATGGGAGGGCAACTGCTTGGCTCCTCAAGCGGTTGCTTGACCGCCCTGACTCAGCACAGCACGGAGAGCACAAGGCTCACAGAGCCCCTGGCTAGGGTCTGCAGCCCCACACACCCGGCGGCTGACTCCGTGAGCGCCCAGAAGATGTTGAGAGACATCATTTCCCTAGTGCTCTCCTCCCCAGCAGAGACGTGTGCAGGTGGTTGGGGCCTGCCCCTGCGTGTCTGGGCTCCCGTCCTCAGCCCCAGCTCAGGGAAGCAGCTCCTGAGTCCAGACCTGTAGGAGGCGCGGAGCGTCCCCGCCTGGAAGCCTAGTGCACAGCATGCGGGAAGCGAGCCTCCTCGGGAGAAGAGGAGGAAGCCCTGCTGCGTGCAGTTGAAATCACTTCTTGGGCGAAGCCGAGTGCGCCTCCAGTACGGCAGAGCTCCAGGTCTGCTCAGAGGCCTAATCTGGCAGAGTTGCTGGCGTGAGGCTGCTCTGCCCTGGGCCAGCCTTGCCCAGACTTGCCTCGCGGCTAGGCTTCCAGTCCAGGAAGGAGCAGGCTGCGCGAGACTGGGAGATGCTACTGGCGCCTTCCTGGCCTCAGCTCCACTCCTGCCTTGCCTTTGCACCTAGTCCCCAGGCGTTCTTGTGGAGGGCTTAGTTGCCGGTGGGTTGCACACTGCCAAGCGCTCCAGCAGTGAGGGCTCTATTAGAGGCAATGGGAGGGCAACTGCAGGGCTCCTCCAGCGGTTGCTTGACCGCCCAGACTCAGCACAGCACGGAGAGCACAAGGCTCACAGGGCCCCTGGCTGGGGTCTGCAGCCCCGCACACCCGGAGGCTGACTCCGGGAGCGCCCAGAAGGTGCCTGACAGACGTCATTTCCCTAGTGCTCTCCTCCCCAGCAGAGACGTGTGCAGGTGATTGGGGCCTGCCCCTGCGTGTCTGGGCTCTCTTCCACAGCCCCAGCTCAGGGAAGCAGCCCCTGAGCCAAGACCTGTAGGAGGCGCGGGGCGCCCCCGGCTGGAAGCCTAGTGTACAGCATGCGGGAAGCGAGCCTCTTCGGGAGAAGAGGAGGCAACCCAGCTGCGTGCGGCTGCAATCACTTCTTGGGCGGAGCCGAGTGCGCCTCCAGTACGACAGAGCTCCAGCTCTGCTCAGAGGCCTAATCTGGCAGAGTTGCTGGCGTGAGGCTGCTCTGCCCTGGGCGAGCCTTGCCCAGACTTGGCTAGCGGCAAGGGTTCCTGTCCAGGAAGGAGCAGGCTGCACGAGACTGGGAGACGCTACTGGCGCCTCCCTGGCCTCAGCTCCACTCCTACCTTGCCTTTGCACATAGTTCAAAGGCGTCCTTTTGGAAGGCTTAGGGGCCGGTGGGTTGCAAACTGCCAAGAGCTTCAGCAGTGAGGGCTCTATTAGAGGCAATGAGAGGGCAACTGCAGGGCTCCTCCAGCGGTTGCTTGACCGCCCAGACTCAGCACAGCACAGAGAGCACAAGGCTCACAGAGCCCCTGGCTAGGGTCTGCAGCCCCACACACCCGGCGGCTGACTCCGTGAGCGCCCAGAAGATGTTGACAGACATCATTTCCCTAGTGCTCTCCTCCCCAGCAGAGACGTGTGCAGGTGGTTGGGGCCTGCCCCTGCGTGTCTGGGCTCCCGTCCTCAGCCCCAGCTCAGGGAAGCAGCTCCTGAGTCCAGACCTGTAGGAGGCGCGGAGCGTCCCCGCCTGGAAGCCTAGTGCACAGCATGCGGGAAGCGAGCCTCCTCGGGAGAAGAGGAGGAAGCCCTGCTGCGTGCAGTTGCAATCACTTCTTGGGCGAAGCCGAGTGCGCCTCCAGTACGGCAGAGCTCCAGGTCTGCTCAGAGGCCTAATCTGGCAGAGTTGCTGGCGTGAGGCTGCTCTGCCCTGGGCCAGCCTTGCCCAGACTTGCCTCGCGGCTAGGCTTCCAGTCCAGGAAGGAGCAGGCTGCGCGAGACTGGGAGATGCTACTGGCGCCTTCCTGGCCTCAGCTCCACTCCTGCCTTGCCTTTGCACCTAGTCCCCAGGCGTTCTTGTGGAGGGCTTAGTTGCCGGTGGGTTGCACACTGCCAAGCGCTCCAGCAGTGAGGGCTCTATTAGAGGCAATGGGAAGGCAACTTCAGGGCTCCTCCAGCGGTTGCTTGACCGCCCAGACTCAGCACAGCACGGAGAGCACAAGGCTCACAGGGCCCCTGGCTGGGGTCTGCAGCCCCACACACCCGGAAGCTGACTCCGTGAGCGCCCAGAAGGTGCCTGACAGACGTCATTTCCCTAGTGCTCTCCTCCCCAGCAGAGACGTGTGCAGGTGATTGGGGCCTGCCCCTGCGTGTCTGGGCTCCCGTCCTCAGCCCCAGCTCAGGGAAGCAGCTCCTGAGTCAAGACCTGTAGAAGGCGCGAAGCGCCCCCGCCTGGAAGCCTAGTGCACAGCATGCGGGAAGCGAACCTCCTCGGGAGAAGAGGAGGCAACCCAGCTGCGTGCGGCTGCAATCACTTCTTGGGCGGAGCCGAGTGGGCCTCCAGTACGACAGAGTTCCAGCTCTGCTCAGAGGCCCGATGTGGCAGAGTTGCTTGCGTGAGGCTGCTCTGCCCTGGGCGAGCCTTGCCCAGACTTGCCTAGCGGCCAGGGTTCCTGTCCAGGAAGGAGCAGGCTGCACGAGACTGGGAGATGTTACTGGCGCCTCCCTGGCCTCAGCTCCACTCCTACCTTGCCTTTGCACCTAGTTCAAAGGCGTCCTTTTGGAAGGCTTAGGGGCCGGTGGGTTGCACACTGCCAAGAGCTCCAGCAGTGAGGGCTCTATTAGAGGCAATGGGAGGGCAACTGCTTGGCTCCTCAAGCGGTTGCTTGACCGCCCTGACTCAGCACAGCACGGAGAGCACAAGGCTCACAGAGCCCCTGGCTAGGGTCTGCAGCCCCACACACCCGGCGGCTGACTCCGTGAGCGCCCAGAAGATGTTGACAGACATCATTTCCCTAGTGCTCTCCTCCGCAGCAGAGACGTGTGCAGGTGGTTGGGGCCTGCCCCTGCGTGTCTGGGCTCCCGTCCTCAGCCCCAGCTCAGGGAAGCAGCTCCTGAGTCCAGACCTGTAGGAGGCGCGGAGCGTCCCTGCCTGGAAGCCTAGTGCACAGCATGGGGGAAGCGAGCCTCCTCGGGAGAAGAGGAGGAAGCCCTGCTGCGTGCAGTTGAAATCACTTCTTGGGCGAAGCCGAGTGCGCCTCCAGTACGGCAGAGCTCCAGGTCTGCTCAGAGGCCTAATCTGGCAGAGTTGCTGGCGTGAGGCTGCTCTGCCCTGGGCCAGCCTTGCCCAGACTTGCCTCGCGGCTAGGCTTCCAGTCCAGGAAGGAGCAGGCTGCGCGAGACTGGGAGATGCTACTGGCGCCTTCCTGGCCTCAGCTCCACTCCTGCCTTGCCTTTGCACCTAGTCCCCAGGCGTTCTTGTGGAGGGCTTAGTTGCCGGTGGGTTGCACACTGCCAAGCGCTCCAGCAGTGAGGGCTCTATTAGAGGCAATGGGAGGGCAACTGCAGGACTCCTCAAGCGGTTGCTTGACCGCCCAGACTCAGCACAGCACGGAGAGCACAAGGCTCACAGGGCCCCTGGCTGGGGTCTGCAGCCCCGCACACCCGGAGGCTGACTCCGGGAGCGCCCAGAAGGTGCCTGACAGACGTCATTTCCCTAGTGCTCTCCTCCCCAGCAGAGACGTGTGCAGGTGATTGGGGCCTGCCCCTGCGTGTCTGGGCTCTCTTCCACAGCCCCAGCTCAGGGAAGCAGCCCCTGAGCCAAGACCTGTAGGAGGCGCGGGGCGCCCCCGGCTGGAAGCCTAGTGTACAGCATGCGGGAAGCGAGCCTCTTCGGGAGAAGAGGAGGCAACCCAGCTGCGTGCGGCTGCAATCACTTCTTGGGCGGAGCCGAGTGCGCCTCCAGTACGACAGAGCTCCAGCTCTGCTCAGAGGCCTAATCTGGCAGAGTTGCTGGCGTGAGGCTGCTCTGCCCTGGGCGAGCCTTGCCCAGACTTGGCTAGCGGCAAGGGTTCCTGTCCAGGAAGGAGCAGGCTGCACGAGACTGGGAGACGCTACTGGCGCCTCCCTGGCCTCAGCTCCACTCCTACCTTGCCTTTGCACATAGTTCAAAGGCGTCCTTTTGGAAGGCTTAGGGGCCGGTGGGTTGCAAACTGCCAAGAGCTTCAGCAGTGAGGGCTCTATTAGAGGCAATGAGAGGGCAACTGCAGGGCTCCTCCAGCGGTTGCTTGACCGCCCAGACTCAGCACAGCACAGAGAGCACAAGGCTCACAGAGCCCCTGGCTAGGGTCTGCAGCCCCACACACCCGGCGGCTGACTCCGTGAGCGCCCAGAAGATGTTGACAGACATCATTTCCCTAGTGCTCTCCACCCCAGCAGAGACGTGTGCAGGTGGTTGGGGCCTGCCCCTGCGTGTCTGGGCTCCCGTCCTCAGCCCCAGCTCAGGGAAGCAGCTCCTGAGTCCAGACCTGTAGGAGGCGCGGAGCGTCCCCTCCTGGAAGCCTAGTGCACAGCATGCGGGAAGCGAGCCTCCTCGGGAGAAGAGGAGGAAGCCCTGCTGCGAGCAGTTGCAATCACTTCTTGGGCGAAGCCGAGTGCGCCTCCAGTACGGCAGAGCTCCAGGTCTGCTCAGAGGCCTAATCTGGCAGAGTTGCTGGCGTGAGGCTGCTCTGCCCTGGGCCAGCCTTGCCCAGACTTGCCTCGCGGCTAGGCTTCCAGTCCAGGAAGGAGCAGGCTGCGCGAGACTGGGAGATGCTACTGGCGCCTTCCTGGCCTCAGCTCCACTCCTGCCTTGCCTTTGCACCTAGTCCCCAGGCGTTCTTGTGGAGGGCTTAGTTGCCGGTGGGTTGCACACTGCCAAGCGCTCCAGCAGTGAGGGCTCTATTAGAGGCAATGGGAAGGCAACTTCAGGGCTCCTCCAGCGGTTGCTTGACGCCCAGACTCAGCACAGCACGGAGAGCACAAGGCTCACAGGGCCCCTGGCTGGGGTCTGCAGCCCCACACACCCGGAAGCTGACTCCGTGAGCGCCCAGAAGGTGCCTGACAGACGTCATTTCCCTAGTACTCTCCTCCCCAGCAGAGACGTGTGCAGGTGATTGGGGCCTGCCCCTGCGTGTCTGGGCTCCCGTCCTCAGCCCCAGCTCAGGGAAGCAGCTCCTGAGTCAAGACCTGTAGGAGGCGCGAAGCGCCCCCGCCTGGAAGCCTAGTGCACAGCATGCGGGAAGCGAACCTCCTCGGGAGAAGAGGAGGCAACCCAGCTGCGTGCGGCTGCAATCACTTCTTGGGCGGAGCCGAGTGGGCCTCCAGTACGACAGAGCTCCAGCTCTGCTCAGAGGCCCGATGTGGCAGAGTTGCTTGCGTGAGGCTGCTCTGCCCTGGGCGAGCCTTGCCCAGACTTGCCTAGCGGCCAGGGTTCCTGTCCAGGAAGGAGCAGGCTGCACGAGACTGGGAGATGTTACTGGCGCCTCCCTGGCCTCAGCTCCACTCCTACCTTGCCTTTGCACCTAGTTCAAAGGCGTCCTTTTGGAAGGCTTAGGGGCCGGTGGGTTGCACACTGCCAAGAGCTCCAGCAGTGAGGGCTCTATTAGAGGCAATGGGAGGGCAACTGCTTGGCTCCTCAAGCGGTTGCTTGACCGCCCTGACTCAGCACAGCACGGAGAGCACAAGGCTCACAGAGCCCCTGGCTAGGGTCTGCAGCCCCACACACCCGGCGGCTGACTCCGTGAGCGCCCAGAAGATGTTGACAGACATCATTTCCATAGTGCTCTCCTCCCCAGCAGAGACGTGTGCAGCAGGTTGGGGCCTGCCGCTGCGTGTCTGGGCTCCCGTCATCAGCCCCAGCTCAGGGAAGCAGCTCCTGAGTCCAGACCTGTAGGAGGCGCGGAGCGTCCCCGCCTGGAAGCCTAGTGCACAGCATGCGGGAAGCGAGCCTCCTCGGGAGAAGAGGAGGAAGCCCTGCTGCGTGCAGTTGCAATCACTTCTTGGGCGAAGCCGAGTGCGCCTCCAGTACGACAGAGCTCCAGCTCTGCTCAGAGTCCCGATGTGGCAGAGTTGCTGGCGTGAGGCTGCTCTGCCCTGGGCCAGCCTTGCCCAGACTTGTCTCGCGGCTAGGCTTCCATTCCTGGAAGGATCAGGCTGCGCGAGACTGGGAGATGCTACTGGCGCCTTCCTGGCCTCAGCTCCACTCCTGCCTTGCCTTTGCACCTAGTCCCCAGGCGTTCTTGTGTAGGGCTTAGTTGCCGGTGGGTTGCACACTGCCAAGCGCTCCAGCAGTGAGGGCTCTATTAGAGGCAATGGGAGGGCAACTGCAGGGCTCCTCAAGCGGTTGCTTGACCGCCCAGACTCAGCACAGCACGAAGAGCACAAGGCTCACAGGGCCCCTGGCTGGGGTCTGCAGCCCCACACACCCGGAAGCTGACTCCGTGAGCGCCCAGAAGGTGCCTGACAGACGTCATTTCCCTAGTGCTCTCCTCCCCAGCAGAGACGTGTGCAGGTGATTGGGGCCTGCCCCTGCGTGTCTGGGCTCCCGTCCTCAGCCCCAGCTCAGGGAAGCAGCTCCTGAGTCAAGACCTGTAGAATGCGCGAAGCGCCCCCGCCTGGAAGCCTAGTGCACAGCATGCGGGAAGCGAACCTCCTCGGGAGAAGAGGAGGCAACCCAGCTGCGTGCGGCTGCAATCACTTCTTGGGCGGAGCCGAGTGGGCCTCCAGTACGACAGAGCTCCAGCTCTGCTCAGAGGCCCGATGTGGCAGAGTTGCTGGCGTGAGGCTGCTCTGCCCTGGGCGAGCCTTGCCCAGACTTGCCTAGCGGCCAGGGTTCCTGTCCAGGAAGGAGCAGGCTGCACGAGACTGGGAGATGTTACTGGCGCCTCCCTGGCCTCAGCTCCACTCCTACGTTACCTTTGCACCTAGTTCAAAGGCGTCCTTTTGGAAGGCTTAGGGGCCGGTGGGTTGCACACTGCCAAGAGCTCCAGCAGTGAGGGCTCTATTAGAGGCAATGGGAGGGCAACTGCTTGGCTCCTCAAGCGGTTGCTTGACCGCCCTGACTCAGCACAGCACGGAGAGCACAAGGCTCACAGAGCCCCTGGCTAGGGTCTGCAGCCCCACACACCCGGCGGCTGACTCCGTGAGCGCCCAGAAGATGTTGACAGACATCATTTCCCTAGTGCTCTCCTCCCCAGCAGAGACGTGTGCAGGTGGTTGGGGCCTGCCCCTGCGTGTCTGGGCTCCCGTCCTCAGCCCCAGCTCAGGGAAGCAGCTCCTGAGTCCAGAGCTGTAGGAGGCGCGGAGCGTCCCCGCCTGGAAGCCTAGTGCACAGCATGCGGGAAGCGAGCCTCCTCGGGAGAAGAGGAGGAAGCCCTGCTGCGTGCAGTTGAAATCACTTCTTGGGCGAAGCCGAGTGCGCCTCCAGTACGGCAGAGCTCCAGGTCTGCTCAGAGGCCTAATCTGGCAGAGTTGCTGGCGTGAGGCTGCTCTGCCCTGGGCCAGCCTTGCCCAGACTTGCCTCGCGGCTAGGCTTCCAGTCCAGGAAGGAGCAGGCTGCGCGAGACTGGGAGATGCTACTGGCGCCTTCCTGGCCTCAGCTCCACTCCTGCCTTGCCTTTGCACCTAGTCCCCAGGCGTTCTTGTGGAGGGCTTAGTTGCCGGTGGGTTGCACACTGCCAAGCGCTCCAGCAGTGAGGGCTCTATTAGAGGCAATGGGAGGGCAACTGCAGGGCTCCTCAAGCGGTTGCTTGACCGCCCAGACTCAGCACAGCACGGAGAGCACAAGGCTCACAGGGCCCCTGGCTGGGGTCTGCAGCCCCGCACACCCGGAGGCTGACTCCGGGAGCGCCCAGAAGGTGACTGACAGACGTCATTTCCCTAGTGCTCTCCTCCCCAGCAGAGACGTGTGCAGGTGATTGGGGCCTGCCCCTGCGTGTCTGGGCTCTCTTCCACAGCCCCAGCTCAGGGAAGCAGCCCCTGAGCCAAGACCTGTAGGAGGCGCGGGGCGCCCCCGGCTGGAAGCCTAGTGTACAGCATGCGGGAAGCGAGCCTCTTCGGGAGAAGAGGAGGCAACCCAGCTGCGTGCCGCTGCAATCACTTCTTGGGCGGAGCCGAGTGCGCCTCCAGTACGACAGAGCTCCAGCTCTGCTCAGAGGCCTAATCTGGCAGAGTTGCTGGCGTGAGGCTGCTCTGCCCTGGGCGAGCCTTGCCCAGACTTGGCTAGCGGCAAGGGTTCCTGTCCAGGAAGGAGCAGGCTGCACGAGACTGGGAGACGCTACTGGCGCCTCCCTGGCCTCAGCTCCACTCCTACCTTGCCTTTGCACATAGTTCAAAGGCGTCCTTTTGAAAGGCTTAGGGGCCGGTGGGTTGCAAACTGCCAAGAGCTTCAGCAGTGAGGGCTCTATTAGAGGCAATGAGAGGGCAACTGCAGGGCTCCTCCAGCGGTTGCTTGACCGCCCAGACTCAGCACAGCACAGAGAGCACAAGGCTCACAGAGCCCCTGGCTAGGGTCTGCAGCCCCACACACCCGGCGGCTGACTCCGTGAGCGCCCAGAAGATGTTGACAGACATCATTTCCCTAGTGCTCTCCTCCCCAGCAGAGACGTGTGCAGGTGGTTGGGGCCTGCCCCTGCGTGTCTGGGCTCCCGTCCTCAGCCCCAGCTCAGGGAAGCAGCTCCTGAGTCCAGACCTGTAGGAGGCGCGGAGCGTCCCCGCCTGGAAGCCTAGTGCACAGCATGCGGGAAGCGAGCCTCCTCGGGAGAAGAGGAGGAAGCCCTGCTGCGTGCAGTTGCAATCACTTCTTGGGCGAAGCCGAGTGCGCCTCCAGTACGGCAGAGCTCCAGGTCTGCTCAGAGGCCTAATCTGGCAGAGTTGCTGGCGTGAGGCTGCTCTGCCCTGGGCCAGCCTTGCCCAGACTTGCCTCGCGGCTAGGCTTCCAGTCCAGGAAGGAGCAGGCTGCGCGAGACTGGGAGATGCTACTGGCGCCTTCCTGGCCTCAGCTCCACTCCTGCCTTGCCTTTGCACCTAGTCCCCAGGCGTTCTTGTGGAGGGCTTAGTTGCCGGTGGGTTGCACACTGCCAAGCGCTCCAGCAGTGAGGGCTCTATTAGAGGCAATGGGAGGGCAACTGCAGGGCTCCTCAAGCGGTTGCTTGACCGCCCAGACTCAGCACAGCACGGAGAGCACAAGGCTCACAGGGCCCCTGGCTGGGGTCTGCAGCCCCACACACCCGGAAGCTGACTCCGTGAGCGCCCAGAAGGTGCCTGACAGACGTCATTTCCCTAGTGCTCTCCTCCCCAGCAGAGACGTGTGCAGGTGATTGGGGCCTGCCCCTGCGTGTCTGGGCTCCCGTCCTCAGCCCCAGCTCAGGGAAGCAGCTCCTGAGTCAAGACTTGTAGAAGGCGCGAAGCGCCCCCGCCTGGAAGCCTAGTGCACAGCATGCGGGAAGCGAACCTCCTCGGGAGAAGAGGAGGCAACCCAGCTGCGTGCGGCTGCAATCACTTCTTGGGCGGAGCCGAGTGGGCCTCCAGTACGACAGAGCTCCAGCTCTGCTCAGAGGCCCGATGTGGCAGAGTTGCTTGCGTGAGGCTCCTCTGCCCTGGGCGAGCCTTGCCCAGACTTGCCTAGCGGCCAGGGTTCCTGTCCAGGAAGGAGCAGGCTGCACGAGACTGGGAGATGTTACTGGCGCCTCCCTGGCCTCAGCTCCACTCCTACCTTGCCTTTGCACCTAGTTCAAAGGCGTCCTTTTGGAAGGCTTAGAGGCCGGTGGGTTGCACACTGCCAAGAGCTCCAGCAGTGAGGGCTCTATTAGAGGCAATGGGAGGGCAACTGCTTGGCTCCTCAAGCGGTTGCTTGACCGCCCTGACTCAGCACAGCACGGAGAGCACAAGGCTCACAGAGCCCCTGGCTAGGGTCTGCAGCCCCACACACCCGGCGGCTGACTCCGTGAGCGCCCAGAAGATGTTGAGAGACATCATTTCCCTAGTGCTCTCCTCCCCAGCAGAGACGTGTGCAGGTGGTTGGGGCCTGCCCCTGCGTGTCTGGGCTCCCGTCCTCAGCCCCAGCTCAGGGAAGCAGCTCCTGAGTCCAGACCTGTAGGAGGCGCGGAGCGTCCCCGCCTGGAAGCCTAGTGCACAGCATGCGGGAAGCGAGCCTCCTCGGGAGAAGAGGAGGAAGCCCTGCTGCGTGCAGTTGAAATCACTTCTTGGGCGAAGCCGAGTGCGCCTCCAGTACGGCAGAGCTCCAGGTCTGCTCAGAGGCCTAATCTGGCAGAGTTGCTGGCGTGAGGCTGCTCTGCCCTGGGCCAGCCTTGCCCAGACTTGCCTCGCGGCTAGGCTTCCAGTCCAGGAAGGAGCAGGCTGCGCGAGACTGGGAGATGCTACTGGCGCCTTCCTGGCCTCAGCTCCACTCCTGCCTTGCCTTTGCACCTAGTCCCCAGGCGTTCTTGTGGAGGGCTTAGTTGCCGGTGGGTTGCACACTGCCAAGCGCTCCAGCAGTGAGGGCTCTATTAGAGGCAATGGGAGGGCAACTGCAGGGCTCCTCAAGCGGTTGCTTGACCGCCCAGACTCAGCACAGCACGGAGAGCACAAGGCTCACAGGGCCCCTGGCTGGGGTCTGCAGCCCCGCACACCCGGAGGCTGACTCCGGGAGCGCCCAGAAGGTGCCTGACAGACGTCATTTCCCTAGTGCTCTCCTCCCCAGCAGAGACGTGTGCAGGTGATTGGGGCCTGCCCCTGCGTGTCTGGGCTCTCTTCCACAGCCCCAGCTCAGGGAAGCAGCCCCTGAGCCAAGACCTGTAGGAGGCGCGGGGCGCCCCCGGCTGGAAGCCTAGTGTACAGCATGCGGGAAGCGAGCCTCTTCGGGAGAAGAGGAGGCAACCCAGCTGCGTGCGGCTGCAATCACTTCTTGGGCGGAGCCGAGTGCGCCTCCAGTACGACAGAGCTCCAGCTCTGCTCAGAGGCCTAATCTGGCAGAGTTGCTGGCGTGAGGCTGCTCTGCCCTGGGCGAGCCTTGCCCAGACTTGGCTAGCGGCAAGGGTTCCTGTCCAGGAAGGAGCAGGCTGCACGAGACTGGGAGACGCTACTGGCGCCTCCCTGGCCTCAGCTCCACTCCTACCTTGCCTTTGCACATAGTTCAAAGGCGTCCTTTTGGAAGGCTTAGGGGCCGGTGGGTTGCAAACTGCCAAGAGCTTCAGCAGTGAGGGCTCTATTAGAGGCAATGAGAGGGCAACTGCAGGGCTCCTCCAGCGGTTGCTTGACCGCCCAGACTCAGCACAGCACAGAGAGCACAAGGCTCACAGAGCCCCTGGCTAGGGTCTGCAGCCCCACACACCCGGCGGCTGACTCCGTGAGCGCCCAGAAGATGTTGACAGACATCATTTCCCTAGTGCTCTCCTCCCCAGCAGAGACGTGTGCAGGTGGTTGGGGCCTGCCCCTGCGTGTCTGGGCTCCCGTCCTCAGCCCCAGCTCAGGGAAGCAGCTCCTGAGTCCAGACCTGTAGGAGGCGCGGAGCGTCCCCGCCTGGAAGCCTAGTGCACAGCATGCGGGAAGCGAGCCTCCTCGGGAGAGGAGGAGGAAGCCCTGCTGCGTGCAGTTGCAATCACTTCTTGGGCGAAGCCGAGTGCGCCTCCAGTACGGCAGAGCTCCAGGTCTGCTCAGAGGCCTAATCTGGCAGAGTTGCTGGCGTGAGGCTGCTCTGCCCTGGGCCAGCCTTGCCCAGACTTGCCTCGCGGCTAGGCTTCCAGTCCAGGAAGGAGCAGGCTGCGCGAGACTGGGAGATGCTACTGGCGCCTTCCTGGCCTCAGCTCCACTCCTGCCTTGCCTTTGCACCTAGTCCCCAGGCGTTCTTGTGGAGGGCTTAGTTGCCGGTGGGTTGCACACTGCCAAGCGCTCCAGCAGTGAGGGCTCTATTAGAGGCAATGGGAAGGCAACTTCAGGGCTCCTCCAGCGGTTGCTTGACGCCCAGACTCAGCACAGCACGGAGAGCACAAGGCTCACAGGGCCCCTGGCTGGGGTCTGCAGCCCCACACACCCGGAAGCTGACTCCATGAGCGCCCAGAAGGTGCCTGACAGACGTCATTTCCCTAGTACTCTCCTCCCCAGCAGAGACGTGTGCAGGTGATTGGGGCCTGCCCCTGCGTGTCTGGGCTCCCGTCCTCAGCCCCAGCTCAGGGAAGCAGCTCCTGAGTCAAGACCTGTAGGAGGCGCGAAGCGCCCCCGCCTGGAAGCCTAGTGCACAGCATGCGGGAAGCGAACCTCCTCGGGAGAAGAGGAGGCAACCCAGCTGCGTGCGGCTGCAATCACTTCTTGGGCGGAGCCGAGTGGGCCTCCAGTACGACAGAGCTCCAGCTCTGCTCAGAGGCCCGATGTGGCAGAGTTGCTTGCGTGAGGCTGCTCTGCCCTGGGCGAGCCTTGCCCAGACTTGCCTAGCGGCCAGGGTTCCTGTCCAGGAAGGAGCAGGCTGCACGAGACTGGGAGATGTTACTGGCGCCTCCCTGGCCTCAGCTCCACTCCTACCTTGCCTTTGCACCTAGTTCAAAGGCGTCCTTTTGGAAGGCTTAGGGGCCGGTGGGTTGCACACTGCCAAGAGCTCCAGCAGTGAGGGCTCTATTAGAGGCAATGGGAGGGCAACTGCTTGGCTCCTCAAGCGGTTGCTTGACCGCCCTGACTCAGCACAGCACGGAGAGCACAAGGCTCACAGAGCCCCTGGCTAGGGTCTGCAGCCCCACACACCCGGCGGCTGACTCCGTGAGCGCCCAGAAGATGTTGACAGACATCATTTCCATAGTGCTCTCCTCCCCAGCAGAGACGTGTGCAGCAGGTTGGGGCCTGCCCCTGAGTGTCTGGGCTCCCGTCCTCAGCCCCAGCTCAGGGAAGCAGCTCCTGAGTCCAGACCTGTAGGAGGCGCGGAGCGTCCCCGCCTGGAAGCCTAGTGCACAGCATGCGGGAAGCGAGCCTCCTCGGGAGAAGAGGAGGAAGCCCTGCTGCGTGCAGTTGCAATCACTTCTTGGGCGAAGCCGAGTGCGCCTCCAGTACGACAGAGCTCCAGCTCTGCTCAGAGTCCCGATGTGGCAGAGTTGCTGGCGTGAGGCTGCTCTGCCCTGGGCCAGCCTTGCCCAGACTTGTCTCGCGGCTAGGCTTCCATTCCTGGAAGGATCAGGCTGCGCGAGACTGGGAGATGCTACTGGCGCCTTCCTGGCCTCAGCTCCACTCCTGCCTTGCCTTTGCACCTAGTCCCCAGGCGTTCTTGTGTAGGGCTTAGTTGCCGGTGGGTTGCACACTGCCAAGCGCTCCAGCAGTGAGGGCTCTATTAGAGGCAATGGGAGGGCAACTGCAGGGCTCCTCAAGCGGTTGCTTGACCGCCCAGACTCAGCACAGCACGGAGAGCACAAGGCTCACAGGGCCCCTGGCTGGGGTCTGCAGCCCCACACACCCGGAAGCTGACTCCGTGAGCGCCCAGAAGGTGCCTGACAGACGTCATTTCCCTAGTGCTCTCCTCCCCAGCAGAGACGTGTGCAGGTGATTGGGGCCTGCCCCTGCGTGTCTGGGCTCCCGTCCTCAGCCCCAGCTCAGGGAAGCAGCTCCTGAGTCAAGACCTGTAGAAGGCGCGAAGCGCCCCCGCCTGGAAGCCTAGTGCACAGCATGCGGGAAGCGAACCTCCTCGGGAGAAGAGGAGGCAACCCAGCTGCGTGCGGCTGCAATCACTTCTTGGGCGGAGCCGAGTGGGCCTCCAGTACGACAGAGCTCCAGCTCTGCTCAGAGGCCCGATGTGGCAGAGTTGCTTGCGTGAGGCTCCTCTGCCCTGGGCGAGCCTTGCCCAGACTTGCCTAGCGGCCAGGGTTCCTGTCCAGGAAGGAGCAGGCTGCACGAGACTGGGAGATGTTACTGGCGCCTCCCTGGCCTCAGCTCCACTCCTACCTTGCCTTTGCACCTAGTTCAAAGGCGTCCTTTTGGAAGGCTTAGAGGCCGGTGGGTTGCACACTGCCAAGAGCTCCAGCAGTGAGGGCTCTATTAGAGGCAATGGGAGGGCAACTGCTTGGCTCCTCAAGCGGTTGCTTGACCGCCCTGACTCAGCACAGCACGGAGAGCACAAGGCTCACAGAGCCCCTGGCTAGGGTCTGCAGCCCCACACACCCGGCGGCTGACTCCGTGAGCGCCCAGAAGATGTTGAGAGACATCATTTCCCTAGTGCTCTCCTCCCCAGCAGAGACGTGTGCAGGTGGTTGGGGCCTGCCCCTGCGTGTCTGGGCTCCCGTCCTCAGCCCCAGCTCAGGGAAGCAGCTCCTGAGTCCAGACCTGTAGGAGGCGCGGAGCGTCCCCGCCTGGAAGCCTAGTGCACAGCATGCGGGAAGCGAGCCTCCTCGGGAGAAGAGGAGGAAGCCCTGCTGCGTGCAGTTGAAATCACTTCTTGGGCGAAGCCGAGTGCGCCTCCAGTACGGCAGAGCTCCAGGTCTGCTCAGAGGCCTAATCTGGCAGAGTTGCTGGCGTGAGGCTGCTCTGCCCTGGGCCAGCCTTGCCCAGACTTGCCTCGCGGCTAGGCTTCCAGTCCAGGAAGGAGCAGGCTGCGCGAGACTGGGAGATGCTACTGGCGCCTTCCTGGCCTCAGCTCCACTCCTGCCTTGCCTTTGCACCTAGTCCCCAGGCGTTCTTGTGGAGGGCTTAGTTGCCGGTGGGTTGCACACTGCCAAGCGCTCCAGCAGTGAGGGCTCTATTAGAGGCAATGGGAGGGCAACTGCAGGGCTCCTCAAGCGGTTGCTTGACCGCCCAGACTCAGCACAGCACGGAGAGCACAAGGCTCACAGGGCCCCTGGCTGGGGTCTGCAGCCCCGCACACCCGGAGGCTGACTCCGGGAGCGCCCAGAAGGTGCCTGACAGACGTCATTTCCCTAGTGCTCTCCTCCCCAGCAGAGACGTGTGCAGGTGATTGGGGCCTGCCCCTGCGTGTCTGGGCTCTCTTCCACAGCCCCAGCTCAGGGAAGCAGCCCCTGAGCCAAGACCTGTAGGAGGCGCGGGGCGCCCCCGGCTGGAAGCCTAGTGTACAGCATGCGGGAAGCGAGCCTCTTCGGGAGAAGAGGAGGCAACCCAGCTGCGTGCGGCTGCAATCACTTCTTGGGCGGAGCCGAGTGCGCCTCCAGTACGACAGAGCTCCAGCTCTGCTCAGAGGCCTAATCTGGCAGAGTTGCTGGCGTGAGGCTGCTCTGCCCTGGGCGAGCCTTGCCCAGACTTGGCTAGCGGCAAGGGTTCCTGTCCAGGAAGGAGCAGGCTGCACGAGACTGGGAGACGCTACTGGCGCCTCCCTGGCCTCAGCTCCACTCCTACCTTGCCTTTGCACATAGTTCAAAGGCGTCCTTTTGGAAGGCTTAGGGGCCGGTGGGTTGCAAACTGCCAAGAGCTTCAGCAGTGAGGGCTCTATTAGAGGCAATGAGAGGGCAACTGCAGGGCTCCTCCAGCGGTTGCTTGACCGCCCAGACTCAGCACAGCACAGAGAGCACAAGGCTCACAGAGCCCCTGGCTAGGGTCTGCAGCCCCACACACCCGGCGGCTGACTCCGTGAGCGCCCAGAAGATGTTGACAGACATCATTTCCCTAGTGCTCTCCTCCCCAGCAGAGACGTGTGCAGGTGGTTGGGGCCTGCCCCTGCGTGTCTGGGCTCCCGTCCTCAGCCCCAGCTCAGGGAAGCAGCTCCTGAGTCCAGACCTGTAGGAGGCGCGGAGCGTCCCCGCCTGGAAGCCTAGTGCACAGCATGCGGGAAGCGAGCCTCCTCGGGAGAGGAGGAGGAAGCCCTGCTGCGTGCAGTTGCAATCACTTCTTGGGCGAAGCCGAGTGCGCCTCCAGTACGGCAGAGC
The DNA here is from genome assembly GCF_032405125.1 of Capricornis sumatraensis. Taxonomy (NCBI): domain Eukaryota; kingdom Metazoa; phylum Chordata; class Mammalia; order Artiodactyla; family Bovidae; genus Capricornis; species Capricornis sumatraensis. The sequence goes on from NC_091076.1 coordinate 50,243,599, forward strand.
TCCAGGTCTGCTCAGAGGCCTAATCTGGCAGAGTTGCTGGCGTGAGGCTGCTCTGCCCTGGGCCAGCCTTGCCCAGACTTGCCTCGCGGCTAGGCTTCCAGTCCAGGAAGGAGCAGGCTGCGCGAGACTGGGAGATGCTACTGGCGCCTTCCTGGCCTCAGCTCCACTCCTGCCTTGCCTTTGCACCTAGTCCCCAGGCGTTCTTGTGGAGGGCTTAGTTGCCGGTGGGTTGCACACTGCCAAGCGCTCCAGCAGTGAGGGCTCTATTAGAGGCAATGGGAAGGCAACTTCAGGACTCCTCCAGCGGTTGCTTGACGCCCAGACTCAGCACAGCACGGAGAGCACAAGGCTCACAGGGCCCCTGGCTGGGGTCTGCAGCCCCACACACCCGGAAGCTGACTCCATGAGCGCCCAGAAGGTGCCTGACAGACGTCATTTCCCTAGTACTCTCCTCCCCAGCAGAGACGTGTGCAGGTGATTGGGGCCTGCCCCTGCGTGTCTGGGCTCCCGTCCTCAGCCCCAGCTCAGGGAAGCAGCTCCTGAGTCAAGACCTGTAGGAGGCGCGAAGCGCCCCCGCCTGGAAGCCTAGTGCACAGCATGCGGGAAGCGAACCTCCTCGGGAGAAGAGGAGGCAACCCAGCTGCGTGCGGCTGCAATCACTTCTTGGGCGGAGCCGAGTGGGCCTCCAGTACGACAGAGCTCCAGCTCTGCTCAGAGGCCCGATGTGGCAGAGTTGCTTGCGTGAGGCTGCTCTGCCCTGGGCGAGCCTTGCCCAGACTTGCCTAGCGGCCAGGGTTCCTGTCCAGGAAGGAGCAGGCTGCACGAGACTGGGAGATGTTACTGGCGCCTCCCTGGCCTCAGCTCCACTCCTACCTTGCCTTTGCACCTAGTTCAAAGGCGTCCTTTTGGAAGGCTTAGGGGCCGGTGGGTTGCACACTGCCAAGAGCTCCAGCAGTGAGGGCTCTATTAGAGGCAATGGGAGGGCAACTGCTTGGCTCCTCAAGCGGTTGCTTGACCGCCCTGACTCAGCACAGCACGGAGAGCACAAGGCTCACAGAGCCCCTGGCTAGGGTCTGCAGCCCCACACACCCGGCGGCTGACTCCGTGAGCGCCCAGAAGATGTTGACAGACATCATTTCCATAGTGCTCTCCTCCCCAGCAGAGACGTGTGCAGCAGGTTGGGGCCTGCCCCTGAGTGTCTGGGCTCCCGTCCTCAGCCCCAGCTCAGGGAAGCAGCTCCTGAGTCCAGACCTGTAGGAGGCGCGGAGCGTCCCCGCCTGGAAGCCTAGTGCACAGCATGCGGGAAGCGAGCCTCCTCGGGAGAAGAGGAGGAAGCCCTGCTGCGTGCAGTTGCAATCACTTCTTGGGCGAAGCCGAGTGCGCCTCCAGTACGACAGAGCTCCAGCTCTGCTCAGAGTCCCGATGTGGCAGAGTTGCTGGCGTGAGGCTGCTCTGCCCTGGGCCAGCCTTGCGCAGACTTGTCTCGCGGCTAGGCTTCCATTCCTGGAAGGATCAGGCTGCGCGAGACTGGGAGATGCTACTGGCGCCTTCCTGGCCTCAGCTCCACTCCTGCCTTGCCTTTGCACCTAGTCCCCAGGCGTTCTTGTGTAGGGCTTAGTTGCCGGTGGGTTGCACACTGCCAAGCGCTCCAGCAGTGAGGGCTCTATTAGAGGCAATGGGAGGGCAACTGCAGGGCTCCTCAAGCGGTTGCTTGACCGCCCAGACTCAGCACAGCACGGAGAGCACAAGGCTCACAGGGCCCCTGGCTGGGGTCTGCAGCCCCACACACCCGGAAGCTGACTCCGTGAGCGCCCAGAAGGTGCCTGACAGACGTCATTTCCCTAGTGCTCTCCTCCCCAGCAGAGACGTGTGCAGGTGATTGGGGCCTGCCCCTGCGTGTCTGGGCTCCCGTCCTCAGCCCCAGCTCAGGGAAGCAGCTCCTGAGTCAAGACCTGTAGAAGGCGCGAAGCGCCCCCGCCTGGAAGCCTAGTGCACAGCATGCGGGAAGCGAACCTCCTCGGGAGAAGAGGAGGCAACCCAGCTGCGTGCGGCTGCAATCACTTCTTGGGCGGAGCCGAGTGGGCCTCCAGTACGACAGAGCTCCAGCTCTGCTCAGAGGCCCGATGTGGCAGAGTTGCTTGCGTGAGGCTGCTCTGCCCTGGGCGAGCCTTGCCCAGACTTGCCTAGCGGCCAGGGTTCCTGTCCAGGAAGGAGCAGGCTGCACGAGACTGGGAGATGTTACTGGCGCCTCCCTGGCCTCAGCTCCACTCCTACCTTGCCTTTGCACCTAGTTCAAAGGCGTCCTTTTGGAAGGCTTAGGGGCCGGTGGGTTGCACACTGCCAAGAGCTCCAGCAGTGAGGGCTCTATTAGAGGCAATGGGAGGGCAACTGCTTGGCTCCTCAAGCGGTTGCTTGACCGCCCTGACTCAGCACAGCACGGAGAGCACAAGGCTCACAGAGCCCCTGGCTAGGGTCTGCAGCCCCACACACCCGGCGGCTGACTCCGTGAGCGCCCAGAAGATGTTGAGAGACATCATTTCCCTAGTGCTCTCCTCCCCAGCAGAGACGTGTGCAGGTGGTTGGGGCCTGCCCCTGCGTGTCTGGGCTCCCGTCCTCAGCCCCAGCTCAGGGAAGCAGCTCCTGAGTCCAGACCTGTAGGAGGCGCGGAGCGTCCCCGCCTGGAAGCCTAGTGCACAGCATGCGGGAAGCGAGCCTCCTCGGGAGAAGAGGAGGAAGCCCTGCTGCGTGCAGTTGAAATCACTTCTTGGGCGAAGCCGAGTGCGCCTCCAGTACGGCAGAGCTCCAGGTCTGCTCAGAGGCCTAATCTGGCAGAGTTGCTGGCGTGAGGCTGCTCTGCCCTGGGCCAGCCTTGCCCAGACTTGCCTCGCGGCTAGGCTTCCAGTCCAGGAAGGAGCAGGCTGCGCGAGACTGGGAGATGCTACTGGCGCCTTCCTGGCCTCAGCTCCACTCCTGCCTTGCCTTTGCACCTAGTCCCCAGGCGTTCTTGTGGAGGGCTTAGTTGCCGGTGGGTTGCACACTGCCAAGCGCTCCAGCAGTGAGGGCTCTATTAGAGGCAATGGGAGGGCAACTGCAGGGCTCCTCCAGCGGTTGCTTGACCGCCCAGACTCAGCACAGCACGGAGAGCACAAGGCTCACAGGGCCCCTGGCTGGGGTCTGCAGCCCCGCACACCCGGAGGCTGACTCCGGGAGCGCCCAGAAGGTGCCTGACAGACGTCATTTCCCTAGTGCTCTCCTCCCCAGCAGAGACGTGTGCAGGTGATTGGGGCCTGCCCCTGCGTGTCTGGGCTCTCTTCCACAGCCCCAGCTCAGGGAAGCAGCCCCTGAGCCAAGACCTGTAGGAGGCGCGGGGCGCCCCCGGCTGGAAGCCTAGTGTACAGCATGCGGGAAGCGAGCCTCTTCGGGAGAAGAGGAGGCAACCCAGCTGTGTGCGGCTGCAATCACTTCTTGGGCGGAGCCGAGTGCGCCTCCAGTACGACAGAGCTCCAGCTCTGCTCAGAGGCCTAATCTGGCAGAGTTGCTGGCGTGAGGCTGCTCTGCCCTGGGCGAGCCTTGCCCAGACTTGGCTAGCGGCAAGGGTTCCTGTCCAGGAAGGAGCAGGCTGCACGAGACTGGGAGACGCTACTGGCGCCTCCCTGGCCTCAGCTCCACTCCTACCTTGCCTTTGCACATAGTTCAAAGGCGTCCTTTTGGAAGGCTTAGGGGCCGGTGGGTTGCAAACTGCCAAGAGCTTCAGCAGTGAGGGCTCTATTAGAGGCAATGAGAGGGCAACTGCAGGGCTCCTCCAGCGGTTGCTTGACCGCCCAGACTCAGCACAGCACAGAGAGCACAAGGCTCACAGAGCCCCTGGCTAGGGTCTGCAGCCCCACACACCCGGCGGCTGACTCCGTGAGCGCCCAGAAGATGTTGACAGACATCATTTCCCTAGTGCTCTCCTCCCCAGCAGAGACGTGTGCAGGTGGTTGGGGCCTGCCCCTGCGTGTCTGGGCTCCCGTCCTCAGCCCCAGCTCAGGGAAGCAGCTCCTGAGTCCAGACCTGTAGGAGGCGCGGAGCGTCCCCGCCTGGAAGCCTAGTGCACAGCATGCGGGAAGCGAGCCTCCTCGGGAGAAGAGGAGGAAGCCCTGCTGCGTGCAGTTGCAATCACTTCTTGGGCGAAGCCGAGTGCGCCTCCAGTACGGCAGAGCTCCAGGTCTGCTCAGAGGCCTAATCTGGCAGAGTTGCTGGCGTGAGGCTGCTCTGCCCTGGGCCAGCCTTGCCCAGACTTGCCTCGCGGCTAGGCTTCCAGTCCAGGAAGGAGCAGGCTGCGCGAGACTGGGAGATGCTACTGGCGCCTTCCTGGCCTCAGCTCCACTCCTGCCTTGCCTTTGCACCTAGTCCCCAGGCGTTCTTGTGTAGGGCTTAGTTGCCGGTGGGTTGCACACTGCCAAGCGCTCCAGCAGTGAGGGCTCTATTAGAGGCAATGGGAAGGCAACTTCAGGGCTCCTCCAGCGGTTGCTTGACCGCCCAGACTCAGCACAGCACGGAGAGCACAAGGCTCACAGGGCCCCTGGCTGGGGTCTGCAGCCCCACACACCCGGAAGCTGACTCCGTGAGCGCCCAGAAGGTGCCTGACAGACGTCATTTCCCTAGTGCTCTCCTCCCCAGCAGAGACGTGTGCAGGTGATTGGGGCCTGCCCCTGCGTGTCTGGGCTCCCGTCCTCAGCCCCAGCTCAGGGAAGCAGCTCCTGAGTCAAGACCTGTAGAAGGCGCGAAGCGCCCCCGCCTGGAAGCCTAGTGCACAGCATGCGGGAAGCGAACCTCCTCGGGAGAAGAGGAGGCAACCCAGCTGCGTGCGGCTGCAATCACTTCTTGGGCGGAGCCGAGTGGGCCTCCAGTACGACAGAGTTCCAGCTCTGCTCAGAGGCCCGATGTGGCAGAGTTGCTTGCGTGAGGCTGCTCTGCCCTGGGCGAGCCTTGCCCAGACTTGCCTAGCGGCCAGGGTTCCTGTCCAGGAAGGAGCAGGCTGCACGAGACTGGGAGATGTTACTGGCGCCTCCCTGGCCTCAGCTCCACTCCTACCTTGCCTTTGCACCTAGTTCAAAGGCGTCCTTTTGGAAGGCTTAGGGGCCGGTGGGTTGCACACTGCCAAGAGCTCCAGCAGTGAGGGCTCTATTAGAGGCAATGGGAGGGCAACTGCTTGGCTCCTCAAGCGGTTGCTTGACCGCCCTGACTCAGCACAGCACGGAGAGCACAAGGCTCACAGAGCCCCTGGCTAGGGTCTGCAGCCCCACACACCCGGCGGCTGACTCCGTGAGCGCCCAGAAGATGTTGACAGACATCATTTCCCTAGTGCTCTCCTCCGCAGCAGAGACGTGTGCAGGTGGTTGGGGCCTGCCCCTGCGTGTCTGGGCTCCCGTCCTCAGCCCCAGCTCAGGGAAGCAGCTCCTGAGTCCAGACCTGTAGGAGGCGCGGAGCGTCCCTGCCTGGAAGCCTAGTGCACAGCATGCGGGAAGCGAGCCTCCTCGGGAGAAGAGGAGGAAGCCCTGCTGCGTGCAGTTGAAATCACTTCTTGGGCGAAGCCGAGTGCGCCTCCAGTACGGCAGAGCTCCAGGTCTGCTCAGAGGCCTAATCTGGCAGAGTTGCTGGCGTGAGGCTGCTCTGCCCTGGGCCAGCCTTGCCCAGACTTGCCTCGCGGCTAGGCTTCCAGTCCAGGAAGGAGCAGGCTGCGCGAGACTGGGAGATGCTACTGGCGCCTTCCTGGCCTCAGCTCCACTCCTGCCTTGCCTTTGCACCTAGTCCCCAGGCGTTCTTGTGGAGGGCTTAGTTGCCGGTGGGTTGCACACTGCCAAGCGCTCCAGCAGTGAGGGCTCTATTAGAGGCAATGGGAGGGCAACTGCAGGACTCCTCAAGCGGTTGCTTGACCGCCCAGACTCAGCACAGCACGGAGAGCACAAGGCTCACAGGGCCCCTGGCTGGGGTCTGCAGCCCCGCACACCCGGAGGCTGACTCCGGGAGCGCCCAGAAGGTGCCTGACAGACGTCATTTCCCTAGTGCTCTCCTCCCCAGCAGAGACGTGTGCAGGTGATTGGGGCCTGCCCCTGCGTGTCTGGGCTCTCTTCCACAGCCCCAGCTCAGGGAAGCAGCCCCTGAGCCAAGACCTGTAGGAGGCGCGGGGCGCCCCCGGCTGGAAGCCTAGTGTACAGCATGCGGGAAGCGAGCCTCTTCGGGAGAAGAGGAGGCAACCCAGCTGCGTGCGGCTGCAATCACTTCTTGGGCGGAGCCGAGTGCGCCTCCAGTACGACAGAGCTCCAGCTCTGCTCAGAGGCCTAATCTGGCAGAGTTGCTGGCGTGAGGCTGCTCTGCCCTGGGCGAGCCTTGCCCAGACTTGGCTAGCGGCAAGGGTTCCTGTCCAGGAAGGAGCAGGCTGCACGAGACTGGGAGACGCTACTGGCGCCTCCCTGGCCTCAGCTCCACTCCTACCTTGCCTTTGCACATAGTTCAAAGGCGTCCTTTTGGAAGGCTTAGGGGCCGGTGGGTTGCAAACTGCCAAGAGCTTCAGCAGTGAGGGCTCTATTAGAGGCAATGAGAGGGCAACTGCAGGGCTCCTCCAGCGGTTGCTTGACCGCCCAGACTCAGCACAGCACAGAGAGCACAAGGCTCACAGAGCCCCTGGCTAGGGTCTGCAGCCCCACACACCCGGCGGCTGACTCCGTGAGCGCCCAGAAGATGTTGACAGACATCATTTCCCTAGTGCTCTCCACCCCAGCAGAGACGTGTGCAGGTGGTTGGGGCCTGCCCCTGCGTGTCTGGGCTCCCGTCCTCAGCCCCAGCTCAGGGAAGCAGCTCCTGAGTCCAGACCTGTAGGAGGCGCGGAGCGTCCCCTCCTGGAAGCCTAGTGCACAGCATGCGGGAAGCGAGCCTCCTCGGGAGAAGAGGAGGAAGCCCTGCTGCGAGCAGTTGCAATCACTTCTTGGGCGAAGCCGAGTGCGCCTCCAGTACGGCAGAGCTCCAGGTCTGCTCAGAGGCCTAATCTGGCAGAGTTGCTGGCGTGAGGCTGCTCTGCCCTGGGCCAGCCTTGCCCAGACTTGCCTCGCGGCTAGGCTTCCAGTCCAGGAAGGAGCAGGCTGCGCGAGACTGGGAGATGCTACTGGCGCCTTCCTGGCCTCAGCTCCACTCCTGCCTTGCCTTTGCACCTAGTCCCCAGGCGTTCTTGTGGAGGGCTTAGTTGCCGGTGGGTTGCACACTGCCAAGCGCTCCAGCAGTGAGGGCTCTATTAGAGGCAATGGGAAGGCAACTTCAGGGCTCCTCCAGCGGTTGCTTGACGCCCAGACTCAGCACAGCAAGGAGAGCACAAGGCTCACAGGGCCCCTGGCTGGGGTCTGCAGCCCCACACACCCGGAAGCTGACTCCGTGAGCGCCCAGAAGGTGCCTGACAGACGTCATTTCCCTAGTACTCTCCTCCCCAGCAGAGACGTGTGCAGGTGATTGGGGCCTGCCCCTGCGTGTCTGGGCTCCCGTCCTCAGCCCCAGCTCAGGGAAGCAGCTCCTGAGTCAAGACCTGTAGGAGGCGCGAAGCGCCCCCGCCTGGAAGCCTAGTGCACAGCATGCGGGAAGCGAACCTCCTCGGGAGAAGAGGAGGCAACCCAGCTGCGTGCGGCTGCAATCACTTCTTGGGCGGAGCCGAGTGGGCCTCCAGTACGACAGAGCTCCAGCTCTGCTCAGAGGCCCGATGTGGCAGAGTTGCTTGCGTGAGGCTGCTCTGCCCTGGGCGAGCCTTGCCCAGACTTGCCTAGCGGCCAGGGTTCCTGTCCAGGAAGGAGCAGGCTGCACGAGACTGGGAGATGTTACTGGCGCCTCCCTGGCCTCAGCTCCACTCCTACCTTGCCTTTGCACCTAGTTCAAAGGCGTCCTTTTGGAAGGCTTAGGGGCCGGTGGGTTGCACACTGCCAAGAGCTCCAGCAGTGAGGGCTCTATTAGAGGCAATGGGAGGGCAACTGCTTGGCTCCTCAAGCGGTTGCTTGACCGCCCTGACTCAGCACAGCACGGAGAGCACAAGGCTCACAGAGCCCCTGGCTAGGGTCTGCAGCCCCACACACCCGGCGGCTGACTCCGTGAGCGCCCAGAAGATGTTGACAGACATCATTTCCATAGTGCTCTCCTCCCCAGCAGAGACGTGTGCAGCAGGTTGGGGCCTGCCGCTGCGTGTCTGGGCTCCCGTCATCAGCCCCAGCTCAGGGAAGCAGCTCCTGAGTCCAGACCTGTAGGAGGCGCGGAGCGTCCCCGCCTGGAAGCCTAGTGCACAGCATGCGGGAAGCGAGCCTCCTCGGGAGAAGAGGAGGAAGCCCTGCTGCGTGCAGTTGCAATCACTTCTTGGGCGAAGCCGAGTGCGCCTCCAGTACGACAGAGCTCCAGCTCTGCTCAGAGTCCCGATGTGGCAGAGTTGCTGGCGTGAGGCTGCTCTGCCCTGGGCCAGCCTTGCCCAGACTTGTCTCGCGGCTAGGCTTCCATTCCTGGAAGGATCAGGCTGCGCGAGACTGGGAGATGCTACTGGCGCCTTCCTGGCCTCAGCTCCACTCCTGCCTTGCCTTTGCACCTAGTCCCCAGGCGTTCTTGTGTAGGGCTTAGTTGCCGGTGGGTTGCACACTGCCAAGCGCTCCAGCAGTGAGGGCTCTATTAGAGGCAATGGGAGGGCAACTGCAGGGCTCCTCAAGCGGTTGCTTGACCGCCCAGACTCAGCACAGCACGAAGAGCACAAGGCTCACAGGGCCCCTGGCTGGGGTCTGCAGCCCCACACACCCGGAAGCTGACTCCGTGAGCGCCCAGAAGGTGCCTGACAGACGTCATTTCCCTAGTGCTCTCCTCCCCAGCAGAGACGTGTGCAGGTGATTGGGGCCTGCCCCTGCGTGTCTGGGCTCCCGTCCTCAGCCCCAGCTCAGGGAAGCAGCTCCTGAGTCAAGACCTGTAGAATGCGCGAAGCGCCCCCGCCTGGAAGCCTAGTGCACAGCATGCGGGAAGCGAACCTCCTCGGGAGAAGAGGAGGCAACCCAGCTGCGTGCGGCTGCAATCACTTCTTGGGCGGAGCCGAGTGGGCCTCCAGTACGACAGAGCTCCAGCTCTGCTCAGAGGCCCGATGTGGCAGAGTTGCTGGCGTGAGGCTGCTCTGCCCTGGGCGAGCCTTGCCCAGACTTGCCTAGCGGCCAGGGTTCCTGTCCAGGAAGGAGCAGGCTGCACGAGACTGGGAGATGTTACTGGCGCCTCCCTGGCCTCAGCTCCACTCCTACCTTGCCTTTGCACCTAGTTCAAAGGCGTCCTTTTGGAAGGCTTAGGGGCCGGTGGGTTGCACACTGCCAAGAGCTCCAGCAGTGAGGGCTCTATTAGAGGCAATGGGAGGGCAACTGCTTGGCTCCTCAAGCGGTTGCTTGACCGCCCTGACTCAGCACAGCACGGAGAGCACAAGGCTCACAGAGCCCCTGGCTAGGGTCTGCAGCCCCACACACCCGGCGGCTGACTCCGTGAGCGCCCAGAAGATGTTGAGAGACATCATTTCCCTAGTGCTCTCCTCCCCAGCAGAGACGTGTGCAGGTGGTTGGGGCCTGCCCCTGCGTGTCTGGGCTCCCGTCCTCAGCCCCAGCTCAGGGAAGCAGCTCCTGAGTCCAGAGCTGTAGGAGGCGCGGAGCGTCCCCGCCTGGAAGGCTAGTGCACAGCATGCGGGAAGCGAGCCTCCTCGGGAGAAGAGGAGGAAGCCCTGCTGCGTGCAGTTGAAATCACTTCTTGGGCGAAGCCGAGTGCGCCTCCAGTACGGCAGAGCTCCAGGTCTGCTCAGAGGCCTAATCTGGCAGAGTTGCTGGCGTGAGGCTGCTCTGCCCTGGGCCAGCCTTGCCCAGACTTGCCTCGCGGCTAGGCTTCCAGTCCAGGAAGGAGCAGGCTGCGCGAGACTGGGAGATGCTACTGGCGCCTTCCTGGCCTCAGCTCCACTCCTGCCTTGCCTTTGCACCTAGTCCCCAGGCGTTCTTGTGGAGGGCTTAGTTGCCGGTGGGTTGCACACTGCCAAGCGCTCCAGCAGTGAGGGCTCTATTAGAGGCAATGGGAGGGCAACTGCAGGGCTCCTCAAGCGGTTGCTTGACCGCCCAGACTCAGCACAGCACGGAGAGCACAAGGCTCACAGGGCCCCTGGCTGGGGTCTGCAGCCCCGCACACCCGGAGGCTGACTCCGGGAGCGCCCAGAAGGTGCCTGACAGACGTCATTTCCCTAGTGCTCTCCTCCCCAGCAGAGACGTGTGCAGGTGATTGGGGCCTGCCCCTGCGTGTCTGGGCTCTCTTCCACAGCCCCAGCTCAGGGAAGCAGCCCCTGAGCCAAGACCTGTAGGAGGCGCGGGGCGCCCCCGGCTGGAAGCCTAGTGTACAGCATGCGGGAAGCGAGCCTCTTCGGGAGAAGAGGAGGCAACCCAGCTGCGTGCGGCTGCAATCACTTCTTGGGCGGAGCCGAGTGCGCCTCCAGTACGACAGAGCTCCAGCTCTGCTCAGAGGCCTAATCTGGCAGAGTTGCTGGCGTGAGGCTGCTCTGCCCTGGGCGAGCCTTGCCCAGACTTGGCTAGCGGCAAGGGTTCCTGTCCAGGAAGGAGCAGGCTGCACGAGACTGGGAGACGCTACTGGCGCCTCCCTGGCCTCAGCTCCACTCCTACCTTGCCTTTGCACATAGTTCAAAGGCGTCCTTTTGGAAGGCTTAGGGGCCGGTGGGTTGCACACTGCCAAGAGCTCCAGCAGTGAGGGCTCTATTAGAGGCAATGGGAGGGCAACTGCTTGGCTCCTCAAGCGGTTGCTTGACCGCCCTGACTCAGCACAGCACGGAGAGCACAAGGCTCACAGAGCCCCTGGCTAGGGTCTGCAGCCCCACACACCCGGCGGCTGACTCCGTGAGCGCCCAGAAGATGTTGACAGACATCATTTCCATAGTGCTCTCCTCCCCAGCAGAGACGTGTGCAGCAGGTTGGGGCCTGCCCCTGCGTGTCTGGGCTCCCGTCCTCAGCCCCAGCTCAGGGAAGCAGCTCCTGAGTCCAGACCTGTAGGAGGCGCGGAGCGTCCCCGCCTGGAAGCCTAGTGCACAGCATGCGGGAAGCGAGCCTCCTCGGGAGAAGAGGAGGAAGCCCTGCTGCGTGCAGTTGCAATCACTTCTTGGGCGAAGCCGAGTGCGCCTCCAGTACGACAGAGCTCCAGCTCTGCTCAGAGTCCCGATGTGGCAGAGTTGCTGGCGTGAGGCTGCTCTGCCCTGGGCCAGCCTTGCCCAGACTTGTCTCGCGGCTAGGCTTCCATTCCTGGAAGGATCAGGCTGCGCGAGACTGGGAGATGCTACTGGCGCCTTCCTGGCCTCAGCTCCACTCCTGCCTTGCCTTTGCACCTAGTCCCCAGGCGTTCTTGTGTAGGGCTTAGTTGCCGGTGGGTTGCACACTGCCAAGCGCTCCAGCAGTGAGGGCTCTATTAGAGGCAATGGGAGGGCAACTGCAGGGCTCCTCAAGCGGTTGCTTGACCGCCCAGACTCAGCACAGCACGGAGAGCACAAGGCTCACAGGGCCCCTGGCTGGGGTCTGCAGCCCCACACACCCGGAAGCTGACTCCGTGAGCGCCCAGAAGGTGCCTGACAGACGTCATTTCCCTAGTGCTCTCCTCCCCAGCAGAGACGTGTGCAGGTGATTGGGGCCTGCCCCTGCGTGTCTGGGCTCCCGTCCTCAGCCCCAGCTCAGGGAAGCAGCTCCTGAGTCAAGACCTGTAGAAGGCGCGAAGCGCCCCCGCCTGGAAGCCTAGTGCACAGCATGCGGGAAGCGAACCTCCTCGGGAGAAGAGGAGGCAACCCAGCTGCGTGCGGCTGCAATCACTTCTTGGGCGGAGCCGAGTGGGCCTCCAGTACGACAGAGCTCCAGCTCTGCTCAGAGGCCCGATGTGGCAGAGTTGCTTGCGTGAGGCTGCTCTGCCCTGGGCGAGCCTTGCCCAGACTTGCCTAGCGGCCAGGGTTCCTGTCCAGGAAGGAGCAGGCTGCACGAGACTGGGAGATGTTACTGGCGCCTCCCTGGCCTCAGCTCCACTCCTACCTTGCCTTTGCACCTAGTTCAAAGGCGTCCTTTTGGAAGGCTTAGAGGCCGGTGGGTTGCACACTGCCAAGAGCTCCAGCAGTGAGGGCTCTATTAGAGGCAATGGGAGGGCAACTGCTTGGCTCCTCAAGCGGTTGCTTGACCGCCCTGACTCAGCACAGCACGGAGAGCACAAGGCTCACAGAGCCCCTGGCTAGGGTCTGCAGCCCCACACACCCGGCGGCTGACTCCGTAAGCGCCCAGAAGATGTTGAGAGACATCATTTCCCTAGTGCTCTCCTCCCCAGCAGAGACGTGTGCAGGTGGTTGGGGCCTGCCCCTGCGTGTCTGGGCTCCCGTCCTCAGCCCCAGCTCAGGGAAGCAGCTCCTGAGTCCAGACCTGTAGGAGGCGCGGAGCGTCCCCGCCTGGAAGCCTAGTGCACAGCATGCGGGAAGCGAGCCTCCTCGGGAGAAGAGGAGGAAGCCCTGCTGCGTGCAGTTGAAATCACTTCTTGGGCGAAGCCGAGTGCGCCTCCAGTACGGCAGAGCTCCAGGTCTGCTCAGAGGCCTAATCTGGCAGAGTTGCTGGCGTGAGGCTGCTCTGCCCTGGGCCAGCCTTGCCCAGACTTGCCTCGCGGCTAGGCTTCCAGTCCAGGAAGGAGCAGGCTGCGCGAGACTGGGAGATGCTACTGGCGCCTTCCTGGCCTCAGCTCCACTCCTGCCTTGCCTTTGCACCTAGTCCCCAGGCGTTCTTGTGGAGGGCTTAGTTGCCGGTGGGTTGCACACTGCCAAGCGCTCCAGCAGTGAGGGCTCTATTAGAGGCAATGGGAGGGCAACTGCAGGGCTCCTCAAGCGGTTGCTTGACCGCCCAGACTCAGCACAGCACGGAGAGCACAAGGCTCACAGGGCCCCTGGCTGGGGTCTGCAGCCCCGCACACCCGGAGGCTGACTCCGGGAGCGCCCAGAAGGTGCCTGACAGACGTCATTTCCCTAGTGCTCTCCTCCCCAGCAGAGACGTGTGCAGGTGATTGGGGCCTGCCCCTGCGTGTCTGGGCTCTCTTCCACAGCCCCAGCTCAGGGAAGCAGCCCCTGAGCCAAGACCTGTAGGAGGCGCGGGGCGCCCCCGGCTGGAAGCCTAGTGTACAGCATGCGGGAAGCGAGCCTCTTCGGGAGAAGAGGAGGCAACCCAGCTGTGTGCGGCTGCAATCACTTCTTGGGCGGAGCCGAGTGCGCCTCCAGTACGACAGAGCTCCAGCTCTGCTCAGAGGCCTAATCTGGCAGAGTTGCTGGCGTGAGGCTGCTCTGCCCTGGGCGAGCCTTGCCCAGACTTGGCTAGCGGCAAGGGTTCCTGTCCAGGAAGGAGCAGGCTGCACGAGACTGGGAGACGCTACTGGCGCCTCCCTGGCCTCAGCTCCACTCCTACCTTGCCTTTGCACATAGTTCAAAGGCGTCCTTTTGGAAGGCTTAGGGGCCGGTGGGTTGCAAACTGCCAAGAGCTTCAGCAGTGAGGGCTCTATTAGAGGCAATGAGAGGGCAACTGCAGGGCTCCTCCAGCGGTTGCTTGACCGCCCAGACTCAGCACAGCACAGAGAGCACAAGGCTCACAGAGCCCCTGGCTAGGGTCTGCAGCCCCACACACCCGGCGGCTGACTCCGTGAGCGCCCAGAAGATGTTGACAGACATCATTTCCCTAGTGCTCTCCTCCCCAGCAGAGACGTGTGCAGGTGGTTGGGGCCTGCCCCTGCGTGTCTGGGCTCCCGTCCTCAGCCCCAGCTCAGGGAAGCAGCTCCTGAGTCCAGACCTGTAGGAGGCGCGGAGCGTCCCCGCCTGGAAGCCTAGTGCACAGCATGCGGGAAGCGAGCCTCCTCGGGAGAAGAGGAGGAAGCCCTGCTGCGTGCAGTTGCAATCACTTCTTGGGCGAAGCCGAGTGCGCCTCCAGTACGGCAGAGCTCCAGGTCTGCTCAGAGGCCTAATCTGGCAGAGTTGCTGGCGTGAGGCTGCTCTGCCCTGGGCCAGCCTTGCCCAGACTTGCCTCGCGGCTAGGCTTCCAGTCCAGGAAGGAGCAGGCTGCGCGAGACTGGGAGATGCTACTGGCGCCTTCCTGGCCTCAGCTCCACTCCTGCCTTGCCTTTGCACCTAGTCCCCAGGCGTTCTTGTGGAGGGCTTAGTTGCCGGAGGGTTGCACACTGCCAAGCGCTCCAGCAGTGAGGGCTCTATTAGAGGCAATGGGAAGGCAACTTCAGGGCTCCTCCAGCGGTTGCTTGACCGCCCAGACTCAGCACAGCACGGAGAGCACAAGGCTCACAGGGCCCCTGGCTGGGGTCTGCAGCCCCACACACCCGGAAGCTGACTCCGTGAGCGCCCAAAAGGTGCCTGACAGACGTCATTTCCCTAGTACTCTCCTCCCCAGCAGAGACGTGTGCAGGCGATTGGGGCCTGCCCCTGCGTGTCTGGGCTCCCGTCCTCAGCCCCAGCTCAGGGAAGCAGCTCCTGAGTCAAGACCTGTAGGAGGCGCGAAGCGCCCCCGCCTGGAAGCCTAGTGCACAGCATGCGGGAAGCGAACCTCCTCGGGAGAAGAGGAGGCAACCCAGCTGCGTGCGGCTGCAATCACTTCTTGGGCGGAGCCGAGTGGGCCTCCAGTACGACAGAGCTCCAGCTCTGCTCAGAGGCCCGATGTGGCAGAGTTGCTTGCGTGAGGCTGCTCTGCCCTGGGCGAGCCTTGCCCAGACTTGCCTAGCGGCCAGGGTTCCTGTCCAGGAAGGAGCAGGCTGCACGAGACTGGGAGATGTTACTGGCGCCTCCCTGGCCTCAGCTCCACTCCTACCTTGCCTTTGCACCTAGTTCAAAGGTGTCCTTTTGGAAGGCTTAGGGGCCGGTGGGTTGCACACTGCCAAGAGCTCCAGCAGTGAGGGCTCTATTAGAGGCAATGGGAGGGCAACTGCTTGGCTCCTCAAGCGGTTGCTTGACCGCCCTGACTCAGCACAGCACGGAGAGCACAAGGCTCACAGAGCCCCTGGCTAGGGTCTGCAGCCCCACACACCCGGCGGCTGACTCCGTGAGCGCCCAGAAGATGTTGAGAGACATCATTTCCCTAGTGCTCTCCTCCCCAGCAGAGACGTGTGCAGGTGGTTGGGGCCTGCCCCTGCGTGTCTGTGCTCCCGTCCTCAGCCCCAGCTCAGGGAAGCATCTCCTGAGTCCAGACCTGTAGGAGGCGCGGAGCGTCCCCGCCTGGAAGCCTAGTGCACAGCATGCGGGAAGCGAGCCTCCTCGGGAGAAGAGGAGGAAGCCCTGCTGCGTGCAGTTGAAATCACTTCTTGGGCGAAGCCGAGTGCGCCTCCAGTACGGCAGAGCTCCAGGTCTGCTCAGAGGCCTAATCTGGCAGAGTTGCTGGCGTGAGGCTGCTCTGCCCTGGGCCAGCCTTGCCCAGACTTGCCTCGCGGCTAGGCTTCCAGTCCAGGAAGGAGCAGGCTGCGCGAGACTGGGAGATGCTACTGGCGCCTTCCTGGCCTCAGCTCCACTCCTGTCTTGCCTTTGCACCTAGTCCCCAGGCGTTCTTGTGGAGGGCTTAGTTGCCGGTGGGTTGCACACTGCCAAGCGCTCCAGCAGTGAGGGCTCTATTAGAGGCAATGGGAGGGCAACTGCAGGGCTCCTCAAGCGGTTGCTTGACCGCCCAGACTCAGCACAGCACGGAGAGCACAAGGCTCACAGGGCCCCTGGCTGGGGTCTGCAGCCCCGCACACCCGGAGGCTGACTCCGGGAGCGCCCAGAAGGTGCCTGACAGACGTCATTTCCCTAGTGCTCTCCTCCCCAGCAGAGACGTGTGCAGGTGATTGGGGCCTGCCCCTGCGTGTCTGGGCTCTCTTCCACAGCCCCAGCTCAGGGAAGCAGCCCCTGAGCCAAGACCTGTAGGAGGCGCGGGGCGCCCCCGGCTGGAAGCCTAGTGTACAGCATGCGGGAAGCGAGCCTCTTCGGGAGAAGAGGAGGCAACCCAGCTGCGTGCGGCTGCAATCACTTCTTGGGCGGAGCCGAGTGGGCCTCCAGTACGACAGAGCTCCAGCTCTGCTCAGAGGCCTAATCTGGCAGAGTTGCTGGCGTGAGGCTGCTCTGCCCTGGGCGAGCCTTGCCCAGACTTGGCTAGCGGCAAGGGTTCCTGTCCAGGAAGGAGCAGGCTGCACGAGACTGGGAGACGCTACTGGCGCCTCCCTGGCCTCAGCTCCACTCCTACCTTGCCTTTGCACCTAGTTCAAAGGCGTCCTTTTGGAAGGCTTAGGGGCCGGTGGGTTGCAAACTGCCAAGAGCTTCAGCAGTGAGGGCTCTATTAGAGGCAATGGGAGGGCAACTGCAGGGCTCCTCCAGCGGTTGCTTGACCGCCCAGACTCAGCACAGCACAGAGAGCACAAGGCTCACAGAGCCCCTGGCTAGGGTCTGCAGCCCCACACACCCGGCGGCTGACTCCGTGAGCGCCCAGAAGATGTTGACAGACATCATTTCCCTAGTGCTCTCCTCCCCAGCAGAGACGTGTGCAGGTGGTTGGGGCCTGCCCCTGCGTGTCTGGGCTCCCGTCCTCAGCCCCAGCTCAGGGAAGCAGCTCCTGAGTCCAGACCTGTAGGAGGCGCGGAGCGTCCCCGCCTGGAAGCCTAGTGCACAGCATGCGGGAAGCGAGCCTCCTCGGGAGAAGAGGAGGAAGCCCTGCTGCGTGCAGTTGCAATCACTTCTTCGGCGAAGCCGAGTGCGCCTCCAGTACGGCAGAGCTCCAGGTCTGCTCAGAGGCCTAATCTGGCAGAGTTGCTGGCGTGAGGCTGCTCTGCCCTGGGCCAGCCTTGCCCAGACTTGCCTCGCGGCTAGGCTTCCAGTCCAGGAAGGAGCAGGCTGCGCGAGACTGGGAGATGCTACTGGCGCCTTCCTGGCCTCAGCTCCACTCCTGCCTTGCCTTTGCACCTAGTCCCCAGGCGTTCTTGTGGAGGGCTTAGTTGCCGGTGGGTTGCACACTGCCAAGCGCTCCAGCAGTGAGGGCTCTATTAGAGGCAATGGGAGGGCAACTGCAGGGCTCCTCAAGCGGTTGCTTGACCGCCCAGACTCAGCATAGCATGGAGAGCACAAGGCTCACAGGGCCCCTGGCTGGGGTCTGCAGCCCCACACACCCGGAAGCTGACTCCGTGAGCGCCCAGAAGGTGCCTGACAGACGTCATTTCCCTAGTACTCTCCTCCCCAGAAGAGACGTGTGCAGGTGATTGGGGCCTGCCCCTGCGTGTCTGGGCTCCCGTCCTCAGCCCCAGCTCAGGGAAGCAGCTCCTGAGTCAAGACCTGTAGGAGGCGCGAAGCGCCCCCGCCTGGAAGCCTAGTGCACAGCATGCGGGAAGCGAACCTCCTCGGGAGAAGAGGAGGCAACCCAGCTGCGTGGGGCTGCAATCACTTCTTGGGCGGAGCCGAGTGGGCCTCCAGTACGACAGAGCTCCAGCTCTGCTCAGAGGCCCGATGTGGCAGAGTTGCTTGCGTGAGGCTGCTCTGCCCTGGGCGAGCCTTGCCCAGACTTGCCTAGCGGCCAGGGTTCCTGTCCAGGAAGGAGCAGGCTGCACGAGACTGGGAGATGTTACTGGCGCCTCCCTGGCCTCAGCTCCACTCCTACCTTGCCTTTGCACCTAGTTCAAAGGCGTCCTTTTGGAAGGCTTAGAGGCCGGTGGGTTGCACACTGCCAAGAGCTCCAGCAGTGAGGGCTCTATTAGAGGCAATGGGAGGGCAACTGCTTGGCTCCTCAAGCGGTTGCTTGACCGCCCTGACTCAGCACAGCACGGAGAGCACAAGGCTCACAGAGCCCCTGGCTAGGGTCTGCAGCCCCACACACCCGGCGGCTGACTCCGTAAGCGCCCAGAAGATGTTGAGAGACATCATTTCCCTAGTGCTCTCCTCCCCAGCAGAGACGTGTGCAGGTGGTTGGGGCCTGCCCCTGCGTGTCTGGGCTCCCGTCCTCAGCCCCAGCTCAGGTAAGCAGCTCCTGAGTCCAGACCTGTAGGAGGCGCGGAGCGTCCCCGCCTGGAAGCCTAGTGCACAGCATGCGGGAAGCGAGCCTCCTCGGGAGAAGAGGAGGAAGCCCTGCTGCGTGCAGTTGAAATCACTTCTTGGGCGAAGCCGAGTGCGCCTCCAGTACGGCAGAGCTCCAGGTCTGCTCAGAGGCCTAATCTGGCAGAGTTGCTGGCGTGAGGCTGCTCTGCCCTGGGCCAGCCTTGCCCAGACTTGCCTCGCGGCTAGGCTTCCAGTCCAGGAAGGAGCAGGCTGCGCGAGACTGGGAGATGCTACTGGCGCCTTCCTGGCCTCAGCTCCACTCCTGCCTTGCCTTTGCACCTAGTCCCCAGGCGTTCTTGTGGAGGGCTTAGTTGCCGGTGGGTTGCACACTGCCAAGCGCTCCAGCAGTGAGGGCTCTATTAGAGGCAATGGGAGGGCAACTGCAGGGCTCCTCAAGCGGTTGCTTGACCGCCCAGACTCAGCACAGCACGGAGAGCACAAGGCTCACAGGGCCCCTGGCTGGGGTCTGCAGCCCCGCACACCCGGAGGCTGACTCCGGGAGCGCCCAGAAGGTGCCTGACAGACGTCATTTCCCTAGTGCTCTCCTCCCCAGCAGAGACGTGTGCAGGTGATTGGGGCCTGCCCCTGCGTGTCTGGGCTCTCTTCCACAGCCCCAGCTCAGGGAAGCAGCCCCTGAGCCAAGACCTGTAGGAGGCGCGGGGCGCCCCCGGCTGGAAGCCTAGTGTACAGCATGCGGGAAGCGAGCCTCTTCGGGAGAAGAGGAGGCAACCCAGCTGTGTGCGGCTGCAATCACTTCTTGGGCGGAGCCGAGTGCGCCTCCAGTACGACAGAGCTCCAGCTCTGCTCAGAGGCCTAATCTGGCAGAGTTGCTGGCGTGAGGCTGCTCTGCCCTGGGCGAGCCTTGCCCAGACTTGGCTAGCGGCAAGGGTTCCTGTCCAGGAAGGAGCAGGCTGCACGAGACTGGGAGACGCTACTGGCGCCTCCCTGGCCTCAGCTCCACTCCTACCTTGCCTTTGCACATAGTTCAAAGGCGTCCTTTTGGAAGGCTTAGGGGCCGGTGGGTTGCAAACTGCCAAGAGCTTCAGCAGTGAGGGCTCTATTAGAGGCAATGAGAGGGCAACTGCAGGGCTCCTCCAGCGGTTGCTTGACCGCCCAGACTCAGCACAGCACAGAGAGCACAAGGCTCACAGAGCCCCTGGCTAGGGTCTGCAGCCCCACACACCCGGCGGCTGACTCCGTGAGCGCCCAGAAGATGTTGACAGACATCATTTCCCTAGTGCTCTCCTCCCCAGCAGAGACGTGTGCAGGTGGTTGGGGCCTGCCCCTGCGTGTCTGGGCTCCCGTCCTCAGCCCCAGCTCAGGGAAGCAGCTCCTGAGTCCAGACCTGTAGGAGGCGCGGAGCGTCCCCGCCTGGAAGCCTAGTGCACAGCATGCGGGAAGCGAGCCTCCTCGGGAGAAGAGGAGGAAGCCCTGCTGCGTGCAGTTGCAATCACTTCTTGGGCGAAGCCGAGTGCGCCTCCAGTACGGCAGAGCTCCAGGTCTGCTCAGAGGCCTAATCTGGCAGAGTTGCTGGCGTGAGGCTGCTCTGCCCTGGGCCAGCCTTGCCCAGACTTGCCTCGCGGCTAGGCTTCCAGTCCAGGAAGGAGCAGGCTGCGCGAGACTGGGAGATGCTACTGGCGCCTTCCTGGCCTCAGCTCCACTCCTGCCTTGCCTTTGCACCTAGTCCCCAGGCGTTCTTGTGGAGGGCTTAGTTGCCGGAGGGTTGCACACTGCCAAGCGCTCCAGCAGTGAGGGCTCTATTAGAGGCAATGGGAAGGCAACTTCAGGGCTCCTCCAGCGGTTGCTTGACCGCCCAGACTCAGCACAGCACGGAGAGCACAAGGCTCACAGGGCCCCTGGCTGGGGTCTGCAGCCCCACACACCCGGAAGCTGACTCCGTGAGCGCCCAAAAGGTGCCTGACAGACGTCATTTCCCTAGTACTCTCCTCCCCAGCAGAGACGTGTGCAGGCGATTGGGGCCTGCCCCTGCGTGTCTGGGCTCCCGTCCTCAGCCCCAGCTCAGGGAAGCAGCTCCTGAGTCAAGACCTGTAGGAGGCGCGAAGCGCCCCCGCCTGGAAGCCTAGTGCACAGCATGCGGGAAGCGAACCTCCTCGGGAGAAGAGGAGGCAACCCAGCTGCGTGCGGCTGCAATCACTTCTTGGGCGGAGCCGAGTGGGCCTCCAGTACGACAGAGCTCCAGCTCTGCTCAGAGGCCCGATGTGGCAGAGTTGCTTGCGTGAGGCTGCTCTGCCCTGGGCGAGCCTTGCCCAGACTTGCCTAGCGGCCAGGGTTCCTGTCCAGGAAGGAGCAGGCTGCACGAGACTGGGAGATGTTACTGGCGCCTCCCTGGCCTCAGCTCCACTCCTACCTTGCCTTTGCACCTAGTTCAAAGGTGTCCTTTTGGAAGGCTTAGGGGCCGGTGGGTTGCACACTGCCAAGAGCTCCAGCAGTGAGGGCTCTATTAGAGGCAATGGGAGGGCAACTGCTTGGCTCCTCAAGCGGTTGCTTGACCGCCCTGACTCAGCACAGCACGGAGAGCACAAGGCTCACAGAGCCCCTGGCTAGGGTCTGCAGCCCCACACACCCGGCGGCTGACTCCGTGAGCGCCCAGAAGATGTTGAGAGACATCATTTCCCTAGTGCTCTCCTCCCCAGCAGAGACGTGTGCAGGTGGTTGGGGCCTGCCCCTGCGTGTCTGTGCTCCCGTCCTCAGCCCCAGCTCAGGGAAGCATCTCCTGAGTCCAGACCTGTAGGAGGCGCGGAGCGTCCCCGCCTGGAAGCCTAGTGCACAGCATGCGGGAAGCGAGCCTCCTCGGGAGAAGAGGAGGAAGCCCTGCTGCGTGCAGTTGAAATCACTTCTTGGGCGAAGCCGAGTGCGCCTCCAGTACGGCAGAGCTCCAGGTCTGCTCAGAGGCCTAATCTGGCAGAGTTGCTGGCGTGAGGCTGCTCTGCCCTGGGCCAGCCTTGCCCAGACTTGCCTCGCGGCTAGGCTTCCAGTCCAGGAAGGAGCAGGCTGCGCGAGACTGGGAGATGCTACTGGCGCCTTCCTGGCCTCAGCTCCACTCCTGCCTTGCCTTTGCACCTAGTCCCCAGGCGTTCTTGTGGAGGGCTTAGTTGCCGGTGGGTTGCACACTGCCAAGCGCTCCAGCAGTGAGGGCTCTATTAGAGGCAATGGGAGGGCAACTGCAGGGCTCCTCAAGCGGTTGCTTGACCGCCCAGACTCAGCACAGCACGGAGAGCACAAGGCTCACAGGGCCCCTGGCTGGGGTCTGCAGCCCCGCACACCCGGAGGCTGACTCCGGGAGCGCCCAGAAGGTGCCTGACAGACGTCATTTCCCTAGTGCTCTCCTCCCCAGCAGAGACGTGTGCAGGTGATTGGGGCCTGCCCCTGCGTGTCTGGGCTCTCTTCCACAGCCCCAGCTCAGGGAAGCAGCCCCTGAGCCAAGACCTGTAGGAGGCGCGGGGCGCCCCCGGCTGGAAGCCTAGTGTACAGCATGCGGGAAGCGAGCCTCTTCGGGAGAAGAGGAGGCAACCCAGCTGCGTGCGGCTGCAATCACTTCTTGGGCGGAGCCGAGTGGGCCTCCAGTACGACAGAGCTCCAGCTCTGCTCAGAGGCCTAATCTGGCAGAGTTGCTGGCGTGAGGCTGCTCTGCCCTGGGCGAGCCTTGCCCAGACTTGGCTAGCGGCAAGGGTTCCTGTCCAGGAAGGAGCAGGCTGCACGAGACTGGGAGACGCTACTGGCGCCTCCCTGGCCTCAGCTCCACTCCTACCTTGCCTTTGCACCTAGTTCAAAGGCGTCCTTTTGGAAGGCTTAGGGGCCGGTGGGTTGCAAACTGCCAAGAGCTTCAGCAGTGAGGGCTCTATTAGAGGCAATGGGAGGGCAACTGCAGGGCTCCTCCAGCGGTTGCTTGACCGCCCAGACTCAGCACAGCACAGAGAGCACAAGGCTCACAGAGCCCCTGGCTAGGGTCTGCAGCCCCACACACCCGGCGGCTGACTCCGTGAGCGCCCAGAAGATGTTGACAGACATCATTTCCCTAGTGCTCTCCTCCCCAGCAGAGACGTGTGCAGGTGGTTGGGGCCTGCCCCTGCGTGTCTGGGCTCCCGTCCTCAGCCCCAGCTCAGGGAAGCAGCTCCTGAGTCCAGACCTGTAGGAGGCGCGGAGCGTCCCCGCCTGGAAGCCTAGTGCACAGCATGCGGGAAGCGAGCCTCCTCGGGAGAAGAGGAGGAAGCCCTGCTGCGTGCAGTTGCAATCACTTCTTCGGCGAAGCCGAGTGCGCCTCCAGTACGGCAGAGCTCCAGGTCTGCTCAGAGGCCTAATCTGGCAGAGTTGCTGGCGTGAGGCTGCTCTGCCCTGGGCCAGCCTTGCCCAGACTTGCCTCGCGGCTAGGCTTCCAGTCCAGGAAGGAGCAGGCTGCGCGAGACTGGGAGATGCTACTGGCGCCTTCCTGGCCTCAGCTCCACTCCTGCCTTGCCTTTGCACCTAGTCCCCAGGCGTTCTTGTGGAGGGCTTAGTTGCCGGTGGGTTGCACACTGCCAAGCGCTCCAGCAGTGAGGGCTCTATTAGAGGCAATGGGAGGGCAACTGCAGGGCTCCTCAAGCGGTTGCTTGACCGCCCAGACTCAGCATAGCATGGAGAGCACAAGGCTCACAGGGCCCCTGGCTGGGGTCTGCAGCCCCACACACCCGGAAGCTGACTCCGTGAGCGCCCAGAAGGTGCCTGACAGACGTCATTTCCCTAGTACTCTCCTCCCCAGAAGAGACGTGTGCAGGTGATTGGGGCCTGCCCCTGCGTGTCTGGGCTCCCGTCCTCAGCCCCAGCTCAGGGAAGCAGCTCCTGAGTCAAGACCTGTAGGAGGCGCGAAGCGCCCCCGCCTGGAAGCCTAGTGCACAGCATGCGGGAAGCGAACCTCCTCGGGAGAAGAGGAGGCAACCCAGCTGCGTGGGGCTGCAATCACTTCTTGGGCGGAGCCGAGTGGGCCTCCAGTACGACAGAGCTCCAGCTCTGCTCAGAGGCCCGATGTGGCAGAGTTGCTTGCGTGAGGCTGCTCTGCCCTGGGCGAGCCTTGCCCAGACTTGCCTAGCGGCCAGGGTTCCTGTCCAGGAAGGAGCAGGCTGCACGAGACTGGGAGATGTTACTGGCGCCTCCCTGGCCTCAGCTCCACTCCTACCTTGCCTTTGCACCTAGTTCAAAGGCGTCCTTTTGGAAGGCTTAGGGGCCGGTGGGTTGCACACTGCCAAGAGCTCCAGCAGTGAGGGCTCTATTAGAGGCAATGGGAGGGCAACTGCTTGGCTCCTCAAGCGGTTGCTTGACCGCCCTGACTCAGCACAGCACGGAGAGCACAAGGCTCACAGAGCCCCTGGCTAGGGTCTGCAGCCCCACACACCCGGCGGCTGACTCCGTGAGCGCCCAGAAGATGTTGACAGACATCATTTCCATAGTGCTCTCCTCCCCAGGAGAGACGTGTGCAGCAGGTTGGGGCCTGCCCCTGCGTGTCTGGGCTCCCGTCCTCAGCCCCAGCTCAGGGAAGCAGCTCCTGAGTCCAGACCTGTAGGAGGCGCGGAGCGTCCCCGCCTGGAAGCCTAGTGCACAGCATGCGGGAAGCGAGCCTCCTCGGGAGAAGAGGAGGAAGCCCTGCTGCGTGCAGTTGCAATCACTTCTTGGGCGAAGCCGAGTGCGCCTCCAGTACGACAGAGCTCCAGCTCTGCTCAGAGGCCCGATGTGGCAGAGTTGCTGGCGTGAGGCTGCTCTGCCCTGGGCCAGCCTTGCCCAGACTTGTCTCGCGGCTAGGCTTCCATTCCTGGAAGGATCAGGCTGCGCGAGACTGGGAGATGCTACTGGCGCCTTCCTGGCCTCAGCTCCACTCCTGCCTTGCCTTTGCACCTAGTCCCCAGGCGTTCTTGTGGAGGGCTTAGTTGCCGGTGGGTTGCACACTGCCAAGCGCTCCAGCAGTGAGGGCTCTATTAGAGGCAATGGGAAGGCAACTTCAGGGCTCCTCCAGCGGTTGCTTGACCGCCCAGACTCAGCATAGCATGGAGAACACAAGGCTCACAGGGCCCCTGGCTGGGGTCTGCAGCCCCACACACCCGGAAGCTGACTCCGTGAGCGCCCAGAAGGTGCCTGACAGACGTCATTTCCCTAGTACTCTCCTCCCCAGAAGAGACGTGTGCAGGTGATTGGGGCCTGCCCCTGCGTGTCTGGGCTCCCTTCCTCAGCCCCAGCTCAGGGAAGCAGCTCCTGAGTCAAGACCTGTAGGAGGCGCGAAGCGCCCCCGCCTGGAAGCCTAGTGCACAGCATGCGGGAAGCGAACCTCCTCGGGAGAAGAGGAGGCAACCCAGCTGCGTGGGGCTGCAATCACTTCTTGGGCGGAGCCGAGTGGGCCTCCAGTACGACAGAGCTCCAGCTCTGCTCAGAGGCCCGATGTGGCAGAGTTGCTTGCGTGAGGCTGCTCTGCCCTGGGCGAGCCTTGCCCAGACTTGCCTAGCGGCCAGGGTTCCTGTCCAGGAAGGAGCAGGCTGCACGAGACTGGGAGATGTTACTGGCGCCTCCCTGGCCTCAGCTCCACTCCTACCTTTCCTTTGCACCTAGTTCAAAGGCGTCCTTTTGGAAGGCTTAGGGGCCGGTGGGTTGCACACTGCCAAGAGCTCCAGCAGTGAGGGCTCTATTAGAGGCAATGGGAGGGCAACTGCTTGGCTCCTCAAGCGGTTGCTTGACCGCCCTGACTCAGCACAGCACGGAGAGCACAAGGCTCACAGAGCCCCTGGCTAGGGTCTGCAGCCCCACACACCCGGCGGCTGACTCCGTGAGCGCCCAGAAGATGTTGACAGACATCATTTCCATAGTGCTCTCCTCCCCAGCAGAGACGTGTGCAGCAGGTTGGGGCCTGCCCCTGCGTGTCTGGGCTCCCGTCCTCAGCCCCAGCTCAGGGAAGCAGCTCCTGAGTCCAGACCTGTAGGAGGCGCGGAGCGTCCCCGCCTGGAAGCCTAGTGCACAGCATGCGGGAAGCGAGCCTCCTCGGGAGAAGAGGAGGAAGCCCTGCTGCGTGCAGTTGCAATCACTTCTTGGGCGAAGCCGAGTGCGCCTCCAGTACGACAGAGCTCCAGCTCTGCTCAGAGGCCCGATGTGGCAGAGTTGCTGGCGTGAGGCTGCTCTGCCCTGGGCCAGCCTTGCCCAGACTTGTCTCGCGGCTAGGCTTCCATTCCTGGAAGGATCAGGCTGCGCGAGACTGGGAGATGCTACTGGCGCCTTCCTGGCCTCAGCTCCACTCCTGCCTTGCCTTTGCACCTAGTCCCCAGGCGTTCTTGTGTAGGGCTTAGTTGCCGGTGGGTTGCACACTGCCAAGCGCTCCAGCAGTGAGGGCTCTATTAGAGGCAATGGGAGGGCAACTGCAGGGCTCCTCAAGCGGTTGCTTGACCGCCCAGACTCAGCACAGCACGGAGAGCACAAGGCTCACAGGGCCCCTGGCTGGGGTCTGCAGCCCCGCACACCCGGAGGCTGACTCCGGGAGCGCCCAGAAGGTGCCTGACAGACGTCATTTCCCTAGTGCTCTCCTCCCCAGCAGAGACGTGTGCAGATGATTGGGGCCTGCCCCTGCGTGTCTGGGCTCTCTTCCACAGCCCCAGCTCAGGGAAGCAGCCCCTGAGCCAAGACCTGTAGGAGGCGCGGGGCGCCCCCGGCTGGAAGCCTAGTGTACAGCATGCGGGAAGCGAGCCTCTTCGGGAGAAGAGGAGGCAACCCAGCTGCGTGCGGCTGCAATCACTTCTTGGGCGGAGCCGAGTGCGCCTCCAGTACGACAGAGCTCCAGCTCTGCTCAGAGGCCTAATCTGGCAGAGTTGCTGGCGTGAGGCTGCTCTGCCCTGGGCGAGCCTTGCCCAGACTTGGCTAGCGGCAAGGGTTCCTGTCCAGGAAGGAGCAGGCTGCCCGAGACTGGGAGACGCTACTGGCGCCTCCCTGGCCTCAGCTCCACTCCTACCTTGCCTTTGCACATAGTTCAAAGGCGTCCTTTTGGAAGGCTTAGGGGCCGGTGGGTTGCAAACTGCCAAGAGCTTCAGCAGTGAGGGCTCTATTAGAGGCAATGAGAGGGCAACTGCAGGGCTCCTCCAGCGGTTGCTTGACCGCCCAGACTCAGCACAGCACAGAGAGCACAAGGCTCACAGAGCCCCTGGCTAGGGTCTGCAGCCCCACACACCCAGCGGCTGACTCCGTGAGCGCCCAGAAGATGTTGACAGACATCATTTCCCTAGTGCTCTCCTCCCCAGCAGAGACGTGTGCAGGTGATTGGGGCCTGCCCCTGCGTGTCTGGGCTCCCGTCCTCAGCCCCAGCTCAGGGAAGCAGCTCCTGAGTCAAGACCTGTAGGAGGCGTGAAGCGCCCCCGCCTGGAAGCCTAGTGCACAGCATGCGGGAAGCGAACCTCCTCGGGAGAAGAGGAGGCAACCCAGCTGCGTGCGGCTGCAATCACTTCTTGGGCGGAGCCGAGTGCGCCTCCAGTACGGCAGAGCTCCAGGTCTGCTCAGAGGCCTAATCAGGCAGAGTTGCTGGCGTGAGGCTGCTCTGCCCTTGGCGAGCCTTGCCCAGACTTGCCTCGCGGCTAGGCTTCCAGTCCAGGAAGGAGCAGGCTGCGCGAGACTGGGAGATGCTACTGGCGCCTTCCTGGCCTCAGCTCCACTCCTGCCTTGCCTTTGCACCTAGTCCCCAGGCGTTCTTGTGGAGGGCTTAGTTGCCGGTGGGTTGCACACTGCCAAGCGCTCCAGCAGTGAGGGCTCTATTAGAGGCAATGGGAAGGCAACTTCAGGGCTCCTCCAGCGGTTGCTTGACCGCCCAGACTCAGCATAGCATGGAGAGCACAAGGCTCACAGGGCCCCTGGCTGGGGTCTGCAGCCCCACACACCCGGAAGCTGACTCCGTGAGCGCCCAGAAGGTGCCTGACAGACGTCATTTCCCTAGTACTCTCCTCCCCAGAAGAGACGTGTGCAGGTGATTGGGGCCTGCCCCTGCGTGTCTGGGCTCCCGTCCTCAGCCCCAGCTCAGGGAAGCAGCTCCTGAGTCAAGACCTGTAGGAGGCGCGAAGCGCCCCCGCCTGGAAGCCTAGTGCACAGCATGCGGGAAGCGAACCTCCTCGGGAGAAGAGGAGGCAACCCAGCTGCGTGGGGCTGCAATCACTTCTTGGGCGGAGCCGAGTGGGCCTCCAGTACGACAGAGCTCCAGCTCTGCTCAGAGGCCCGATGTGGCAGAGTTGCTTGCGTGAGGCTGCTCTGCCCTGGGCGAGCCTTGCCCAGACTTGCCTAGCGGCCAGGGTTCCTGTCCAGGAAGGAGCAGGCTGCACGAGACTGGGAGATGTTACTGGCGCCTCCCTGGCCTCAGCTCCACTCCTACCTTGCCTTTGCACCTAGTTCAAAGGCGTCCTTTTGGAAGGCTTAGGGGCCGGTGGGTTGCACACTGCCAAGAGCTCCAGCAGTGAGGGCTCTATTAGAGGCAATGGGAGGGCAACTGCTTGGCTCCTCAAGCGGTTGCTTGACCGCCCTGACTCAGCACAGCACGGAGAGCACAAGGCTCACAGAGCCCCTGGCTAGGGTCTGCAGCCCCACACACCCGGCGGCTGACTCCGTGAGCGCCCAGAAGATGTTGACAGACATCATTTCCATAGTGCTCTCCTCCCCAGCAGAGACGTGTGCAGCAGGTTGGGGCCTGCCCCTGAGTGTCTGGGCTCCCGTCCTCAGCCCCAGCTCAGGGAAGCAGCTCCTGAGTCCAGACCTGTAGGAGGCGCGGAGCGTCCCCGCCTGGAAGCCTAGTGCACAGCATGCGGGAAGCGAGCCTCCTCGGGAGAAGAGGAGGAAGCCCTGCTGCGTGCAGTTGCAATCACTTCTTGGGCGAAGCCGAGTGCGCCTCCAGTACGACAGAGCTCCAGCTCTGCTCAGAGGCCCGATGTGGCAGAGTTGCTGGCGTGAGGCTGCTCTGCCCTGGGCCAGCCTTGCCCAGACTTGTCTCGCGGCTAGGCTTCCATTCCTGGAAGGATCAGGCTGCGCGAGACTGGGAGATGCTACTGGCGCCTTCCTGGCCTCAGCTCCACTCCTGCCTTGCCTTTGCACCTAGTCCCCAGGCGTTCTTGTGTAGGGCTTAGTTGCCGGTGGGTTGCACACTGCCAAGCGCTCCAGCAGTGAGGGCTCTATTAGAGGCAATGGGAGGGCAACTGCAGGGCTCCTCAAGCGGTTGCTTGACCGCCCAGACTCAGCACAGCACGGAGAGCACAAGGCTCACAGGGCCCCTGGCTGGGGTCTGCAGCCCCGCACACCCGGAGGCTGACTCCGGGAGCGCCCAGAAGGTGCCTGACAGACGTCATTTCCCTAGTGCTCTCCTCCCCAGCAGAGACGTGTGCAGATGATTGGGGCCTGCCCCTGCGTGTCTGGGCTCTCTTCCACAGCCCCAGCTCAGGGAAGCAGCCCCTGAGCCAAGACCTGTAGGAGGCGCGGGGCGCCCCCGGCTGGAAGCCTAGTGTACAGCATGCGGGAAGCGAGCCTCTTCGGGAGAAGAGGAGGCAACCCAGCTGCGTGCGGCTGCAATCACTTCTTGGGCGGAGCCGAGTGCGCCTCCAGTACGACAGAGCTCCAGCTCTGCTCAGAGGCCTAATCTGGCAGAGTTGCTGGCGTGAGGCTGCTCTGCCCTGGGCGAGCCTTGCCCAGACTTGGCTAGCGGCAAGGGTTCCTGTCCAGGAAGGAGCAGGCTGCACGAGACTGGGAGACGCTACTGGCGCCTCCCTGGCCTCAGCTCCACTCCTACCTTGCCTTTGCACATAGTTCAAAGGCGTCCTTTTGGAAGGCTTAGGGGCCGGTGGGTTGCAAACTGCCAAGAGCTTCAGCAGTGAGGGCTCTATTAGAGGCAATGAGAGGGCAACTGCAGGGCTCCTCCAGCGGTTGCTTGACCGCCCAGACTCAGCACAGCACAGAGAGCACAAGGCTCACAGAGCCCCTGGCTAGGGTCTGCAGCCCCACACACCCGGCGGCTGACTCCGTGAGCGCCCAGAAGATGTTGACAGACATCATTTCCCTAGTGCTCTCCACCCCAGCAGAGACGTGTGCAGGTGGTTGGGGCCTGCCCCTGCGTGTCTGGGCTCCCGTCCTCAGCCCCAGCTCAGGGAAGCAGCTCCTGAGTCCAGACCTGTAGGAGGCGCGGAGCGTCCCCTCCTGGAAGCCTAGTGCACAGCATGCGGGAAGCGAGCCTCCTCGGGAGAAGAGGAGGAAGCCCTGCTGCGAGCAGTTGCAATCACTTCTTGGGCGAAGCCGAGTGCGCCTCCAGTACGGCAGAGCTCCAGGTCTGCTCAGAGGCCTAATCTGGCAGAGTTGCTGGCGTGAGGCTGCTCTGCCCTGGGCCAGCCTTGCCCAGACTTGCCTCGCGGCTAGGCTTCCAGTCCAGGAAGGAGCAGGCTGCGCGAGACTGGGAGATGCTACTGGCGCCTTCCTGGCCTCAGCTCCACTCCTGCCTTGCCTTTGCACCTAGTCCCCAGGCGTTCTTGTGGAGGGCTTAGTTGCCGGTGGGTTGCACACTGCCAAGCGCTCCAGCAGTGAGGGCTCTATTAGAGGCAATGGGAAGGCAACTTCAGGGCTCCTCCAGCGGTTGCTTGACGCCCAGACTCAGCACAGCACGGAGAGCACAAGGCTCACAGGGCCCCTGGCTGGGGTCTGCAGCCCCACACACCCGGAAGCTGACTCCGTGAGCGCCCAGAAGGTGCCTGACAGACGTCATTTCCCTAGTACTCTCCTCCCCAGCAGAGACGTGTGCAGGTGATTGGGGCCTGCCCCTGCGTGTCTGGGCTCCCGTCCTCAGCCCCAGCTCAGGGAAGCAGCTCCTGAGTCAAGACCTGTAGGAGGCGCGAAGCGCCCCCGCCTGGAAGCCTAGTGCACAGCATGCGGGAAGCGAACCTCCTCGGGAGAAGAGGAGGCAACCCAGCTGCGTGCGGCTGCAATCACTTCTTGGGCGGAGCCGAGTGGGCCTCCAGTACGACAGAGCTCCAGCTCTGCTCAGAGGCCCGATGTGGCAGAGTTGCTTGCGTGAGGCTGCTCTGCCCTGGGCGAGCCTTGCCCAGACTTGCCTAGCGGCCAGGGTTCCTGTCCAGGAAGGAGCAGGCTGCACGAGACTGGGAGATGTTACTGGCGCCTCCCTGGCCTCAGCTCCACTCCTACCTTGCCTTTGCACCTAGTTCAAAGGCGTCCTTTTGGAAGGCTTAGGGGCCGGTGGGTTGCACACTGCCAAGAGCTCCAGCAGTGAGGGCTCTATTAGAGGCAATGGGAGGGCAACTGCTTGGCTCCTCAAGCGGTTGCTTGACCGCCCTTACTCAGCACAGCACGGAGAGCACAAGGCTCACAGAGCCCCTGGCTAGGGTCTGCAGCCCCACACACCCGGCGGCTGACTCCGTGAGCGCCCAGAAGATGTTGACAGACATCATTTCCATAGTGCTCTCCTCCCCAGCAGAGACGTGTGCAGCAGGTTGGGGCCTGCCGCTGCGTGTCTGGGCTCCCGTCATCAGCCCCAGCTCAGGGAAGCAGCTCCTGAGTCCAGACCTGTAGGAGGCGCGGAGCGTCCCCGCCTGGAAGCCTAGTGCACAGAATGCGGGAAGCGAGCCTCCTCGGGAGAAGAGGAGGAAACCCTGCTGCGTGCAGTTGCAATCACTTCTTGGGCGAAGCCGAGTGCGCCTCCAGTACGACAGAGCTCCAGCTCTGCTCAGAGTCCCGATGTGGCAGAGTTGCTGGCGTGAGGCTGCTCTGCCCTGGGCCAGCCTTGCCCAGACTTGTCTCGCGGCTAGGCTTCCATTCCTGGAAGGATCAGGCTGCGCGAGACTGGGAGATGCTACTGGCGCCTTCCTGGCCTCAGCTCCACTCCTGCCTTGCCTTTGCACCTAGTCCCCAGGCGTTCTTGTGTAGGGCTTAGTTGCCGGTGGGTTGCACACTGCCAAGCGCTCCAGCAGTGAGGGCTCTATTAGAGGCAATGGGAGGGCAACTGCAGGGCTCCTCAAGCGGTTGCTTGACCGCCCAGACTCAGCACAGCACGAAGAGCACAAGGCTCACAGGGCCCCTGGCTGGGGAATGCAGCCCCACACACCCGGAAGCTGACTCCGTGAGCGCCCAGAAGGTGCCTGACAGACGTCATTTCCCTAGTGCTCTCCTCCCCAGCAGAGACGTGTGCAGGTGATTGGGGCCTGCCCCTGCGTGTCTGGGCTCCCGTCCTCAGCCCCAGCTCAGGGAAGCAGCTCCTGAGTCAAGACCTGTAGAAGGCGCGAAGCGCCCCCGCCTGGAAGCCTAGTGCACAGCATGCGGGAAGCGAACCTCCTCGGGAGAAGAGGAGGCAACCCAGCTGCGTGCGGCTGCAATCACTTCTTGGGCGGAGCCGAGTGGGCCTCCAGTACGACAGAGCTCCAGCTCTGCTCAGAGGCCCGATGTGGCAGTGTTGCTTGCGTGAGGCTGCTCTGCCCTGGGCGAGCCTTGCCCAGACTTGCCTAGCGGCCAGGGTTCCTGTCCAGGAAGGAGCAGGCTGCACGAGACTGGGAGATGTTACTGGCGCCTCCCTGGCCTCAGCTCCACTCCTACGTTACCTTTGCACCTAGTTCAAAGGCGTCCTTTTGGAAGGCTTAGGGGCCGGTGGGTTGCACACTGCCAAGAGCTCCAGCAGTGAGGGCTCTATTAGAGGCAATGGGAGGGCAACTGCTTGGCTCCTCAAGCGGTTGCTTGACCGCCCTGACTCAGCACAGCACGGAGAGCACAAGGCTCACAGAGCCCCTGGCTAGGGTCTGCAGCCCCACACACCCGGCGGCTGACTCCGTGAGCGCCCAGAAGATGTTGAGAGACATCATTTCCCTAGTGCTCTCCTCCCCAGCAGAGACGTGTGCAGGTGGTTGGGGCCTGCCCCTGCGTGTCTGGGCTCCCGTCCTCAGCCCCAGCTCAGGGAAGCAGCTCCTGAGTCCAGAGCTGTAGGAGGCGCGGAGCGTCCCCGCCTGGAAGCCTAGTGCACAGCATGCGGGAAGCGAGCCTCCTCGGGAGAAGAGGAGGAAGCCCTGCTGCGTGCAGTTGAAATCACTTCTTGGGCGAAGCCGAGTGCGCCTCCAGTACGGCAGAGCTCCAGGTCTGCTCAGAGGCCTAATCTGGCAGAGTTGCTGGCGTGAGGCTGCTCTGCCCTGGGCCAGCCTTGCCCAGACTTGCCTCGCGGCTAGGCTTCCAGTCCAGGAAGGAGCAGGCTGCGCGAGACTGGGAGATGCTACTGGCGCCTTCCTGGCCTCAGCTCCACTCCTGCCTTGCCTTTGCACCTAGTCCCCAGGCGTTCTTGTGGAGGGCTTAGTTGCCGGTGGGTTGCACACTGCCAAGCGCTCCAGCAGTGAGGGCTCTATTAGAGGCAATGGGAGGGCAACTGCAGGGCTCCTCAAGCGGTTGCTTGACCGCCCAGACTCAGCACAGCACGGAGAGCACAAGGCTCACAGGGCCCCTGGCTGGGGTCTGCAGCCCCGCACACCCGGAGGCTGACTCCGGGAGCGCCCAGAAGGTGACTGACAGACGTCATTTCCCTAGTGCTCTCCTCCCCAGCAGAGACGTGTGCAGGTGATTGGGGCCTGCCCCTGCGTGTCTGGGCTCTCTTCCACAGCCCCAGCTCAGGGAAGCAGCCCCTGAGCCAAGACCTGTAGGAGGCGCGGGGCGCCCCCGGCTGGAAGCCTAGTGTACAGCATGCGGGAAGCGAGCCTCTTCGGGAGAAGAGGAGGCAACCCAGCTGCGTGCCGCTGCAATCACTTCTTGGGCGGAGCCGAGTGCGCCTCCAGTACGACAGAGCTCCAGCTCTGCTCAGAGGCCTAATCTGGCAGAGTTGCTGGCGTGAGGCTGCTCTGCCCTGGGCGAGCCTTGCCCAGACTTGGCTAGCGGCAAGGGTTCCTGTCCAGGAAGGAGCAGGCTGCACGAGACTGGGAGACGCTACTGGCGCCTCCCTGGCCTCAGCTCCACTCCTACCTTGCCTTTGCACATAGTTCAAAGGCGTCCTTTTGGAAGGCTTAGGGGCCGGTGGGTTGCAAACTGCCAAGAGCTTCAGCAGTGAGGGCTCTATTAGAGGCAATGAGAGGGCAACTGCAGGGCTCCTCCAGCGGTTGCTTGACCGCCCAGACTCAGCACAGCACAGAGAGCACAAGGCTCACAGAGCCCCTGGCTAGGGTCTGCAGCCCCACACACCCGGCGGCTGACTCCGTGAGCGCCCAGAAGATGTTGACAGACATCATTTCCCTAGTGCTCTCCTCCCCAGCAGAGACGTGTGCAGGTGGTTGGGGCCTGCCCCTGCGTGTCTGGGCTCCCGTCCTCAGCCCCAGCTCAGGGAAGCAGCTCCTGAGTCCAGACCTGTAGGAGGCGCGGAGCGTCCCCGCCTGGAAGCCTAGTGCACAGCATGCGGGAAGCGAGCCTCCTCGGGAGAAGAGGAGGAAGCCCTGCTGCGTGCAGTTGCAATCACTTCTTGGGCGAAGCCGAGTGCGTCTCCAGTACGGCAGAGCTCCAGGTCTGCTCAGAGGCCTAATCTGGCAGAGTTGCTGGCGTGAGGCTGCTCTGCCCTGGGCCAGCCTTGCCCAGACTTGCCTCGCGGCTAGGCTTCCAGTCCAGGAAGGAGCAGGCTGCGCGAGACTGGGAGATGCTACTGGCGCCTTCCTGGCCTCAGCTCCACTCCTGCCTTGCCTTTGCACCTAGTCCCCAGGCGTTCTTGTGGAGGGCTTAGTTGCCGGTGGGTTGCACACTGCAAAGCGCTCCAGCAGTGAGGGCTCTATTAGAGGCAATGGGAAGGCAACTTCAGGGCTCCTCCAGCGGTTGCTTGACCGCCCAGACTCAGCACAGCACGGAGAGCACAAGGCTCACAGGGCCCCTGGCTGGGGTCTGCAGCCCCACACACCCGGAAGCTGACTCCGTGAGCGCCCAAAAGGTGCCTGACAGACGTCATTTCCCTAGTACTCTCCTCCCCAGCAGAGACGTGTGCAGGCGATTGGGGCCTGCCCCTGCGTGTCTGAGGTCCCGTCCTCAGCCCCAGCTCAGGGAAGCAGCTCCTGAGTCAAGACCTGTAGGAGGCGCGAAGCGCCCCCGCCTGGAAGCCTAGTGCACAGCATGCGGGAAGCGAACCTCCTCGGGAGAAGAGGAGGCAACCCAGCTGCGTGCGGCTGCAATCACTTCTTGGGCGGAGCCGAGTGGGCCTCCAGTACGACAGAGCTCCAGCTCTGCTCAGAGGCCCGATGTGGCAGAGTTGCTTGCGTGAGGCTGCTCTGCCCTGGGCGAGCCTTGCCCAGACTTGGCTAGCGGCAAGGGTTCCTGTCCAGGAAGGAGCAGGCTGCACGAGACTGGGAGACGCTACTGGCGCCTCCCTGGCCTCAGCTCCACTCCTACCTTGCCTTTGCACATAGTTCAAAGGCGTCCTTTTGGAAGGCTTAGGGGCCGGTGGGTTGCAAACTGCCAAGAGCTTCAGCAGTGAGGGCTCTATTAGAGGCAATGAGAGGGCAACTGCAGGGCTCCTCCAGCGGTTGCTTGACCGCCCAGACTCAGCACAGCACAGAGAGCACAAGGCTCACAGAGCCCCTGGCTAGGGTCTGCAGCCCCACACACCCGGCGGCTGACTCCGTGAGCGCCCAGAAGATGTTGACAGACATCATTTCCCTAGTGCTCTCCACCCCAGCAGAGACGTGTGCAGGTGGTTGGGGCCTGCCCCTGCGTGTCTGGGCTCCCGTCCTCAGCCCCAGCTCAGGGAAGCAGCTCCTGAGTCCAGACCTGTAGGAGGCGCGGAGCGTCCCCGCCTGGAAGCCTAGTGCACAGCATGCGGGAAGCGAGCCTCCTCGGGAGAAGAGGAGGAAGCCCTGCTGCGAGCAGTTGCAATCACTTCTTGGGCGAAGCCGAGTGCGCCTCCAGTACGGCAGAGCTCCAGGTCTGCTCAGAGGCCTAATCTGGCAGAGTTGCTGGCGTGAGGCTGCTCTGCCCTGGGCCAGCCTTGCCCAGACTTGCCTCGCGGCTAGGCTTCCAGTCCAGGAAGGAGCAGGCTGCGCGAGACTGGGAGATGCTACTGGCGCCTTCCTGGCCTCAGCTCCACTCCTGCCTTGCCTTTGCACCTAGTCCCCAGGCGTTCTTGTGGAGGGCTTAGTTGCCGGTGGGTTGCACACTGCCAAGCGCTCCAGCAGTGAGGGCTCTATTAGAGGCAATGGGAAGGCAACTTCAGGGCTCCTCCAGCGGTTGCTTGACGCCCAGACTCAGCACAGCACGGAGAGCACAAGGCTCACAGGGCCCCTGGCTGGGGTCTGCAGCCCCACACACCCGGAAGCTGACTCCGTGTGCGCCCAGAAGGTGCCTGACAGACGTCATTTCCCTAGTACTCTCCTCCCCAGCAGAGACGTGTGCAGGTGATTGGGGCCTGCCCCTGCGTGTCTGGGCTCCCGTCCTCAGCCCCAGCTCAGGGAAGCAGCTCCTGAGTCAAGACCTGTAGGAGGCGCGAAGCGCCCCCGCCTGGAAGCCTAGTGCACAGCATGCGGGAAGCGAACCTCCTCGGGAGAAGAGGAGGCAACCCAGCTGCGTGCGGCTGCAAT
The DNA here is from genome assembly GCF_032405125.1 of Capricornis sumatraensis. Classification (NCBI taxonomy): domain Eukaryota; kingdom Metazoa; phylum Chordata; class Mammalia; order Artiodactyla; family Bovidae; genus Capricornis; species Capricornis sumatraensis. The sequence continues at coordinate 50,279,278 of NC_091076.1, forward strand.
CACTTCTTGGGCGGAGCCGAGTGCGCCTCCAGTACGACAGAGCTCCAGCTCTGCTCAGAGGCCCGATGTGGCAGAGTTGCTTGCGTGAGGCTGCTCTGCCCTGGGCGAGCCTTGCCCAGACTTGCCTAGCGGCCAGGGTTCCTGTCCAGGAAGGAGCAGGCTGCACGAGACTGGGAGATGTTACTGGCGCCTCCCTGGCCTCAGCTCCACTCCTACCTTGCCTTTGCACCTAGTTCAAAGGCGTCCTTTTGGAAGGCTTAGGGGCCGGTGGGTTGCACACTGCCAAGAGCTCCAGCAGTGAGGGCTCTATTAGAGGCAATGGGAGGGCAACTGCTTGGCTCCTCAAGCGGTTGCTTGACCGCCCTGACTCAGCACAGCACGGAGAGCACAAGGCTCACAGAGCCCCTGGCTAGGGTCTGCAGCCCCACACACCCGGCGGCTGACTCCGTGAGCGCCCAGAAGATGTTGACAGACATCATTTCCATAGTGCTCTCCTCCCCAGCAGAGACGTGTGCAGCAGGTTGGGGCCTGCCGCTGCGTGTCTGGGCTCCCGTCATCAGCCCCAGCTCAGGGAAGCAGCTCCTGAGTCCAGACCTGTAGGAGGCGCGGAGCGTCCCCGCCTGGAAGCCTAGTGCACAGCATGCGGGAAGCGAGCCTCCTCGGGAGAAGAGGAGGAAGCCCTGCTGCGTGCAGTTGCAATCACTTCTTGGGCGAAGCCGAGTGCGCCTCCAGTACGACAGAGCTCCAGCTCTGCTCAGAGTCCCGATGTGGCAGACTTGCTGGCGTGAGGCTGCTCTGCCCTGGGCCAGCCTTGCCCAGACTTGTCTCGCGGCTAGGCTTCCATTCCTGGAAGGATCAGGCTGCGCGAGACTGGGAGATGCTACTGGCGCCTTCCTGGCCTCAGCTCCACTCCTGCCTTGCCTTTGCACCTAGTCCCCAGGCGTTCTTGTGTAGGGCTTAGTTGCCGGTGGGTTGCACACTGCCAAGCGCTCCAGCAGTGAGGGCTCTATTAGAGGCAATGGGAGGGCAACTGCAGGGCTCCTCAAGCGGTTGCTTGACCGCCCAGACTCAGCACAGCACGAAGAGCACAAGGCTCACAGGGCCCCTGGCTGGGGTCTGCAGCCCCACACACCCGGAAGCTGACTCCGTGAGCGCCCAGAAGGTGCCTGACAGACGTCATTTCCCTAGTGCTCTCCTCCCCAGCAGAGACGTGTGCAGGTGATTGGGGCCTGCCCCTGCGTGTCTGGGCTCCCGTCCTCAGCCCCAGCTCAGGGAAGCAGCTCCTGAGTCAAGACCTGTAGAAGGCGCGAAGCGCCCCCGCCTGGAAGCCTAGTGCACAGCATGCGGGAAGCGAACCTCCTCGGGAGAAGAGGAGGCAACCCAGCTGCGTGCGGCTGCAATCACTTCTTGGGCGGAGCCGAGTGGGCCTTCAGTACGACAGAGCTCCAGCTCTGCTCAGAGGCCCGATGTGGCAGAGTTGCTTGCGTGAGGCTGCTCTGCCCTGGGCGAGCCTTGCCCAGACTTGCCTAGCGGCCAGGGTTCCTGTCCAGGAAGGAGCAGGCTGCACGAGACTGGGAGATGTTACTGGCGCCTCCCTGGCCTCAGCTCCACTCCTACGTTACCTTTGCACCTAGTTCAAAGGCGTCCTTTTGGAAGGCTTAGGGGCCGGTGGGTTGCACACTGCCAAGAGCTCCAGCAGTGAGGGCTCTATTAGAGGCAATGGGAGGGCAACTGCTTGGCTCCTCAAGCGGTTGCTTGACCGCCCTGACTCAGCACAGCACGGAGAGCACAAGGCTCACAGAGCCCCTGGCTAGGGTCTGCAGCCCCACACACCCGGCGGCTGACTCCGTGAGCGCCCAGAAGATGTTGAGAGACATCATTTCCCTAGTGCTCTCCTCCCCAGCAGAGACGTGTGCAGGTGGTTGGGGCCTGCCCCTGCGTGTCTGGGCTCCCGTCCTCAGCCCCAGCTCAGGGAAGCAGCTCCTGAGTCCAGAGCTGTAGGAGGCGCGGAGCGTCCCCGCCTGGAAGGCTAGTGCACAGCATGCGGGAAGCGAGCCTCCTCGGGAGAAGAGGAGGAAGCCCTGCTGCGTGCAGTTGAAATCACTTCTTGGGCGAAGCCGAGTGCGCCTCCAGTACGGCAGAGCTCCAGGTCTGCTCAGAGGCCTAATCTGGCAGAGTTGCTGGCGTGAGGCTGCTCTGCCCTGGGCCAGCCTTGCCCAGACTTGCCTCGCGGCTAGGCTTCCAGTCCAGGAAGGAGCAGGCTGCGCGAGACTGGGAGATGCTACTGGCGCCTTCCTGGCCTCAGCTCCACTCCTGCCTTGCCTTTGCACCTAGTCCCCAGGCGTTCTTGTGGAGGGCTTAGTTGCCGGTGGGTTGCACACTGCCAAGCGCTCCAGCAGTGAGGGCTCTATTAGAGGCAATGGGAGGGCAACTGCAGGGCTCCTCAAGCGGTTGCTTGACCGCCCAGACTCAGCACAGCACGGAGAGCACAAGGCTCACAGGGCCCCTGGCTGGGGTCTGCAGCCCCGCACACCCGGAGGCTGACTCCGGGAGCGCCCAGAAGGTGCCTGACAGACGTCATTTCCCTAGTGCTCTCCTCCCCAGCAGAGACGTGTGCAGGTGATTGGGGCCTGCCCCTGCGTGTCTGGGCTCTCTTCCACAGCCCCAGCTCAGGGAAGCAGCCCCTGAGCCAAGACCTGTAGGAGGCGCGGGGCGCCCCCGGCTGGAAGCCTAGTGTACAGCATGCGGGAAGCGAGCCTCTTCGGGAGAAGAGGAGGCAACCCAGCTGCGTGCGGCTGCAATCACTTCTTGGGCGGAGCCGAGTGCGCCTCCAGTACGACAGAGCTCCAGCTCTGCTCAGAGGCCTAATCTGGCAGAGTTGCTGGCGTGAGGCTGCTCTGCCCTGGGCGAGCCTTGCCCAGACTTGGCTAGCGGCAAGGGTTCCTGTCCAGGAAGGAGCAGGCTGCACGAGACTGGGAGACGCTACTGGCGCCTCCCTGGCCTCAGCTCCACTCCTACCTTGCCTTTGCACATAGTTCAAAGGCGTCCTTTTGGAAGGCTTAGGGGCCGGTGGGTTGCACACTGCCAAGAGCTCCAGCAGTGAGGGCTCTATTAGAGGCAATGGGAGGGCAACTGCTTGGCTCCTCAAGCGGTTGCTTGACCGCCCTGACTCAGCACAGCACGGAGAGCACAAGGCTCACAGAGCCCCTGGCTAGGGTCTGCAGCCCCACACACCCGGCGGCTGACTCCGTGAGCGCCCAGAAGATGTTGACAGACATCATTTCCCTAGTGCTCTCCTCCCCAGCAGAGACGTGTGCAGGTGGTTGGGGCCTGCCCCTGCGTGTCTGGGCTCCCGTCCTCAGCCCCAGCTCAGGGAAGCAGCTCCTGAGTCCAGACCTGTAGGAGGCGCGGAGCGTCCCCGCCTGGAAGCCTAGTGCACAGCATGCGGGAAGCGAGCCTCCTCGGGAGAAGAGGAGGAAGCCCTGCTGCGTGCAGTTGCAATCACTTCTTGGGCGAAGCCGAGTGCGCCTCCAGTACGGCAGAGCTCCAGGTCTGCTCAGAGGCCTAATCTGGCAGAGTTGCTGGCGTGAGGCTGCTCTGCCCTGGGCCAGCCTTGCCCAGACTTGCCTCGCGGCTAGGCTTCCAGTCCAGGAAGGAGCAGGCTGCGCGAGACTGGGAGATGCTACTGGCGCCTTCCTGGCCTCAGCTCCACTCCTGCCTTGCCTTTGCACCTAGTCCCCAGGCGTTCTTGTGGAGGGCTTAGTTGCCGGTGGGTTGCACACTGCCAAGCGCTCCAGCAGTGAGGGCTCTATTAGAGGCAATGGGAAGGCAACTTCAGGGCTCCTCCAGCGGTTGCTTGACCGCCCAGACTCAGCACAGCACGGAGAGCACAAGGCTCACAGGGCCCCTGGCTGGGGTCTGCAGCCCCACACACCCGGAAGCTGACTCCGTGAGCGCCCAAAAGGTGCCTGACAGACGTCATTTCCCTAGTACTCTCCTCCCCAGCAGAGACGTGTGCAGGCGATTGGGGCCTGCCCCTGCGTGTCTGAGGTCCCGTCCTCAGCCCCAGCTCAGGGAAGCAGCTCCTGAGTCAAGACCTGTAGGAGGCGCGAAGCGCCCCCGCCTGGAAGCCTAGTGCACAGCATGCGGGAAGCGAACCTCCTCGGGAGAAGAGGAGGCAACCCAGCTGCGTGCGGCTGCAATCACTTCTTGGGCGGAGCCGAGTGGGCCTCCAGTACGACAGAGCTCCAGCTCTGCTCAGAGGCCCGATGTGGCAGAGTTGCTTGCGTGAGGCTGCTCTGCCCTGGGCGAGCCTTGCCCAGACTTGGCTAGCGGCAAGGGTTCCTGTCCAGGAAGGAGCAGGCTGCACGAGACTGGGAGACGCTACTGGCGCCTCCCTGGCCTCAGCTCCACTCCTACCTTGCCTTTGCACATAGTTCAAAGGCGTCCTTTTGGAAGGCTTAGGGGCCGGTGGGTTGCAAACTGCCAAGAGCTTCAGCAGTGAGGGCTCTATTAGAGGCAATGAGAGGGCAACTGCAGGGCTCCTCCAGCGGTTGCTTGACCGCCCAGACTCAGCACAGCACAGAGAGCACAAGGCTCACAGAGCCCCTGGCTAGGGTCTGCAGCCCCACACACCCGGCGGCTGACTCCGTGAGCGCCCAGAAGATGTTGACAGACATCATTTCCCTAGTGCTCTCCACCCCAGCAGAGACGTGTGCAGGTGGTTGGGGCCTGCCCCTGCGTGTCTGGGCTCCCGTCCTCAGCCCCAGCTCAGGGAAGCAGCTCCTGAGTCCAGACCTGTAGGAGGCGCGGAGCGTCCCCGCCTGGAAGCCTAGTGCACAGCATGCGGGAAGCGAGCCTCCTCGGGAGAAGAGGAGGAAGCCCTGCTGCGAGCAGTTGCAATCACTTCTTGGGCGAAGCCGAGTGCGCCTCCAGTACGGCAGAGCTCCAGGTCTGCTCAGAGGCCTAATCTGGCAGAGTTGCTGGCGTGAGGCTGCTCTGCCCTGGGCCAGCCTTGCCCAGACTTGCCTCGCGGCTAGGCTTCCAGTCCAGGAAGGAGCAGGCTGCGCGAGACTGGGAGATGCTACTGGCGCCTTCCTGGCCTCAGCTCCACTCCTGCCTTGCCTTTGCACCTAGTCCCCAGGCGTTCTTGTGGAGGGCTTAGTTGCCGGTGGGTTGCACACTGCCAAGCGCTCCAGCAGTGAGGGCTCTATTAGAGGCAATGGGAAGGCAACTTCAGGGCTCCTCCAGCGGTTGCTTGACGCCCAGACTCAGCACAGCACGGAGAGCACAAGGCTCACAGGGCCCCTGGCTGGGGTCTGCAGCCCCACACACCCGGAAGCTGACTCCGTGTGCGCCCAGAAGGTGCCTGACAGACGTCATTTCCCTAGTACTCTCCTCCCCAGCAGAGACGTGTGCAGGTGATTGGGGCCTGCCCCTGCGTGTCTGGGCTCCCGTCCTCAGCCCCAGCTCAGGGAAGCAGCTCCTGAGTCAAGACCTGTAGGAGGCGCGAAGCGCCCCCGCCTGGAAGCCTAGTGCACAGCATGCGGGAAGCGAACCTCCTCGGGAGAAGAGGAGGCAACCCAGCTGCGTGCGGCTGCAATCACTTCTTGGGCGGAGCCGAGTGCGCCTCCAGTACGACAGAGCTCCAGCTCTGCTCAGAGGCCCGATGTGGCAGAGTTGCTTGCGTGAGGCTGCTCTGCCCTGGGCGAGCCTTGCCCAGACTTGCCTAGCGGCCAGGGTTCCTGTCCAGGAAGGAGCAGGCTGCACGAGACTGGGAGATGTTACTGGCGCCTCCCTGGCCTCAGCTCCACTCCTACCTTGCCTTTGCACCTAGTTCAAAGGCGTCCTTTTGGAAGGCTTAGGGGCCGGTGGGTTGCACACTGCCAAGAGCTCCAGCAGTGAGGGCTCTATTAGAGGCAATGGGAGGGCAACTGCTTGGCTCCTCAAGCGGTTGCTTGACCGCCCTGACTCAGCACAGCACGGAGAGCACAAGGCTCACAGAGCCCCTGGCTAGGGTCTGCAGCCCCACACACCCGGCGGCTGACTCCGTGAGCGCCCAGAAGATGTTGACAGACATCATTTCCATAGTGCTCTCCTCCCCAGCAGAGACGTGTGCAGCAGGTTGGGGCCTGCCGCTGCGTGTCTGGGCTCCCGTCATCAGCCCCAGCTCAGGGAAGCAGCTCCTGAGTCCAGACCTGTAGGAGGCGCGGAGCGTCCCCGCCTGGAAGCCTAGTGCACAGCATGCGGGAAGCGAGCCTCCTCGGGAGAAGAGGAGGAAGCCCTGCTGCGTGCAGTTGCAATCACTTCTTGGGCGAAGCCGAGTGCGCCTCCAGTACGACAGAGCTCCAGCTCTGCTCAGAGTCCCGATGTGGCAGACTTGCTGGCGTGAGGCTGCTCTGCCCTGGGCCAGCCTTGCCCAGACTTGTCTCGCGGCTAGGCTTCCATTCCTGGAAGGATCAGGCTGCGCGAGACTGGGAGATGCTACTGGCGCCTTCCTGGCCTCAGCTCCACTCCTGCCTTGCCTTTGCACCTAGTCCCCAGGCGTTCTTGTGTAGGGCTTAGTTGCCGGTGGGTTGCACACTGCCAAGCGCTCCAGCAGTGAGGGCTCTATTAGAGGCAATGGGAGGGCAACTGCAGGGCTCCTCAAGCGGTTGCTTGACCGCCCAGACTCAGCACAGCACGAAGAGCACAAGGCTCACAGGGCCCCTGGCTGGGGTCTGCAGCCCCACACACCCGGAAGCTGACTCCGTGAGCGCCCAGAAGGTGCCTGACAGACGTCATTTCCCTAGTGCTCTCCTCCCCAGCAGAGACGTGTGCAGGTGATTGGGGCCTGCCCCTGCGTGTCTGGGCTCCCGTCCTCAGCCCCAGCTCAGGGAAGCAGCTCCTGAGTCAAGACCTGTAGAAGGCGCGAAGCGCCCCCGCCTGGAAGCCTAGTGCACAGCATGCGGGAAGCGAACCTCCTCGGGAGAAGAGGAGGCAACCCAGCTGCGTGCGGCTGCAATCACTTCTTGGGCGGAGCCGAGTGGGCCTTCAGTACGACAGAGCTCCAGCTCTGCTCAGAGGCCCGATGTGGCAGAGTTGCTTGCGTGAGGCTGCTCTGCCCTGGGCGAGCCTTGCCCAGACTTGCCTAGCGGCCAGGGTTCCTGTCCAGGAAGGAGCAGGCTGCACGAGACTGGGAGATGTTACTGGCGCCTCCCTGGCCTCAGCTCCACTCCTACGTTACCTTTGCACCTAGTTCAAAGGCGTCCTTTTGGAAGGCTTAGGGGCCGGTGGGTTGCACACTGCCAAGAGCTCCAGCAGTGAGGGCTCTATTAGAGGCAATGGGAGGGCAACTGCTTGGCTCCTCAAGCGGTTGCTTGACCGCCCTGACTCAGCACAGCACGGAGAGCACAAGGCTCACAGAGCCCCTGGCTAGGGTCTGCAGCCCCACACACCCGGCGGCTGACTCCGTGAGCGCCCAGAAGATGTTGAGAGACATCATTTCCCTAGTGCTCTCCTCCCCAGCAGAGACGTGTGCAGGTGGTTGGGGCCTGCCCCTGCGTGTCTGGGCTCCCGTCCTCAGCCCCAGCTCAGGGAAGCAGCTCCTGAGTCCAGAGCTGTAGGAGGCGCGGAGCGTCCCCGCCTGGAAGGCTAGTGCACAGCATGCGGGAAGCGAGCCTCCTCGGGAGAAGAGGAGGAAGCCCTGCTGCGTGCAGTTGAAATCACTTCTTGGGCGAAGCCGAGTGCGCCTCCAGTACGGCAGAGCTCCAGGTCTGCTCAGAGGCCTAATCTGGCAGAGTTGCTGGCGTGAGGCTGCTCTGCCCTGGGCCAGCCTTGCCCAGACTTGCCTCGCGGCTAGGCTTCCAGTCCAGGAAGGAGCAGGCTGCGCGAGACTGGGAGATGCTACTGGCGCCTTCCTGGCCTCAGCTCCACTCCTGCCTTGCCTTTGCACCTAGTCCCCAGGCGTTCTTGTGGAGGGCTTAGTTGCCGGTGGGTTGCACACTGCCAAGCGCTCCAGCAGTGAGGGCTCTATTAGAGGCAATGGGAGGGCAACTGCAGGGCTCCTCAAGCGGTTGCTTGACCGCCCAGACTCAGCACAGCACGGAGAGCACAAGGCTCACAGGGCCCCTGGCTGGGGTCTGCAGCCCCGCACACCCGGAGGCTGACTCCGGGAGCGCCCAGAAGGTGCCTGACAGACGTCATTTCCCTAGTGCTCTCCTCCCCAGCAGAGACGTGTGCAGGTGATTGGGGCCTGCCCCTGCGTGTCTGGGCTCTCTTCCACAGCCCCAGCTCAGGGAAGCAGCCCCTGAGCCAAGACCTGTAGGAGGCGCGGGGCGCCCCCGGCTGGAAGCCTAGTGTACAGCATGCGGGAAGCGAGCCTCTTCGGGAGAAGAGGAGGCAACCCAGCTGCGTGCGGCTGCAATCACTTCTTGGGCGGAGCCGAGTGCGCCTCCAGTACGACAGAGCTCCAGCTCTGCTCAGAGGCCTAATCTGGCAGAGTTGCTGGCGTGAGGCTGCTCTGCCCTGGGCGAGCCTTGCCCAGACTTGGCTAGCGGCAAGGGTTCCTGTCCAGGAAGGAGCAGGCTGCACGAGACTGGGAGACGCTACTGGCGCCTCCCTGGCCTCAGCTCCACTCCTACCTTGCCTTTGCACATAGTTCAAAGGCGTCCTTTTGGAAGGCTTAGGGGCCGGTGGGTTGCACACTGCCAAGAGCTCCAGCAGTGAGGGCTCTATTAGAGGCAATGGGAGGGCAACTGCTTGGCTCCTCAAGCGGTTGCTTGACCGCCCTGACTCAGCACAGCACGGAGAGCACAAGGCTCACAGAGCCCCTGGCTAGGGTCTGCAGCCCCACACACCCGGCGGCTGACTCCGTGAGCGCCCAGAAGATGTTGACAGACATCATTTCCATAGTGCTCTCCTCCCCAGCAGAGACGTGTGCAGCAGGTTGGGGCCTGCCCCTGCGTGTCTGGGCTCCCGTCCTCAGCCCCAGCTCAGGGAAGCAGCTCCTGAGTCCAGACCTGTAGGAGGCGCGGAGCGTCCCCGCCTGGAAGCCTAGTGCACAGCATGCGGGAAGCGAGCCTCCTCGGGAGAAGAGGAGGAAGCCCTGCTGCGTGCAGTTGCAATCACTTCTTGGGCGAAGCCGAGTGCGCCTCCAGTACGACAGAGCTCCAGCTCTGCTCAGAGTCCCGATGTGGCAGAGTTGCTGGCGTGAGGCTGCTCTGCCCTGGGCCAGCCTTGCCCAGACTTGTCTCGCGGCTAGGCTTCCATTCCTGGAAGGATCAGGCTGCGCGAGACTGGGAGATGCTACTGGCGCCTTCCTGGCCTCAGCTCCACTCCTGCCTTGCCTTTGCACCTAGTCCCCAGGCGTTCTTGTGTAGGGCTTAGTTGCCGGTGGGTTGCACACTGCCAAGCGCTCCAGCAGTGAGGGCTCTATTAGAGGCAATGGGAGGGCAACTGCAGGGCTCCTCAAGCGGTTGCTTGACCGCCCAGACTCAGCACAGCACGGAGAGCACAAGGCTCACAGGGCCCCTGGCTGGGGTCTGCAGCCCCACACACCCGGAAGCTGACTCCGTGAGCGCCCAGAAGGTGCCTGACAGACGTCATTTCCCTAGTGCTCTCCTCCCCAGCAGAGACGTGTGCAGGTGATTGGGGCCTGCCCCTGCGTGTCTGGGCTCCCGTCCTCAGCCCCAGCTCAGGGAAGCAGCTCCTGAGTCAAGACCTGTAGAAGGCGCGAAGCGCCCCCGCCTGGAAGCCTAGTGCACAGCATGCGGGAAGCGAACCTCCTCGGGAGAAGAGGAGGCAACCCAGCTGCGTGCGGCTGCAATCACTTCTTGGGCGGAGCCGAGTGGGCCTCCAGTACGACAGAGCTCCAGCTCTGCTCAGAGGCCCGATGTGGCAGAGTTGCTTGCGTGAGGCTGCTCTGCCCTGGGCGAGCCTTGCCCAGACTTGCCTAGCGGCCAGGGTTCCTGTCCAGGAAGGAGCAGGCTGCACGAGACTGGGAGATGTTACTGGCGCCTCCCTGGCCTCAGCTCCACTCCTACCTTGCCTTTGCACCTAGTTCAAAGGCGTCCTTTTGGAAGGCTTAGAGGCCGGTGGGTTGCACACTGCCAAGAGCTCCAGCAGTGAGGGCTCTATTAGAGGCAATGGGAGGGCAACTGCTTGGCTCCTCAAGCGGTTGCTTGACCGCCCTGACTCAGCACAGCACGGAGAGCACAAGGCTCACAGAGCCCCTGGCTAGGGTCTGCAGCCCCACACACCCGGCGGCTGACTCCGTGAGCGCCCAGAAGATGTTGAGAGACATCATTTCCCTAGTGCTCTCCTCCCCAGCAGAGACGTGTGCAGGTGGTTGGGGCCTGCCCCTGCGTGTCTGGGCTCCCGTCCTCAGCCCCAGCTCAGGGAAGCAGCTCCTGAGTCCAGACCTGTAGGAGGCGCGGAGCGTCCCCGCCTGGAAGCCTAGTGCACAGCATGCGGGAAGCGAGCCTCCTCGGGAGAAGAGGAGGAAGCCCTGCTGCGTGCAGTTGAAATCACTTCTTGGGCGAAGCCGAGTGCACCTCCAGTACGGCAGAGCTCCAGGTCTGCTCAGAGGCCTAATCTGGCAGAGTTGCTGGCGTGAGGCTGCTCTGCCCTGGGCCAGCCTTGCCCAGACTTGCCTCGCGGCTAGGCTTCCAGTCCAGGAAGGAGCAGGCTGCGCGAGACTGGGAGATGCTACTGGCGCCTTCCTGGCCTCAGCTCCACTCCTGCCTTGCCTTTGCACCTAGTCCCCAGGCGTTCTTGTGGAGGGCTTAGTTGCCGGTGGGTTGCACACTGCCAAGCGCTCCAGCAGTGAGGGCTCTATTAGAGGCAATGGGAGGGCAACTGCAGGGCTCCTCAAGCGGTTGCTTGACCGCCCAGACTCAGCACAGCACGGAGAGCACAAGGCTCACAGGGCCCCTGGCTGGGGTCTGCAGCCCCGCACACCCGGAGGCTGACTCCGGGAGCGCCCAGAAGGTGCCTGACAGACGTCATTTCCCTAGTGCTCTCCTCCCCAGCAGAGACGTGTGCAGGTGATTGGGGCCTGCCCCTGCGTGTCTGGGCTCTCTTCCACAGCCCCAGCTCAGGGAAGCAGCCCCTGAGCCAAGACCTGTAGGAGGCGCGGGGCGCCCCCGCCTGGAAGCCTAGTGTACAGCATGCGGGAAGCGAGCCTCTTCGGGAGAAGAGGAGGCAACCCAGCTGCGTGCGGCTGCAATCACTTCTTGGGCGGAGCCGAGTGCGCCTCCAGTACGACAGAGCTCCAGCTCTGCTCAGAGGCCTAATCTGGCAGAGTTGCTGGCGTGAGGCTGCTCTGCCCTGGGCGAGCCTTGCCCAGACTTGGCTAGCGGCAAGGGTTCCTGTCCAGGAAGGAGCAGGCTGCACGAGACTGGGAGACGCTACTGGCGCCTCCCTGGCCTCAGCTCCACTCCTACCTTGCCTTTGCACATAGTTCAAAGGCGTCCTTTTGGAAGGCTTAGGGGCCGGTGGGTTGCAAACTGCCAAGAGCTTCAGCAGTGAGTGCTCTATTAGAGGCAATGAGAGGGCAACTGCAGGGCTCCTCCAGCGGTTGCTTGACCGCCCAGACTCAGCACAGCACAGAGAGCACAAGGCTCACAGAGCCCCTGGCTAGGGTCTGCAGCCCCACACACCCGGCGGCTGACTCCGTGAGCGCCCAGAAGATGTTGACAGACATCATTTCCCTAGTGCTCTCCTCCCCAGCAGAGACGTGTGCAGGTGGTTGGGGCCTGCCCCTGCGTGTCTGGGCTCCCGTCCTCAGCCCCAGCTCAGGGAAGCAGCTCCTGAGTCCAGACCTGTAGGAGGCGCGGAGCGTCCCCGCCTGGAAGCCTAGTGCACAGCATGCGGGAAGCGAGCCTCCTCGGGAGAAGAGGAGGAAGCCCTGCTGCGTGCAGTTGCAATCACTTCTTGGGCGAAGCCGAGTGCGCCTCCAGTACGGCAGAGCTCCAGGTCTGCTCAGAGGCCTAATCTGGCAGAGTTGCTGGCGTGAGGCTGCTCTGCCCTGGGCCAGCCTTGCCCAGACTTGCCTCGCGGCTAGGCTTCCAGTCCAGGAAGGAGCAGGCTGCGCGAGACTGGGAGATGCTACTGGCGCCTTCCTGGCCTCAGCTCCACTCCTGCCTTGCCTTTGCACCTAGTCCCCAGGCGTTCTTGTGGAGGGCTTAGTTGCCGGAGGGTTGCACACTGCCAAGCGCTCCAGCAGTGAGGGCTCTATTAGAGGCAATGGGAAGGCAACTTCAGGGCTCCTCCAGCGGTTGCTTGACCGCCCAGACTCAGCACAGCACGGAGAGCACAAGGCTCACAGGGCCCCTGGCTGGGGTCTGCAGCCCCACACACCCGGAAGCTGACTCCGTGAGCGCCCAAAAGGTGCCTGACAGACGTCATTTCCCTAGTACTCTCCTCCCCAGCAGAGACGTGTGCAGGCGATTGGGGCCTGCCCCTGCGTGTCTGGGCTCCCGTCCTCAGCCCCAGCTCAGGGAAGCAGCTCCTGAGTCAAGACCTGTAGGAGGCGCGAAGCGCCCCCGCCTGGAAGCCTAGTGCACAGCATGCGGGAAGCGAACCTCCTCGGGAGAAGAGGAGGCAACCCAGCTGCGTGCGGCTGCAATCACTTCTTGGGCGGAGCCGAGTGGGCCTCCAGTACGACAGAGCTCCAGCTCTGCTCAGAGGCCCGATGTGGCAGAGTTGCTTGCGTGAGGCTGCTCTGCCCTGGGCGAGCCTTGCCCAGACTTGCCTAGCGGCCAGGGTTCCTGTCCAGGAAGGAGCAGGCTGCACGAGACTGGGAGATGTTACTGGCGCCTCCCTGGCCTCAGCTCCACTCCTACCTTGCCTTTGCACCTAGTTCAAAGGTGTCCTTTTGGAAGGCTTAGGGGCCGGTGGGTTGCACACTGCCAAGAGCTCCAGCAGTGAGGGCTCTATTAGAGGCAATGGGAGGGCAACTGCTTGGCTCCTCAAGCGGTTGCTTGACCGCCCTGACTCAGCACAGCACGGAGAGCACAAGGCTCACAGAGCCCCTGGCTAGGGTCTGCAGCCCCACACACCCGGCGGCTGACTCCGTGAGCGCCCAGAAGATGTTGAGAGACATCATTTCCCTAGTGCTCTCCTCCCCAGCAGAGACGTGTGCAGGTGGTTGGGGCCTGCCCCTGCGTGTCTGTGCTCCCGTCCTCAGCCCCAGCTCAGGGAAGCATCTCCTGAGTCCAGACCTGTAGGAGGCGCGGAGCGTCCCCGCCTGGAAGCCTAGTGCACAGCATGCGGGAAGCGAGCCTCCTCGGGAGAAGAGGAGGAAGCCCTGCTGCGTGCAGTTGAAATCACTTCTTGGGCGAAGCCGAGTGCGCCTCCAGTACGGCAGAGCTCCAGGTCTGCTCAGAGGCCTAATCTGGCAGAGTTGCTGGCGTGAGGCTGCTCTGCCCTGGGCCAGCCTTGCCCAGACTTGCCTCGCGGCTAGGCTTCCAGTCCAGGAAGGAGCAGGCTGCGCGAGACTGGGAGATGCTACTGGCGCCTTCCTGGCCTCAGCTCCACTCCTGCCTTGCCTTTGCACCTAGTCCCCAGGCGTTCTTGTGGAGGGCTTAGTTGCCGGTGGGTTGCACACTGCCAAGCGCTCCAGCAGTGAGGGCTCTATTAGAGGCAATGGGAGGGCAACTGCAGGGCTCCTCAAGCGGTTGCTTGACCGCCCAGACTCAGCACAGCACGGAGAGCACAAGGCTCACAGGGCCCCTGGCTGGGGTCTGCAGCCCCGCACACCCGGAGGCTGACTCCGGGAGCGCCCAGAAGGTGCCTGACAGACGTCATTTCCCTAGTGCTCTCCTCCCCAGCAGAGACGTGTGCAGGTGATTGGGGCCTGCCCCTGCGTGTCTGGGCTCTCTTCCACAGCCCCAGCTCAGGGAAGCAGCCCCTGAGCCAAGACCTGTAGGAGGCGCGGGGCGCCCCCGGCTGGAAGCCTAGTGTACAGCATGCGGGAAGCGAGCCTCTTCGGGAGAAGAGGAGGCAACCCAGCTGCGTGCGGCTGCAATCACTTCTTGGGCGGAGCCGAGTGCGCCTCCAGTACGACAGAGCTCCAGCTCTGCTCAGAGGCCTAATCTGGCAGAGTTGCTGGCGTGAGGCTGCTCTGCCCTGGGCGAGCCTTGCCCAGACTTGGCTAGCGGCAAGGGTTCCTGTCCAGGAAGGAGCAGGCTGCACGAGACTGGGAGACGCTACTGGCGCCTCCCTGGCCTCAGCTCCACTCCTACCTTGCCTTTGCACCTAGTTCAAAGGCGTCCTTTTGGAAGGCTTAGGGGCCGGTGGGTTGCAAACTGCCAAGAGCTTCAGCAGTGAGGGCTCTATTAGAGGCAATGGGAGGGCAACTGCAGGGCTCCTCCAGCGGTTGCTTGACCGCCCAGACTCAGCACAGCACAGAGAGCACAAGGCTCACAGAGCCCCTGGCTAGGGTCTGCAGCCCCACACACCCGGCGGCTGACTCCGTGAGCGCCCAGAAGATGTTGACAGACATCATTTCCCTAGTGCTCTCCTCCCCAGCAGAGACGTGTGCAGGTGGTTGGGGCCTGCCCCTGCGTGTCTGGGCTCCCGTCCTCAGCCCCAGCTCAGGGAAGCAGCTCCTGAGTCCAGACCTGTAGGAGGCGCGGAGCGTCCCCGCCTGGAAGCCTAGTGCACAGCATGCGGGAAGCGAGCCTCCTCGGGAGAAGAGGAGGAAGCCCTGCTGCGTGCAGTTGCAATCACTTCTTGGGCGAAGCCGAGTGCGCCTCCAGTACGGCAGAGCTCCAGGTCTGCTCAGAGGCCTAATCTGGCAGAGTTGCTGGCGTGAGGCTGCTCTGCCCTGGGCCAGCCTTGCCCAGACTTACCTCGCGGCTAGGCTTCCAGTCCAGGAAGGAGCAGGCTGCGCGAGACTGGGAGATGCTACTGGCGCCTTCCTGGCCTCAGCTCCACTCCTGCCTTGCCTTTGCACCTAGTCCCCAGGCGTTCTTGTGGAGGGCTTAGTTGCCGGTGGGTTGCACACTGCCAAGCGCTCCAGCAGTGAGGGCTCTATTAGAGGCAATGGGAGGGCAACTGCAGGGCTCCTCAAGCGGTTGCTTGACCGCCCAGACTCAGCATAGCATGGAGAGCACAAGGCTCACAGGGCCCCTGGCTGGGGTCTGCAGCCCCACACACCCGGAAGCTGACTCCGTGAGCGCCCAGAAGGTGCCTGACAGACGTCATTTCCCTAGTACTCTCCTCCCCAGAAGAGACGTGTGCAGGTGATTGGGGCCTGCCCCTGCGTGTCTGGGCTCCCGTCCTCAGCCCCAGCTCAGGGAAGCAGCTCCTGAGTCAAGACCTGTAGGAGGCGCGAAGCGCCCCCGCCTGGAAGCCTAGTGCACAGCATGCGGGAAGCGAACCTCCTCGGGAGAAGAGGAGGCAACCCAGCTGCGTGGGGCTGCAATCACTTCTTGGGCGGAGCCGAGTGGGCCTCCAGTACGACAGAGCTCCAGCTCTGCTCAGAGGCCCGATGTGGCAGAGTTGCTTGCGTGAGGCTGCTCTGCCCTGGGCGAGCCTTGCCCAGACTTGCCTAGCGGCCAGGGTTCCTGTCCAGGAAGGAGCAGGCTGCACGAGACTGGGAGATGTTACTGGCGCCTCCCTGGCCTCAGCTCCACTCCTACCTTGCCTTTGCACCTAGTTCAAAGGCGTCCTTTTGGAAGGCTTAGGGGCCGGTGGGTTGCACACTGCCAAGAGCTCCAGCAGTGAGGGCTCTATTAGAGGCAATGGGAGGGCAACTGCTTGGCTCCTCAAGCGGTTGCTTGACCGCCCTGACTCAGCACAGCACGGAGAGCACAAGGCTCACAGAGCCCCTGGCTAGGGTCTGCAGCCCCACACACCCGGCGGCTGACTCCGTGAGCGCCCAGAAGATGTTGACAGACATCATTTCCATAGTGCTCTCCTCCCCAGGAGAGACGTGTGCAGCAGGTTGGGGCCTGCCCCTGCGTGTCTGGGCTCCCGTCCTCAGCCCCAGCTCAGGGAAGCAGCTCCTGAGTCCAGACCTGTAGGAGGCGCGGAGCGTCCCCGCCTGGAAGCCTAGTGCACAGCATGCGGGAAGCGAGCCTCCTCGGGAGAAGAGGAGGAAGCCCTGCTGCGTGCAGTTGCAATCACTTCTTGGGCGAAGCCGAGTGCGCCTCCAGTACGACAGAGCTCCAGCTCTGCTCAGAGGCCCGATGTGGCAGAGTTGCTGGCGTGAGGCTGCTCTGCCCTGGGCCAGCCTTGCCCAGACTTGTCTCGCGGCTAGGCTTCCATTCCTGGAAGGATCAGGCTGCGCGAGACTGGGAGATGCTACTGGCGCCTTCCTGGCCTCAGCTCCACTCCTGCCTTGCCTTTGCACCTAGTCCCCAGGCGTTCTTGTGGAGGGCTTAGTTGCCGGTGGGTTGCACACTGCCAAGCGCTCCAGCAGTGAGGGCTCTATTAGAGGCAATGGGAAGGCAACTTCAGGGCTCCTCCAGCGGTTGCTTGACCGCCCAGACTCAGCATAGCATGGAGAACACAAGGCTCACAGGGCCCCTGGCTGGGGTCTGCAGCCCCACACACCCGGAAGCTGACTCCGTGAGCGCCCAGAAGGTGCCTGACAGACGTCATTTCCCTAGTACTCTCCTCCCCAGAAGAGACGTGTGCAGGTGATTGGGGCCTGCCCCTGCGTGTCTGGGCTCCCGTCCTCAGCCCCAGCTCAGGGAAGCAGCTCCTGAGTCAAGACCTGTAGGAGGCGCGAAGCGCCCCCGCCTGGAAGCCTAGTGCACAGCATGCGGGAAGCGAACCTCCTCGGGAGAAGAGGAGGCAACCCAGCTGCGTGGGGCTGCAATCACTTCTTGGGCGGAGCCGAGTGGGCCTCCAGTACGACAGAGCTCCAGCTCTGCTCAGAGGCCCGATGTGGCAGAGTTGCTTGCGTGAGGCTGCTCTGCCCTGGGCGAGCCTTGCCCAGACTTGCCTAGCGGCCAGGGTTCCTGTCCAGGAAGGAGCAGGCTGCACGAGACTGGGAGATGTTACTGGCGCCTCCCTGGCCTCAGCTCCACTCCTACCTTGCCTTTGCACCTAGTTCAAAGGCGTCCTTTTGGAAGGCTTAGGGGCCGGTGGGTTGCACACTGCCAAGAGCTCCAGCAGTGAGGGCTCTATTAGAGGCAATGGGAGGGCAACTGCTTGGCTCCTCAAGCGGTTGCTTGACCGCCCTGACTCAGCACAGCACGGAGAGCACAAGGCTCACAGAGCCCCTGGCTAGGGTCTGCAGCCCCACACACCCGGCGGCTGACTCCGTGAGCGCCCAGAAGATGTTGACAGACATCATTTCCATAGTGCTCTCCTCCCCAGCAGAGACGTGTGCAGCAGGTTGGGGCCTGCCCCTGCGTGTCTGGGCTCCCGTCCTCAGCCCCAGCTCAGGGAAGCAGCTCCTGAGTCCAGACCTGTAGGAGGCGCGGAGCGTCCCCGCCTGGAAGCCTAGTGCACAGCATGCGGGAAGCGAGCCTCCTCGGGAGAAGAGGAGGAAGCCCTGCTGCGTGCAGTTGCAATCACTTCTTGGGCGAAGCCGAGTGCGCCTCCAGTACGACAGAGCTCCAGCTCTGCTCAGAGGCCCGATGTGGCAGAGTTGCTGGCGTGAGGCTGCTCTGCCCTGGGCCAGCCTTGCCCAGACTTGTCTCGCGGCTAGGCTTCCATTCCTGGAAGGATCAGGCTGCGCGAGACTGGGAGATGCTACTGGCGCCTTCCTGGCCTCAGCTCCACTCCTGCCTTGCCTTTGCACCTAGTCCCCAGGCGTTCTTGTGTAGGGCTTAGTTGCCGGTGGGTTGCACACTGCCAAGCGCTCCAGCAGTGAGGGCTCTATTAGAGGCAATGGGAGGGCAACTGCAGGGCTCCTCAAGCGGTTGCTTGACCGCCCAGACTCAGCACAGCACGGAGAGCACAAGGCTCACAGGGCCCCTGGCTGGGGTCTGCAGCCCCGCACACCCGGAGGCTGACTCCGGGAGCGCCCAGAAGGTGCCTGACAGACGTCATTTCCCTAGTGCTCTCCTCCCCAGCAGAGACGTGTGCAGATGATTGGGGCCTGCCCCTGCGTGTCTGGGCTCTCTTCCACAGCCCCAGCTCAGGGAAGCAGCCCCTGAGCCAAGACCTGTAGGAGGCGCGGGGCGCCCCCGGCTGGAAGCCTAGTGTACAGCATGCGGGAAGCGAGCCTCTTCGGGAGAAGAGGAGGCAACCCAGCTGCGTGCGGCTGCAATCACTTCTTGGGCGGAGCCGAGTGCGCCTCCAGTACGACAGAGCTCCAGCTCTGCTCAGAGGCCTAATCTGGCAGAGTTGCTGGCGTGAGGCTGCTCTGCCCTGGGCGAGCCTTGCCCAGACTTGGCTAGCGGCAAGGGTTCCTGTCCAGGAAGGAGCAGGCTGCCCGAGACTGGGAGACGCTACTGGCGCCTCCCTGGCCTCAGCTCCACTCCTACCTTGCCTTTGCACATAGTTCAAAGGCGTCCTTTTGGAAGGCTTAGGGGCCGGTGGGTTGCAAACTGCCAAGAGCTTCAGCAGTGAGGGCTCTATTAGAGGCAATGAGAGGGCAACTGCAGGGCTCCTCCAGCGGTTGCTTGACCGCCCAGACTCAGCACAGCACAGAGAGCACAAGGCTCACAGAGCCCCTGGCTAGGGTCTGCAGCCCCACACACCCAGCGGCTGACTCCGTGAGCGCCCAGAAGATGTTGACAGACATCATTTCCCTAGTGCTCTCCTCCCCAGCAGAGACGTGTGCAGGTGATTGGGGCCTGCCCCTGCGTGTCTGGGCTCCCGTCCTCAGCCCCAGCTCAGGGAAGCAGCTCCTGAGTCAAGACCTGTAGGAGGCGTGAAGCGCCCCCGCCTGGAAGCCTAGTGCACAGCATGCGGGAAGCGAACCTCCTCGGGAGAAGAGGAGGCAACCCAGCTGCGTGCGGCTGCAATCACTTCTTGGGCGGAGCCGAGTGCGCCTCCAGTACGGCAGAGCTCCAGGTCTGCTCAGAGGCCTAATCTGGCAGAGTTGCTGGCGTGAGGCTGCTCTGCCCTTGGCGAGCCTTGCCCAGACTTGCCTCGCGGCTAGGCTTCCAGTCCAGGAAGGAGCAGGCTGCGCGAGACTGGGAGATGCTACTGGCGCCTTCCTGGCCTCAGCTCCACTCCTGCCTTGCCTTTGCACCTAGTCCCCAGGCGTTCTTGTGGAGGGCTTAGTTGCCGGTGGGTTGCACACTGCCAAGCGCTCCAGCAGTGAGGGCTCTATTAGAGGCAATGGGAAGGCAACTTCAGGGCTCCTCCAGCGGTTGCTTGACCGCCCAGACTCAGCATAGCATGGAGAGCACAAGGCTCACAGGGCCCCTGGCTGGGGTCTGCAGCCCCACACACCCGGAAGCTGACTCCGTGAGCGCCCAGAAGGTGCCTGACAGACGTCATTTCCCTAGTACTCTCCTCCCCAGAAGAGACGTGTGCAGGTGATTGGGGCCTGCCCCTGCGTGTCTGGGCTCCCGTCCTCAGCCCCAGCTCAGGGAAGCAGCTCCTGAGTCAAGACCTGTAGGAGGCGCGAAGCGCCCCCGCCTGGAAGCCTAGTGCACAGCATGCGGGAAGCGAACCTCCTCGGGAGAAGAGGAGGCAACCCAGCTGCGTGGGGCTGCAATCACTTCTTGGGCGGAGCCGAGTGGGCCTCCAGTACGACAGAGCTCCAGCTCTGCTCAGAGGCCCGATGTGGCAGAGTTGCTTGCGTGAGGCTGCTCTGCCCTGGGCGAGCCTTGCCCAGACTTGCCTAGCGGCCAGGGTTCCTGTCCAGGAAGGAGCAGGCTGCACGAGACTGGGAGATGTTACTGGCGCCTCCCTGGCCTCAGCTCCACTCCTACCTTGCCTTTGCACCTAGTTCAAAGGCGTCCTTTTGGAAGGCTTAGGGGCCGGTGGGTTGCACACTGCCAAGAGCTCCAGCAGTGAGGGCTCTATTAGAGGCAATGGGAGGGCAACTGCTTGGCTCCTCAAGCGGTTGCTTGACCGCCCTGACTCAGCACAGCACGGAGAGCACAAGGCTCACAGAGCCCCTGGCTAGGGTCTGCAGCCCCACACACCCGGCGGCTGACTCCGTGAGCGCCCAGAAGATGTTGACAGACATCATTTCCATAGTGCTCTCCTCCCCAGCAGAGACGTGTGCAGCAGGTTGGGGCCTGCCCCTGAGTGTCTGGGCTCCCGTCCTCAGCCCCAGCTCAGGGAAGCAGCTCCTGAGTCCAGACCTGTAGGAGGCGCGGAGCGTCCCCGCCTGGAAGCCTAGTGCACAGCATGCGGGAAGCGAGCCTCCTCGGGAGAAGAGGAGGAAGCCCTGCTGCGTGCAGTTGCAATCACTTCTTGGGCGAAGCCGAGTGCGCCTCCAGTACGACAGAGCTCCAGCTCTGCTCAGAGGCCCGATGTGGCAGAGTTGCTGGCGTGAGGCTGCTCTGCCCTGGGCCAGCCTTGCCCAGACTTGTCTCGCGGCTAGGCTTCCATTCCTGGAAGGATCAGGCTGCGCGAGACTGGGAGATGCTACTGGCGCCTTCCTGGCCTCAGCTCCACTCCTGCCTTGCCTTTGCACCTAGTCCCCAGGCGTTCTTGTGTAGGGCTTAGTTGCCGGTGGGTTGCACACTGCCAAGCGCTCCAGCAGTGAGGGCTCTATTAGAGGCAATGGGAGGGCAACTGCAGGGCTCCTCAAGCGGTTGCTTGACCGCCCAGACTCAGCACAGCACGGAGAGCACAAGGCTCACAGGGCCCCTGGCTGGGGTCTGCAGCCCCGCACACCCGGAGGCTGACTCCGGGAGCGCCCAGAAGGTGCCTGACAGACGTCATTTCCCTAGTGCTCTCCTCCCCAGCAGAGACGTGTGCAGATGATTGGGGCCTGCCCCTGCGTGTCTGGGCTCTCTTCCACAGCCCCAGCTCAGGGAAGCAGCCCCTGAGCCAAGACCTGTAGGAGGCGCGGGGCGCCCCCGGCTGGAAGCCTAGTGTACAGCATGCGGGAAGCGAGCCTCTTCGGGAGAAGAGGAGGCAACCCAGCTGCGTGCGGCTGCAATCACTTCTTGGGCGGAGCCGAGTGCGTCTCCAGTACGACAGAGCTCCAGCTCTGCTCAGAGGCCTAATCTGGCAGAGTTGCTGGCGTGAGGCTGCTCTGCCCTGGGCGAGCCTTGCCCAGACTTGGCTAGCGGCAAGGGTTCCTGTCCAGGAAGGAGCAGGCTGCCCGAGACTGGGAGACGCTACTGGCGCTTCCCTGGCCTCAGCTCCACTCCTACCTTGCCTTTGCACATAGTTCAAAGGCGTCCTTTTGGAAGGCTTAGGGGCCGGTGGGTTGCAAACTGCCAAGAGCTTCAGCAGTGAGGGCTCTATTAGAGGCAATGAGAGGGCAACTGCAGGGCTCCTCCAGCGGTTGCTTGACCGCCCAGACTCAGCACAGCACAGAGAGCACAAGGCTCACAGAGCCCCTGGCTAGGGTCTGCAGCCCCACACACCCAGCGGCTGACTCCGTGAGCGCCCAGAAGATGTTGACAGACATCATTTCCCTAGTGCTCTCCTCCCCAGCAGAGACGTGTGCAGGTGATTGGGGCCTGCCCCTGCGTGTCTGGGCTCCCGTCCTCAGCCCCAGCTCAGGGAAGCAGCTCCTGAGTCAAGACCTGTAGGAGGCGCGAAGCGCCCCCGCCTGGAAGCCTAGTGCACAGCATGCGGGAAGCGAACCTCCTCGGGAGAAGAGGAGGCAACCCAGCTGCGTGCGGCTGCAATCACTTCTTGGGCGGAGCCGAGTGGGCCTCCAGTACGACAGAGCTCCAGCTCTGCTCAGAGGCCCGATGTGGCAGAGTTGCTTGCGTGAGGCTGCTCTGCCCTGGGCGAGCCTTGCCCAGACTTGCCTAGCGGCCAGGGTTCCTGTCCAGGAAGGAGCAGGCTGCACGAGACTGGGAGATGTTACTGGCGCCTCCCTGGCCTCAGCTCCACTCCTACCTTGCCTTTGCACCTAGTTCAAAGGTGTCCTTTTGGAAGGCTTAGGGGCCGGTGGGTTGCACACTGCCAAGAGCTCCAGCAGTGAGGGCTCTATTAGAGGCAATGGGAGGGCAACTGCTTGGCTCCTCAAGCGGTTGCTTGACCGCCCTGACTCAGCACAGCACGGAGAGCACAAGGCTCACAGAGCCCCTGGCTAGGGTCTGCAGCCCCACACACCCGGCGGCTGACTCCGTGAGCGCCCAGAAGATGTTGACAGACATCATTTCCATAGTGCTCTCCTCCCCAGCAGAGACGTGTGCAGCAGGTTGGGGCCTGCCCCTGCGTGTCTGGGCTCCCGTCCTCAGCCCCAGCTCAGGGAAGCAGCTCCTGAGTCCAGACCTGTAGGAGGCGCGGAGCGTCCCCGCCTGGAAGCCTAGTGCACAGCATGCGGGAAGCGAGCCTCCTCGGGAGAAGAGGAGGAAGCCCTGCTGCGTGCAGTTGCAATCACTTCTTGGGCGAAGCCGAGTGCGCCTCCAGTACGACAGAGCTCCAGCTCTGCTCAGAGGCCCGATGTGGCAGAGTTGCTGGCGTGAGGCTGCTCTGCCCTGGGCCAGCCTTGCCCAGACTTGTCTCGCGGCTAGGCTTCCATTCCTGGAAGGATCAGGCTGCGCGAGACTGGGAGATGCTACTGGCGCCTTCCTGGCCTCAGCTCCACTCCTGCCTTGCCTTTGCACCTAGTCCCCAGGCGTTCTTGTGTAGGACTTAGTTGCCGGTGGGTTGCACACTGCCAAGCGCTCCAGCAGTGAGGGCTCTATTAGAGGCAATGGGAGGGCAACTGCAGGGCTCCTCAAGCGGTTGCTTGACCGCCCAGACTCAGCACAGCACGGAGAGCACAAGGCTCACAGGGCCCCTGGCTGGGGTCTGCAGCCCCGCACACCCGGAGGCTGACTCCGGGAGCGCCCAGAAGGTGCCTGACAGACGTCATTTCCCTAGTGCTCTCCTCCCCAGCAGAGACGTGTGCAGATGATTGGGGCCTGCCCCTGCGTGTCTGGGCTCTCTTCCACAGCCCCAGCTCAGGGAAGCAGCCCCTGAGCCAAGACCTGTAGGAGGCGCGGGGCGCCCCCGGCTGGAAGCCTAGTGTACAGCATGCGGGAAGCGAGCCTCTTCGGGAGAAGAGGAGGCAACCCAGCTGCGTGCGGCTGCAATCACTTCTTGGGCGGAGCCGAGTGCGCCTCCAGTACGACAGAGCTCCAGCTCTGCTCAGAGGCCTAATCTGGCAGAGTTGCTGGCGTGAGGCTGCTCTGCCCTGGGCGAGCCTTGCCCAGACTTGGCTAGCGGCAAGGGTTCCTGTCCAGGAAGGAGCAGGCTGCACGAGACTGGGAGACGCTACTGGCGCCTCCCTGGCCTCAGCTCCACTCCTACCTTGCCTTTGCACATAGTTCAAAGGCGTCCTTTTGGAAGGCTTAGGGGCCGGTGGGTTGCAAACTGCCAAGAGCTTCAGCAGTGAGGGCTCTATTTGAGGCAATGAGAGGGCAACTGCAGGGCTCCTCCAGCGGTTGCTTGACCGCCCAGACTCAGCACAGCACAGAGAGCACAAGGCTCACAGAGCCCCTGGCTAGGGTCTGCAGCCCCACAAACCCGGCGGCTGACTCCGTGAGCGCCCAGAAGATGTTGACAGACATCATTTCCCTAGTGCTCTCCTCCCCAGCAGAGACGTGTGCAGGTGATTGGGGCCTGCCCCTGCGTGTCTGGGCTCCCGTCCTCAGCCCCAGCTCAGGGAAGCAGCTCCTGAGTCAAGACCTGTAGGAGGCGTAAAGCTCCCCCGCCTGGAAGCCTAGTGCACAGCATGCGGGAAGCGAACCTCCTCGGGAGAAGAGGAGGCAACCCAGCTGCGTGCGGCTGCAATCACTTCTTGGGCGGAGCCGAGTGCGCCTCCAGTACGGCAGAGCTCCAGGTCTGCTCAGAGGCCTAATCTGGCAGAGTTGCTGGCGTGAGGCTGCTCTGCCCTTGGCGAGCCTTGCCCAGACTTGCCTCGCGGCTAGGCTTCCAGTCCAGGAAGGAGCAGGCTGCGCGAGACTGGGAGATGCTACTGGCGCCTTCCTGGCCTCAGCTCCACTCCTGCCTTGCCTTTGCACCTAGTCCCCAGGCATTCTTGTGGAGGGCTTAGGGGCCGGTGGGTTGCACACTGCCAAGCGCTCCAGCAGTGAGGGCTCTATTAGAGGCAATGGGAAGGCAACTTCAGGGCTCCTCCAGCGGTTGCTTGACCGCCCAGACTCAGCATAGCATGGAGAGCACAAGGCTCACAGGGCCCCTGGCTGGGGTCTGCAGCCCCACACACCCGGAAGCTGACTCCGTGAGCGCCCAGAAGGTGCCTGACAGACGTCAT
This sequence comes from Capricornis sumatraensis, assembly GCF_032405125.1. Taxonomy (NCBI): domain Eukaryota; kingdom Metazoa; phylum Chordata; class Mammalia; order Artiodactyla; family Bovidae; genus Capricornis; species Capricornis sumatraensis. The sequence continues at coordinate 50,303,573 of NC_091076.1, forward strand.
TTCCCTAGTACTCTCCTCCCCAGAAGAGACGTGTGCAGGTGATTGGGGCCTGCCCCTGCGTGTCTGGGCTCCCGTCCTCAGCCCCAGCTCAGGGAAGCAGCTCCTGAGTCAAGACCTGTAGGAGGCGCGAAGCGCCCCCGCCTGGAAGCCTAGTGCACAGCATGCGGGAAGCGAACCTCCTCGGGAGAAGAGGAGGCAACCCAGCTGCGTGGGGCTGCAATCACTTCTTGGGCGGAGCCGAGTGGGCCTCCAGTACGACAGAGCTCCAGCTCTGCTCAGAGGCCCGATGTGGCAGAGTTGCTTGCGTGAGGCTGCTCTGCCCTGGGCGAGCCTTGCCCAGACTTGCCTAGCGGCCAGGGTTCCTGTCCAGGAAGGAGCAGGCTGCACGAGACTGGGAGATGTTACTGGCGCCTCCCTGGCCTCAGCTCCACTCCTACCTTGCCTTTGCACCTAGTTCAAAGGCGTCCTTTTGGAAGGCTTAGGGGCCGGTGGGTTGCACACTGCCAAGAGCTCCAGCAGTGAGGGCTCTATTAGAGGCAATGGGAGGGCAACTGCTTGGCTCCTCAAGCGGTTGCTTGACCGCCCTGACTCAGCACAGCACGGAGAGAACAAGGCTCACAGAGCCCCTGGCTAGGGTCTGCAGCCCCACACACCCGGCGGCTGACTCCGTGAGCGCCCAGAAGATGTTGACAGACATCATTTCCATAGTGCTCTCCTCCCCAGCAGAGACGTGTGCAGCAGGTTGGGGCCTGCCCCTGCGTGTCTGGGCTCCCGTCCTCAGCCCCAGCTCAGGGAAGCAGCTCCTGAGTCCAGACCTGTAGGAGGCGCGGAGCGTCCCCGCCTGGAAGCCTAGTGCACAGCATGCGGGAAGCGAGCCTCCTCGGGAGAAGAGGAGGAAGCCCTGCTGCGTGCAGTTGCAATCACTTCTTGGGCGAAGCCGAGTGCGCCTCCAGTACGACAGAGCTCCAGCTCTGCTCAGAGGCCCGATGTGGCAGAGTTTCTGGCGTGAGGCTGCTCTGCCCTGGGCCAGCCTTGCCCAGACTTGTCTCGCGGCTAGGCTTACATTCCTGGAAGGATCAGGCTGCGCGAGACTGGGAGATGCTACTGGCGCCTTCCTGGCCTCAGCTCCACTCCTGCCTTGCCTTTGCACCTAGTCCCCAGGCGTTCTTGTGTACGGCTTAGTTGCCGGTGGGTTGCACACTGCCAAGCGCTCCAGCAGTGAGGGCTCTATTAGAGGCAATGGGAGGGCAACTGCAGGGCTCCTCAAGCGGTTGCTTGACCGCCCAGACTCAGCACAGCACGGAGAGCACAAGGCTCACAGGGCCCCTGGCTGGGGTCTGCAGCCCCGCACACCCGGAGGCTGACTCCGGGAGCGCCCAGAAGGTGCCTGACAGACGTCATTTCCCTAGTGCTCTCCTCCCCAGCAGAGACGTGTGCAGGTGATTGGGGCCTGCCCCTGCGTGTCTAGGCTCTCTTCCACAGCCCCAGCTCAGGGAAGCAGCCCCTGAGCCAAGACCTGTAGGAGGCGCGGGGCGCCCCCGCCTGGAAGCCTAGTGTACAGCATGCGGGAAGCGAGCCTCTTCGGGAGAAGAGGAGGAAACCCAGCTGCGTGCGGCTGCAATCACTTCTTGGGCGGAGCCGAGTGCGCCTCCAGTACGACAGAGCTCCAGCTCTGCTCAGAGGCCTAATCTGGCAGAGTTGCTGGCGTGAGGCTGCTCTGCCCTGGGCGAGCCTTGCCCAGACTTGGCTAGCGGCAAGGGTTCCTGTCCAGGAAGGAGCAGGCTGCACGAGACTGGGAGACGCTACTGGCGCCTCCCTGGCCTCAGCTCCACTCCTACCTTGCCTTTGCACATAGTTCAAAGGCGTCCTTTTGGAAGGCTTAGGGGCCGGTGGGTTGCAAACTGCCAAGAGCTTCAGCAGTGAGTGCTCTATTAGAGGCAATGAGAGGGCAACTGCAGGGCTCCTCCAGCGGTTGCTTGACCGCCCAGACTCAGCACAGCACAGAGAGCACAAGGCTCACAGAGCCCCTGGCTAGGGTCTGCAGCCCCACACACCCGGCGGCTGACTCCGTGAGCGCCCAGAAGATGTTGACAGACATCATTTCCCTAGTGCTCTCCTCCCCAGCAGAGACGTGTGCAGGTGGTTGGGGCCTGCCCCTGCGTGTCTGGGCTCCCGTCCTCAGCCCCAGCTCAGGGAAGCAGCTCCTGAGTCCAGACCTGTAGGAGGCGCGGAGCGTCCCCGCCTGGAAGCCTAGTGCACAGCATGCGGGAAGCGAGCCTCCTCGGGAGAAGAGGAGGAAGCCCTGCTGCGTGCAGTTGCAATCACTTCTTGGGCGAAGCCGAGTGCGCCTCCAGTACGGCAGAGCTCCAGGTCTGCTCAGAGGCCTAATCTGGCAGAGTTGCTGGCGTGAGGCTGCTCTGCCCTGGGCCAGCCTTGCCCAGACTTGCCTCGCGGCTAGGCTTCCAGTCCAGGAAGGAGCAGGCTGCGCGAGACTGGGAGATGCTACTGGCGCCTTCCTGGCCTCAGCTCCACTCCTGCCTTGCCTTTGCACCTAGTCCCCAGGCGTTCTTGTGGAGGGCTTAGTTGCCGGAGGGTTGCACACTGCCAAGCGCTCCAGCAGTGAGGGCTCTATTAGAGGCAATGGGAAGGCAACTTCAGGGCTCCTCCAGCGGTTGCTTGACCGCCCAGACTCAGCACAGCACGGAGAGCACAAGGCTCACAGGGCCCCTGGCTGGGGTCTGCAGCCCCACACACCCGGAAGCTGACTCCGTGAGCGCCCAAAAGGTGCCTGACAGACGTCATTTCCCTAGTACTCTCCTCCCCAGCAGAGACGTGTGCAGGCGATTGGGGCCTGCCCCTGCGTGTCTGGGCTCCCGTCCTCAGCCCCAGCTCAGGGAAGCAGCTCCTGAGTCAAGACCTGTAGGAGGCGCGAAGCGCCCCCGCCTGGAAGCCTAGTGCACAGCATGCGGGAAGCGAACCTCCTCGGGAGAAGAGGAGGCAACCCAGCTGCGTGCGGCTGCAATCACTTCTTGGGCGGAGCCGAGTGGGCCTCCAGTACGACAGAGCTCCAGCTCTGCTCAGAGGCCCGATGTGGCAGAGTTGCTTGCGTGAGGCTGCTCTGCCCTGGGCGAGCCTTGCCCAGACTTGCCTAGCGGCCAGGGTTCCTGTCCAGGAAGGAGCAGGCTGCACGAGACTGGGAGATGTTACTGGCGCCTCCCTGGCCTCAGCTCCACTCCTACCTTGCCTTTGCACCTAGTTCAAAGGCGTCCTTTTGGAAGGCTTAGGGGCCGGTGGGTTGCACACTGCCAAGAGCTCCAGCAGTGAGGGCTCTATTAGAGGCAATGGGAGGGCAACTGCTTGGCTCCTCAAGCGGTTGCTTGACCGCCCTGACTCAGCACAGCACGGAGAGCACAAGGCTCACAGAGCCCCTGGCTAGGGTCTGCAGCCCCACACACCCGGCGGCTGACTCCGTGAGCGCCCAGAAGATGTTGACAGACATCATTTCCATAGTGCTCTCCTCCCCAGGAGAGACGTGTGCAGCAGGTTGGGGCCTGCCCCTGCGTGTCTGGGCTCCCGTCCTCAGCCCCAGCTCAGGGAAGCAGCTCCTGAGTCCAGACCTGTAGGAGGCGCGGAGCGTCCCCGCCTGGAAGCCTAGTGCACAGCATGCGGGAAGCGAGCCTCCTCGGGAGAAGAGGAGGAAGCCCTGCTGCGTGCAGTTGCAATCACTTCTTGGGCGAAGCCGAGTGCGCCTCCAGTACGACAGAGCTCCAGCTCTGCTCAGAGGCCCGATGTGGCAGAGTTGCTGGCGTGAGGCTGCTCTGCCCTGGGCCAGCCTTGCCCAGACTTGTCTCGCGGCTAGGCTTCCATTCCTGGAAGGATCAGGCTGCGCGAGACTGGGAGATGCTACTGGCGCCTTCCTGGCCTCAGCTCCACTCCTGCCTTGCCTTTGCACCTAGTCCCCAGGCGTTCTTGTGGAGGGCTTAGTTGCCGGTGGGTTGCACACTGCCAAGCGCTCCAGCAGTGAGGGCTCTATTAGAGGCAATGGGAAGGCAACTTCAGGGCTCCTCCAGCGGTTGCTTGACCGCCCAGACTCAGCATAGCATGGAGAACACAAGGCTCACAGGGCCCCTGGCTGGGGTCTGCAGCCCCACACACCCGGAAGCTGACTCCGTGAGCGCCCAGAAGGTGCCTGACAGACGTCATTTCCCTAGTACTCTCCTCCACAGAAGAGACGTGTGCAGGTGATTGGGGCCTGCCCCTGCGTGTCTGGGCTCCCGTCCTCAGCCCCAGCTCAGGGAAGCAGCTCCTGAGTCAAGACCTGTAGGAGGCGCGAAGCGCCCCCGCCTGGAAGCCTAGTGCACAGCATGCGGGAAGCGAACCTCCTCGGGAGAAGAGGAGGCAACCCAGCTGCGTGGGGCTGCAATCACTTCTTGGGCGGAGCCGAGTGGGCCTCCAGTACGACAGAGCTCCAGCTCTGCTCAGAGGCCCGATGTGGCAGAGTTGCTTGCGTGAGGCTGCTCTGCCCTGGGCGAGCCTTGCCCAGACTTGCCTAGCGGCCAGGGTTCCTGTCCAGGAAGGAGCAGGCTGCACGAGACTGGGAGATGTTACTGGCGCCTCCCTGGCCTCAGCTCCACTCCTACCTTGCCTTTGCACCTAGTTCAAAGGCGTCCTTTTGGAAGGCTTAGGGGCCGGTGGGTTGCACACTGCCAAGAGCTCCAGCAGTGAGGGCTCTATTAGAGGCAATGGGAGGGCAACTGCTTGGCTCCTCAAGCGGTTGCTTGACCGCCCTGACTCAGCACAGCACGGAGAGCACAAGGCTCACAGAGCCCCTGGCTAGGGTCTGCAGCCCCACACACCCGGCGGCTGACTCCGTGAGCGCCCAGAAGATGTTGACAGACATCATTTCCATAGTGCTCTCCTCCCCAGCAGAGACGTGTGCAGCAGGTTGGGGCCTGCCCCTGCGTGTCTGGGCTCCCGTCCTCAGCCCCAGCTCAGGGAAGCAGCTCCTGAGTCCAGACCTGTAGGAGGCGCGGAGCGTCCCCGCCTGGAAGCCTAGTGCACAGCATGCGGGAAGCGAGCCTCCTCGGGAGAAGAGGAGGAAGCCCTGCTGCGTGCAGTTGCAATCACTTCTTGGGCGAAGCCGAGTGCGCCTCCAGTACGACAGAGCTCCAGCTCTGCTCAGAGGCCCGATGTGGCAGAGTTGCTGGCGTGAGGCTGCTCTGCCCTGGGCCAGCCTTGCCCAGACTTGTCTCGCGGCTAGGCTTCCATTCCTGGAAGGAGCAGGCTGCACGAGACTGGGAGACGCTACTGGCGCCTCCCTGGCCTCAGCTCCACTCCTACCTTGCCTTTGCACATAGTTCAAAGGCGTCCTTTTGGAAGGCTTAGGGGCCGGTGGGTTGCAAACTGCCAAGAGCTTCAGCAGTGAGTGCTCTATTAGAGGCAATGAGAGGGCAACTGCAGGGCTCCTCCAGCGGTTGCTTGACCGCCCAGACTCAGCACAGCACAGAGAGCACAAGGCTCACAGAGCCCCTGGCTAGGGTCTGCAGCCCCACACACCCGGCGGCTGACTCCGTGAGCGCCCAGAAGATGTTGACAGACATCATTTCCCTAGTGCTCTCCTCCCCAGCAGAGACGTGTGCAGGTGGTTGGGGCCTGCCCCTGCGTGTCTGGGCTCCCGTCCTCAGCCCCAGCTCAGGGAAGCAGCTCCTGAGTCCAGACCTGTAGGAGGCGCGGAGCGTCCCCGCCTGGAAGCCTAGTGCACAGCATGCGGGAAGCGAGCCTCCTCGGGAGAAGAGGAGGAAGCCCTGCTGCGTGCAGTTGCAATCACTTCTTGGGCGAAGCCGAGTGCGCCTCCAGTACGGCAGAGCTCCAGGTCTGCTCAGAGGCCTAATCTGGCAGAGTTGCTGGCGTGAGGCTGCTCTGCCCTGGGCCAGCCTTGCCCAGACTTGCCTCGCGGCTAGGCTTCCAGTCCAGGAAGGAGCAGGCTGCGCGAGACTGGGAGATGCTACTGGCGCCTTCCTGGCCTCAGCTCCACTCCTGCCTTGCCTTTGCACCTAGTCCCCAGGCGTTCTTGTGGAGGGCTTAGTTGCCGGAGGGTTGCACACTGCCAAGCGCTCCAGCAGTGAGGGCTCTATTAGAGGCAATGGGAAGGCAACTTCAGGGCTCCTCCAGCGGTTGCTTGACCGCCCAGACTCAGCACAGCACGGAGAGCACAAGGCTCACAGGGCCCCTGGCTGGGGTCTGCAGCCCCACACACCCGGAAGCTGACTCCGTGAGCGCCCAAAAGGTGCCTGACAGACGTCATTTCCCTAGTACTCTCCTCCCCAGCAGAGACGTGTGCAGGCGATTGGGGCCTGCCCCTGCGTGTCTGGGCTCCCGTCCTCAGCCCCAGCTCAGGGAAGCAGCTCCTGAGTCAAGACCTGTAGGAGGCGCGAAGCGCCCCCGCCTGGAAGCCTAGTGCACAGCATGCGGGAAGCGAACCTCCTCGGGAGAAGAGGAGGCAACCCAGCTGCGTGCGGCTGCAATCACTTCTTGGGCGGAGCCGAGTGGGCCTCCAGTACGACAGAGCTCCAGCTCTGCTCAGAGGCCCGATGTGGCAGAGTTGCTTGCGTGAGGCTGCTCTGCCCTGGGCGAGCCTTGCCCAGACTTGCCTAGCGGCCAGGGTTCCTGTCCAGGAAGGAGCAGGCTGCACGAGACTGGGAGATGTTACTGGCGCCTCCCTGGCCTCAGCTCCACTCCTACCTTGCCTTTGCACCTAGTTCAAAGGCGTCCTTTTGGAAGGCTTAGGGGCCGGTGGGTTGCACACTGCCAAGAGCTCCAGCAGTGAGGGCTCTATTAGAGGCAATGGGAGGGCAACTGCTTGGCTCCTCAAGCGGTTGCTTGACCGCCCTGACTCAGCACAGCACGGAGAGCACAAGGCTCACAGAGCCCCTGGCTAGGGTCTGCAGCCCCACACACCCGGCGGCTGACTCCGTGAGCGCCCAGAAGATGTTGACAGACATCATTTCCATAGTGCTCTCCTCCCCAGGAGAGACGTGTGCAGCAGGTTGGGGCCTGCCCCTGCGTGTCTGGGCTCCCGTCCTCAGCCCCAGCTCAGGGAAGCAGCTCCTGAGTCCAGACCTGTAGGAGGCGCGGAGCGTCCCCGCCTGGAAGCCTAGTGCACAGCATGCGGGAAGCGAGCCTCCTCGGGAGAAGAGGAGGAAGCCCTGCTGCGTGCAGTTGCAATCACTTCTTGGGCGAAGCCGAGTGCGCCTCCAGTACGACAGAGCTCCAGCTCTGCTCAGAGGCCCGATGTGGCAGAGTTGCTGGCGTGAGGCTGCTCTGCCCTGGGCCAGCCTTGCCCAGACTTGTCTCGCGGCTAGGCTTCCATTCCTGGAAGGATCAGGCTGCGCGAGACTGGGAGATGCTACTGGCGCCTTCCTGGCCTCAGCTCCACTCCTGCCTTGCCTTTGCACCTAGTCCCCAGGCGTTCTTGTGGAGGGCTTAGTTGCCGGTGGGTTGCACACTGCCAAGCGCTCCAGCAGTGAGGGCTCTATTAGAGGCAATGGGAAGGCAACTTCAGGGCTCCTCCAGCGGTTGCTTGACCGCCCAGACTCAGCATAGCATGGAGAACACAAGGCTCACAGGGCCCCTGGCTGGGGTCTGCAGCCCCACACACCCGGAAGCTGACTCCGTGAGCGCCCAGAAGGTGCCTGACAGACGTCATTTCCCTAGTACTCTCCTCCCCAGAAGAGACGTGTGCAGGTGATTGGGGCCTGCCCCTGCGTGTCTGGGCTCCCGTCCTCAGCCCCAGCTCAGGGAAGCAGCTCCTGAGTCAAGACCTGTAGGAGGCGCGAAGCGCCCCCGCCTGGAAGCCTAGTGCACAGCATGCGGGAAGCGAACCTCCTCGGGAGAAGAGGAGGCAACCCAGCTGCGTGGGGCTGCAATCACTTCTTGGGCGGAGCCGAGTGGGCCTCCAGTACGACAGAGCTCCAGCTCTGCTCAGAGGCCCGATGTGGCAGAGTTGCTTGCGTGAGGCTGCTCTGCCCTGGGCGAGCCTTGCCCAGACTTGCCTAGCGGCCAGGGTTCCTGTCCAGGAAGGAGCAGGCTGCACGAGACTGGGAGATGTTACTGGCGCCTCCCTGGCCTCAGCTCCACTCCTACCTTGCCTTTGCACCTAGTTCAAAGGCGTCCTTTTGGAAGGCTTAGGGGCCGGTGGGTTGCACACTGCCAAGAGCTCCAGCAGTGAGGGCTCTATTAGAGGCAATGGGAGGGCAACTGCTTGGCTCCTCAAGCGGTTGCTTGACCGCCCTGACTCAGCACAGCACGGAGAGCACAAGGCTCACAGAGCCCCTGGCTAGGGTCTGCAGCCCCACACACCCGGCGGCTGACTCCGTGAGCGCCCAGAAGATGTTGACAGACATCATTTCCATAGTGCTCTCCTCCCCAGCAGAGACGTGTGCAGCAGGTTGGGGCCTGCCCCTGCGTGTCTGGGCTCCCGTCCTCAGCCCCAGCTCAGGGAAGCAGCTCCTGAGTCCAGACCTGTAGGAGGCGCGGAGCGTCCCCGCCTGGAAGCCTAGTGCACAGCATGCGGGAAGCGAGCCTCCTCGGGAGAAGAGGAGGAAGCCCTGCTGCGTGCAGTTGCAATCACTTCTTGGGCGAAGCCGAGTGCGCCTCCAGTACGACAGAGCTCCAGCTCTGCTCAGAGGCCCGATGTGGCAGAGTTGCTGGCGTGAGGCTGCTCTGCCCTGGGCCAGCCTTGCCCAGACTTGTCTCGCGGCTAGGCTTCCATTCCTGGAAGGATCAGGCTGCGCGAGACTGGGAGATGCTACTGGCGCCTTCCTGGCCTCAGCTCCACTCCTGCCTTGCCTTTGCACCTAGTCCCCAGGCGTTCTTGTGTAGGGCTTAGTTGCCGGTGGGTTGCACACTGCCAAGCGCTCCAGCAGTGAGGGCTCTATTAGAGGCAATGGGAGGGCAACTGCAGGGCTCCTCAAGCGGTTGCTTGACCGCCCAGACTCAGCACAGCACGGAGAGCACAAGGCTCACAGGGCCCCTGGCTGGGGTCTGCAGCCCCGCACACCCGGAGGCTGACTCCGGGAGCGCCCAGAAGGTGCCTGACAGACGTCATTTCCCTAGTGCTCTCCTCCCCAGCAGAGACGTGTGCAGATGATTGGGGCCTGCCCCTGCGTGTCTGGGCTCTCTTCCACAGCCCCAGCTCAGGGAAGCAGCCCCTGAGCCAAGACCTGTAGGAGGCGCGGGGCGCCCCCGGCTGGAAGCCTAGTGTACAGCATGCGGGAAGCGAGCCTCTTCGGGAGAAGAGGAGGCAACCCAGCTGCGTGCGGCTGCAATCACTTCTTGGGCGGAGCCGAGTGCGCCTCCAGTACGACAGAGCTCCAGCTCTGCTCAGAGGCCTAATCTGGCAGAGTTGCTGGCGTGAGGCTGCTCTGCCCTGGGCGAGCCTTGCCCAGACTTGGCTAGCGGCAAGGGTTCCTGTCCAGGAAGGAGCAGGCTGCCCGAGACTGGGAGACGCTACTGGCGCCTCCCTGGCCTCAGCTCCACTCCTACCTTGCCTTTGCACATAGTTCAAAGGCGTCCTTTTGGAAGGCTTAGGGGCCGGTGGGTTGCAAACTGCCAAGAGCTTCAGCAGTGAGGGCTCTATTAGAGGCAATGAGAGGGCAACTGCAGGGCTCCTCCAGCGGTTGCTTGACCGCCCAGACTCAGCACAGCACAGAGAGCACAAGGCTCACAGAGCCCCTGGCTAGGGTCTGCAGCCCCACACACCCAGCGGCTGACTCCGTGAGCGCCCAGAAGATGTTGACAGACATCATTTCCCTAGTGCTCTCCTCCCCAGCAGAGACGTGTGCAGGTGATTGGGGCCTGCCCCTGCGTGTCTGGGCTCCCGTCCTCAGCCCCAGCTCAGGGAAGCAGCTCCTGAGTCAAGACCTGTAGGAGGCGTGAAGCGCCCCCGCCTGGAAGCCTAGTGCACAGCATGCGGGAAGCGAACCTCCTCGGGAGAAGAGGAGGCAACCCAGCTGCGTGCGGCTGCAATCACTTCTTGGGCGGAGCCGAGTGCGCCTCCAGTACGGCAGAGCTCCAGGTCTGCTCAGAGGCCTAATCTGGCAGAGTTGCTGGCGTGAGGCTGCTCTGCCCTTGGCGAGCCTTGCCCAGACTTGCCTCGCGGCTAGGCTTCCAGTCCAGGAAGGAGCAGGCTGCGCGAGACTGGGAGATGCTACTGGCGCCTTCCTGGCCTCAGCTCCACTCCTGCCTTGCCTTTGCACCTAGTCCCCAGGCGTTCTTGTGGAGGGCTTAGTTGCCGGTGGGTTGCACACTGCCAAGCGCTCCAGCAGTGAGGGCTCTATTAGAGGCAATGGGAAGGCAACTTCAGGGCTCCTCCAGCGGTTGCTTGACCGCCCAGACTCAGCATAGCATGGAGAGCACAAGGCTCACAGGGCCCCTGGCTGGGGTCTGCAGCCCCACACACCCGGAAGCTGACTCCGTGAGCGCCCAGAAGGTGCCTGACAGACGTCATTTCCCTAGTACTCTCCTCCCCAGAAGAGACGTGTGCAGGTGATTGGGGCCTGCCCCTGCGTGTCTGGGCTCCCGTCCTCAGCCCCAGCTCAGGGAAGCAGCTCCTGAGTCAAGACCTGTAGGAGGCGCGAAGCGCCCCCGCCTGGAAGCCTAGTGCACAGCATGCGGGAAGCGAACCTCCTCGGGAGAAGAGGAGGCAACCCAGCTGCGTGGGGCTGCAATCACTTCTTGGGCGGAGCCGAGTGGGCCTCCAGTACGACAGAGCTCCAGCTCTGCTCAGAGGCCCGATGTGGCAGAGTTGCTTGCGTGAGGCTGCTCTGCCCTGGGCGAGCCTTGCCCAGACTTGCCTAGCGGCCAGGGTTCCTGTCCAGGAAGGAGCAGGCTGCACGAGACTGGGAGATGTTACTGGCGCCTCCCTGGCCTCAGCTCCACTCCTACCTTGCCTTTGCACCTAGTTCAAAGGCGTCCTTTTGGAAGGCTTAGGGGCCGGTGGGTTGCACACTGCCAAGAGCTCCAGCAGTGAGGGCTCTATTAGAGGCAATGGGAGGGCAACTGCTTGGCTCCTCAAGCGGTTGCTTGACCGCCCTGACTCAGCACAGCACGGAGAGCACAAGGCTCACAGAGCCCCTGGCTAGGGTCTGCAGCCCCACACACCCGGCGGCTGACTCCGTGAGCGCCCAGAAGATGTTGACAGACATCATTTCCATAGTGCTCTCCTCCCCAGCAGAGACGTGTGCAGCAGGTTGGGGCCTGCCCCTGAGTGTCTGGGCTCCCGTCCTCAGCCCCAGCTCAGGGAAGCAGCTCCTGAGTCCAGACCTGTAGGAGGCGCGGAGCGTCCCCGCCTGGAAGCCTAGTGCACAGCATGCGGGAAGCGAGCCTCCTCGGGAGAAGAGGAGGAAGCCCTGCTGCGTGCAGTTGCAATCACTTCTTGGGCGAAGCCGAGTGCGCCTCCAGTACGACAGAGCTCCAGCTCTGCTCAGAGGCCCGATGTGGCAGAGTTGCTGGCGTGAGGCTGCTCTGCCCTGGGCCAGCCTTGCCCAGACTTGTCTCGCGGCTAGGCTTCCATTCCTGGAAGGATCAGGCTGCGCGAGACTGGGAGATGCTACTGGCGCCTTCCTGGCCTCAGCTCCACTCCTGCCTTGCCTTTGCACCTAGTCCCCAGGCGTTCTTGTGTAGGGCTTAGTTGCCGGTGGGTTGCACACTGCCAAGCGCTCCAGCAGTGAGGGCTCTATTAGAGGCAATGGGAGGGCAACTGCAGGGCTCCTCAAGCGGTTGCTTGACCGCCCAGACTCAGCACAGCACGGAGAGCACAAGGCTCACAGGGCCCCTGGCTGGGGTCTGCAGCCCCGCACACCCGGAGGCTGACTCCGGGAGCGCCCAGAAGGTGCCTGACAGACGTCATTTCCCTAGTGCTCTCCTCCCCAGCAGAGACGTGTGCAGATGATTGGGGCCTGCCCCTGCGTGTCTGGGCTCTCTTCCACAGCCCCAGCTCAGGGAAGCAGCCCCTGAGCCAAGACCTGTAGGAGGCGCGGGGCGCCCCCGGCTGGAAGCCTAGTGTACAGCATGCGGGAAGCGAGCCTCTTCGGGAGAAGAGGAGGCAACCCAGCTGCGTGCGGCTGCAATCACTTCTTGGGCGGAGCCGAGTGCGTCTCCAGTACGACAGAGCTCCAGCTCTGCTCAGAGGCCTAATCTGGCAGAGTTGCTGGCGTGAGGCTGCTCTGCCCTGGGCGAGCCTTGCCCAGACTTGGCTAGCGGCAAGGGTTCCTGTCCAGGAAGGAGCAGGCTGCCCGAGACTGGGAGACGCTACTGGCGCTTCCCTGGCCTCAGCTCCACTCCTACCTTGCCTTTGCACATAGTTCAAAGGCGTCCTTTTGGAAGGCTTAGGGGCCGGTGGGTTGCAAACTGCCAAGAGCTTCAGCAGTGAGGGCTCTATTAGAGGCAATGAGAGGGCAACTGCAGGGCTCCTCCAGCGGTTGCTTGACCGCCCAGACTCAGCACAGCACAGAGAGCACAAGGCTCACAGAGCCCCTGGCTAGGGTCTGCAGCCCCACACACCCAGCGGCTGACTCCGTGAGCGCCCAGAAGATGTTGACAGACATCATTTCCCTAGTGCTCTCCTCCCCAGCAGAGACGTGTGCAGGTGATTGGGGCCTGCCCCTGCGTGTCTGGGCTCCCGTCCTCAGCCCCAGCTCAGGGAAGCAGCTCCTGAGTCAAGACCTGTAGGAGGCGCGAAGCGCCCCCGCCTGGAAGCCTAGTGCACAGCATGCGGGAAGCGAACCTCCTCGGGAGAAGAGGAGGCAACCCAGCTGCGTGCGGCTGCAATCACTTCTTGGGCGGAGCCGAGTGGGCCTCCAGTACGACAGAGCTCCAGCTCTGCTCAGAGGCCCGATGTGGCAGAGTTGCTTGCGTGAGGCTGCTCTGCCCTGGGCGAGCCTTGCCCAGACTTGCCTAGCGGCCAGGGTTCCTGTCCAGGAAGGAGCAGGCTGCACGAGACTGGGAGATGTTACTGGCGCCTCCCTGGCCTCAGCTCCACTCCTACCTTGCCTTTGCACCTAGTTCAAAGGTGTCCTTTTGGAAGGCTTAGGGGCCGGTGGGTTGCACACTGCCAAGAGCTCCAGCAGTGAGGGCTCTATTAGAGGCAATGGGAGGGCAACTGCTTGGCTCCTCAAGCGGTTGCTTGACCGCCCTGACTCAGCACAGCACGGAGAGCACAAGGCTCACAGAGCCCCTGGCTAGGGTCTGCAGCCCCACACACCCGGCGGCTGACTCCGTGAGCGCCCAGAAGATGTTGACAGACATCATTTCCATAGTGCTCTCCTCCCCAGCAGAGACGTGTGCAGCAGGTTGGGGCCTGCCCCTGCGTGTCTGGGCTCCCGTCCTCAGCCCCAGCTCAGGGAAGCAGCTCCTGAGTCCAGACCTGTAGGAGGCGCGGAGCGTCCCCGCCTGGAAGCCTAGTGCACAGCATGCGGGAAGCGAGCCTCCTCGGGAGAAGAGGAGGAAGCCCTGCTGCGTGCAGTTGCAATCACTTCTTGGGCGAAGCCGAGTGCGCCTCCAGTACGACAGAGCTCCAGCTCTGCTCAGAGGCCCGATGTGGCAGAGTTGCTGGCGTGAGGCTGCTCTGCCCTGGGCCAGCCTTGCCCAGACTTGTCTCGCGGCTAGGCTTCCATTCCTGGAAGGATCAGGCTGCGCGAGACTGGGAGATGCTACTGGCGCCTTCCTGGCCTCAGCTCCACTCCTGCCTTGCCTTTGCACCTAGTCCCCAGGCGTTCTTGTGTAGGACTTAGTTGCCGGTGGGTTGCACACTGCCAAGCGCTCCAGCAGTGAGGGCTCTATTAGAGGCAATGGGAGGGCAACTGCAGGGCTCCTCAAGCGGTTGCTTGACCGCCCAGACTCAGCACAGCACGGAGAGCACAAGGCTCACAGGGCCCCTGGCTGGGGTCTGCAGCCCCGCACACCCGGAGGCTGACTCCGGGAGCGCCCAGAAGGTGCCTGACAGACGTCATTTCCCTAGTGCTCTCCTCCCCAGCAGAGACGTGTGCAGATGATTGGGGCCTGCCCCTGCGTGTCTGGGCTCTCTTCCACAGCCCCAGCTCAGGGAAGCAGCCCCTGAGCCAAGACCTGTAGGAGGCGCGGGGCGCCCCCGGCTGGAAGCCTAGTGTACAGCATGCGGGAAGCGAGCCTCTTCGGGAGAAGAGGAGGCAACCCAGCTGCGTGCGGCTGCAATCACTTCTTGGGCGGAGCCGAGTGCGCCTCCAGTACGACAGAGCTCCAGCTCTGCTCAGAGGCCTAATCTGGCAGAGTTGCTGGCGTGAGGCTGCTCTGCCCTGGGCGAGCCTTGCCCAGACTTGGCTAGCGGCAAGGGTTCCTGTCCAGGAAGGAGCAGGCTGCACGAGACTGGGAGACGCTACTGGCGCCTCCCTGGCCTCAGCTCCACTCCTACCTTGCCTTTGCACATAGTTCAAAGGCGTCCTTTTGGAAGGCTTAGGGGCCGGTGGGTTGCAAACTGCCAAGAGCTTCAGCAGTGAGGGCTCTATTTGAGGCAATGAGAGGGCAACTGCAGGGCTCCTCCAGCGGTTGCTTGACCGCCCAGACTCAGCACAGCACAGAGAGCACAAGGCTCACAGAGCCCCTGGCTAGGGTCTGCAGCCCCACAAACCCGGCGGCTGACTCCGTGAGCGCCCAGAAGATGTTGACAGACATCATTTCCCTAGTGCTCTCCTCCCCAGCAGAGACGTGTGCAGGTGATTGGGGCCTGCCCCTGCGTGTCTGGGCTCCCGTCCTCAGCCCCAGCTCAGGGAAGCAGCTCCTGAGTCAAGACCTGTAGGAGGCGTGAAGCTCCCCCGCCTGGAAGCCTAGTGCACAGCATGCGGGAAGCGAACCTCCTCGGGAGAAGAGGAGGCAACCCAGCTGCGTGCGGCTGCAATCACTTCTTGGGCGGAGCCGAGTGCGCCTCCAGTACGGCAGAGCTCCAGGTCTGCTCAGAGGCCTAATCTGGCAGAGTTGCTGGCGTGAGGCTGCTCTGCCCTTGGCGAGCCTTGCCCAGACTTGCCTCGCGGCTAGGCTTCCAGTCCAGGAAGGAGCAGGCTGCGCGAGACTGGGAGATGCTACTGGCGCCTTCCTGGCCTCAGCTCCACTCCTGCCTTGCCTTTGCACCTAGTCCCCAGGCATTCTTGTGGAGGGCTTAGGGGCCGGTGGGTTGCACACTGCCAAGCGCTCCAGCAGTGAGGGCTCTATTAGAGGCAATGGGAAGGCAACTTCAGGGCTCCTCCAGCGGTTGCTTGACCGCCCAGACTCAGCATAGCATGGAGAGCACAAGGCTCACAGGGCCCCTGGCTGGGGTCTGCAGCCCCACACACCCGGAAGCTGACTCCGTGAGCGCCCAGAAGGTGCCTGACAGACGTCATTTCCCTAGTACTCTCCTCCCCAGAAGAGACGTGTGCAGGTGATTGGGGCCTGCCCCTGCGTGTCTGGGCTCCCGTCCTCAGCCCCAGCTCAGGGAAGCAGCTCCTGAGTCAAGACCTGTAGGAGGCGCGAAGCGCCCCCGCCTGGAAGCCTAGTGCACAGCATGCGGGAAGCGAACCTCCTCGGGAGAAGAGGAGGCAACCCAGCTGCGTGGGGCTGCAATCACTTCTTGGGCGGAGCCGAGTGGGCCTCCAGTACGACAGAGCTCCAGCTCTGCTCAGAGGCCCGATGTGGCAGAGTTGCTTGCGTGAGGCTGCTCTGCCCTGGGCGAGCCTTGCCCAGACTTGCCTAGCGGCCAGGGTTCCTGTCCAGGAAGGAGCAGGCTGCACGAGACTGGGAGATGTTACTGGCGCCTCCCTGGCCTCAGCTCCACTCCTACCTTGCCTTTGCACCTAGTTCAAAGGCGTCCTTTTGGAAGGCTTAGGGGCCGGTGGGTTGCACACTGCCAAGAGCTCCAGCAGTGAGGGCTCTATTAGAGGCAATGGGAGGGCAACTGCTTGGCTCCTCAAGCGGTTGCTTGACCGCCCTGACTCAGCACAGCACGGAGAGCACAAGGCTCACAGAGCCCCTGGCTAGGGTCTGCAGCCCCACACACCCGGCGGCTGACTCCGTGAGCGCCCAGAAGATGTTGACAGACATCATTTCCATAGTGCTCTCCTCCCCAGCAGAGACGTGTGCAGCAGGTTGGGGCCTGCCCCTGCGTGTCTGGGCTCCCGTCCTCAGCCCCAGCTCAGGGAAGCAGCTCCTGAGTCCAGACCTGTAGGAGGCGCGGAGCGTCCCCGCCTGGAAGCCTAGTGCACAGCATGCGGGAAGCGAGCCTCCTCGGGAGAAGAGGAGGAAGCCCTGCTGCGTGCAGTTGCAATCACTTCTTGGGCGAAGCCGAGTGCGCCTCCAGTACGACAGAGCTCCAGCTCTGCTCAGAGGCCCGATGTGGCAGAGTTTCTGGCGTGAGGCTGCTCTGCCCTGGGCCAGCCTTGCCCAGACTTGTCTCGCGGCTAGGCTTACATTCCTGGAAGGATCAGGCTGCGCGAGACTGGGAGATGCTACTGGCGCCTTCCTGGCCTCAGCTCCACTCCTGCCTTGCCTTTGCACCTAGTCCCCAGGCGTTCTTGTGTAGGGCTTAGTTGCCGGTGGGTTGCACACTGCCAAGCGCTCCAGCAGTGAGGGCTCTATTAGAGGCAATGGGAGGGCAACTGCAGGGCTCCTCAAGCGGTTGCTTGACCGCCCAGACTCAGCACAGCACGGAGAGCACAAGGCTCACAGGGCCCCTGGCTGGGGTCTGCAGCCCCGCACACCCGGAGGCTGACTCCGGGAGCGCCCAGAAGGTGCCTGACAGACGTCATTTCCCTAGTGCTCTCCTCCCCAGCAGAGACGTGTGCAGATGATTGGGGCCTGCCCCTGCGTGTCTGGGCTCTCTTCCACAGCCCCAGCTCAGGGAAGCAGCCCCTGAGCCAAGACCTGTAGGAGGCGCGGGGCGCCCCCGGCTGGAAGCCTAGTGTACAGCATGCGGGAAGCGAGCCTCTTCGGGAGAAGAGGAGGCAACCCAGCTGCGTGCGGCTGCAATCACTTCTTGGGCGGAGCCGAGTGCGCCTCCAGTACGACAGAGCTCCAGCTCTGCTCAGAGGCCTAATCTGGCAGAGTTGCTGGCGTGAGGCTGCTCTGCCCTGGGCGAGCCTTGCCCAGACTTGGCTAGCGGCAAGGGTTCCTGTCCAGGAAGGAGCAGGCTGCCCGAGACTGGGAGACGCTACTGGCGCCTCCCTGGCCTCAGCTCCACTCCTACCTTGCCTTTGCACCTAGTTCAAAGGCGTCCTTTTGGAAGGCTTAGGGGCCGGTGGGTTGCAAACTGCCAAGAGCTTCAGCAGTGAGGGCTCTATTAGAGGCAATGAGAGGGCAACTGCAGGGCTCCTCCAGCGGTTGCTTGACCGCCCAGACTCAGCACAGCACAGAGAGCACAAGGCTCACAGAGCCCCTGGCTAGGGTCTGCAGCCCCACACACCCAGCGGCTGACTCCGTGAGCGCCCAGAAGATGTTGACAGACATCATTTCCCTAGTGCTCTCCTCCCCAGCAGAGACGTGTGCAGGTGATTGGGGCCTGCCCCTGCGTGTCTGGGCTCCCGTCCTCAGCCCCAGCTCAGGGAAGCAGCTCCTGAGTCAAGACCTGTAGGAGGCGTGAAGCGCCCCCGCCTGGAAGCCTAGTGCACAGCATGCGGGAAGCGAACCTCCTCGGGAGAAGAGGAGGCAACCCAGCTGCGTGCGGCTGCAATCACTTCTTGGGCGGAGCCGAGTGCGCCTCCAGTACGGCAGAGCTCCAGGTCTGCTCAGAGGCCTAATCTGGCAGAGTTGCTGGCGTGAGGCTGCTCTGCCCTTGGCGAGCCTTGCCCAGACTTGCCTCGCGGCTAGGCTTCCAGTCCAGGAAGGAGCAGGCTGCGCGAGACTGGGAGATGCTACTGGCGCCTTCCTGGCCTCAGCTCCACTCCTGCCTTGCCTTTGCACCTAGTCCCCAGGCGTTCTTGTGGAGGGCTTAGTTGCCGGTGGGTTGCACACTGCCAAGCGCTCCAGCAGTGAGGGCTCTATTAGAGGCAATGGGAAGGCAACTTCAAGGGCTCCTCCAGCGGTTGCTTGACCGCCCAGACTCAGCACAGCACGGAGAGCACAAGGCTCACAGGGCCCCTGGCTGGGGTCTGCAGCCCCACACACCCGGAAGCTGACTCCGTGAGCGCCCAGAAGGTGCCTGACAGACGTCATTTCCCTAGTGCTCTCCTCCCCAGCAGAGACGTGTGCAGGTGATTGGGGCCTGCCCCTGGGTGTCTGGGCTTCCGTCCTCAGCCCCAGCTCAGGGAAGCAGCTCCTGAGTCAAGACCTGTAGGAGGCGCGAAGCGCCCCCGCCTGGAAGCCTAGTGCACAGCATGCGGGAAGCGAACCTCCTCGGGAGAAGAGGAGGCAACCCAGCTGCTTGCGGCTGCAATCACTTCTTGGGCGGAGCCGAGTGGGCCTCCAGTACGACAGAGCTCCAGCTCTGCTCAGAGGCCCGATGTGGCAGAGTTGCTTGCGTGAGGCTGCTCTGCCCTGGGCGAGCATTGCCCAGACTTGCCTAGCGGCCAGGGTTCCTGTCCAGGAAGGAGCAGGCTGCACGAGACTGGGAGATGTTACTGGCGCCTCCCTGGCCTCAGCTCCACTCCTACCTTGCCTTTGCACCTAGCTCAAAGGCGTCCTTTGGGAAGGCTTAGGGGCCGGTGGGTTGCACACTGCCAAGAGCTCCAGCAGTGAGGGCTCTATTAGAGGCAATGGGAGGGCAACTGCTTGGCTCCTCAAGCGGTTGCTTGACCGCCCTGACTCAGCACAGCACGGAGAGCACAAGGCTCACAGAGCCCCTGGCTAGGGTCTGCAGCCCCACACACCCGGCGGCTGACTCCGTGAGCGCCCAGAAGATGTTGACAGACATCATTTCCCTAGTGCTCTCCTCCCCAGCAGAGACGTGTGCAGGTGATTGGGGCCTGCCCCTGCGTGTCTGGGCTCCCGTCCTCAGCCCCAGCTCAGGGAAGCAGCTCCTGAGTCAAGACCTGTAGGAGGCGTGAAGCGCCCCCGCCTGGAAGCCTAGTGCACAGCATGCGGGAAGCGAACCTCCTCGGGAGAAGAGGAGGCAACCCAGCTGCGTGCGGCTGCAATCACTTCTTGGGCGGAGCCGAGTGCGCCTCCAGTACGGCAGAGCTCCAGGTCTGCTCAGAGGCCTAATCTGGCAGAGTTGCTGGCGTGAGGCTGCTCTGCCCTTGGCGAGCCTTGCCCAGACTTGCCTCGCGGCTAGGCTTCCAGTCCAGGAAGGAGCAGGCTGCGCGAGACTGGGAGATGCTACTGGCGCCTTCCTGGCCTCAGCTCCACTCCTGCCTTGCCTTTGCACCTAGTCCCCAGGCGTTCTTGTGGAGGGCTTAGTTGCCGGTGGGTTGCACACTGCCAAGCGCTCCAGCAGTGAGGGCTCTATTAGAGGCAATGGGAAGGCAACTTCAGGGCTCCTCCAGCGGTTGCTTGACCGCCCAGACTCAGCATAGCATGGAGAGCACAAGGCTCACAGGGCCCCTGGCTGGGGTCTGCAGCCCCACACACCCGGAAGCTGA
Source organism: Capricornis sumatraensis (assembly GCF_032405125.1). Taxonomy (NCBI): domain Eukaryota; kingdom Metazoa; phylum Chordata; class Mammalia; order Artiodactyla; family Bovidae; genus Capricornis; species Capricornis sumatraensis. The sequence continues at coordinate 50,323,150 of NC_091076.1, forward strand.
CTCCGTGAGCGCCCAGAAGGTGCCTGACAGACGTCATTTCCCTAGTACTCTCCTCCCCAGCAGAGACGTGTGCAGGTGATTGGGGCCTGCCCCTGCGTGTCTGGGCTCCCGTCCTCAGCCCCAGCTCAGGGAAGCAGCTCCTGAGTCAAGACCTGTAGGAGGCGCGAAGCGCCCCCGCCTGGAAGCCTAGTGCACAGCATGCGGGAAGCGAACCTCCTCGGGAGAAGAGGAGGCAACCCAGCTGCGTGCGGCTGCAATCACTTCTTGGGCGGAGCCGAGTGGGCCTCCAGTACGACAGAGCTCCAGCTCTGCTCAGAGGCCCGATGTGGCAGAGTTGCTTGCGTGAGGCTGCTCTGCCCTGGGCGAGCCTTGCCCAGACTTGCCTAGCGGCCAGGGTTCCTGTCCAGGAAGGAGCAGGCTGCACGAGACTGGGAGATGTTACTGGCGCCTCCCTGGCCTCAGCTCCACTCCTACCTTGCCTTTGCACCTAGTTCAAAGGCGTCCTTTTGGAAGGCTTAGGGGCCGGTGGGTTGCACACTGCCAAGAGCTCCAGCAGTGAGGGCTCTATTAGAGGCAATGGGAGGGCAACTGCTTGGCTCCTCAAGCGGTTGCTTGACCGCCCTGACTCAGCACAGCACGGAGAGCACAAGGCTCACAGAGCCCCTGGCTAGGGTCTGCAGCCCCACACACCCGGCGGCTGACTCCGTGAGCGCCCAGAAGATGTTGACAGACATCATTTCCATAGTGCTCTCCTCCCCAGCAGAGACGTGTGTAGCAGGTTGGGGCCTGCCCCTGCGTGTCTGGGCTCCCGTCCTCAGCCCCAGCTCAGGGAAGCAGCTCCTGAGTCCAGACCTGTAGGAGGCGCGGAGCGTCCCCGCCTGGAAGCCTAGTGCACAGCATGCGGGAAGCGAGCCTCCTCGGGAGAAGAGGAGGAAGCCCTGCTGCGTGCAGTTGCAATCACTTCTTGGGCGAAGCCGAGTGCGCCTCCAGTACGACAGAGCTCCAGCTCTGCTCAGAGGCCCGATGTGGCAGAGTTGCTGGCGTGAGGCTGCTCTGCCCTGGGCCAGCCTTGCCCAGACTTGTCTCGCGGCTAGGCTTCCATTCCTGGAAGGATCAGGCTGCGCGAGACTGGGAGATGCTACTGGCGCCTTCCTGGCCTCAGCTCCACTCCTGCCTTGCCTTTGCACCTAGTCCCCAGGCGTTCTTGTGGAGGGCTTAGTTGCCGGTGGGTTGCACACTGCCAAGCGCTCCAGCAGTGAGGGCTCTATTAGAGGCAATGGGAAGGCAACTTCAGGGCTCCTCCAGTGGTTGCTTGACCGCCCAGACTCAGCACAGCACGGAGAGCACAAGGCTCACAGGGCCCCTGGCTGGGGTCTGCAGCCCCACACACCCGGAAGCTGACTCCGTGAGCGCCCAGAAGGTGCCTGACAGACGTCATTTCCCTAGTACTCTCCTCCCCAGCAGAGACGTGTGCAGGTGATTGGGGCCTGCCCCTGCGTGTCTGGGCTCCCGTCCTCAGCCCCAGCTCAGGGAAGCAGCTCCTGAGTCAAGACCTGTAGGAGGCGCGAAGCGCCCCCGCCTGGAAGCCTAGTGCACAGCATGCGGGAAGCGAACCTCCTCGGGAGAAGAGGAGGCAACCCAGCTGCTTGCGGCTGCAATCACTTCTTGGGCGGAGCCGAGTGGGCCTCCAGTACGACAGAGCTCCAGCTCTGCTCAGAGGCCCGATGTGGCAGAGTTGCTTGCGTGAGGCTGCTCTGCCCTGGGCGAGCCTTGCCCAGACTTGCCTAGCGGCCAGGGTTCCTGTCCAGGAAGGAGCAGGCTGCACGAGACTGGGAGATGTTACTGGCGCCTCCCTGGCCTCAGCTCCACTCCTACCTTGCCTTTGCACCTAGTTCAAAGGCGTCCTTTTGGAAGGCTTAGGGGCCGGTGGGTTGCACACTGCCAAGAGCTCCAGCAGTGAGGGCTCTATTAGAGGCAATGGGAGGGCAACTGCTTGGCTCCTCAAGCGGTTGCTTGACCGCCCTGACTCAGCACAGCACGGAGAGCACAAGGCTCACAGAGCCCCTGGCTAGGGTCTGCAGCCCCACACACCCGGCGGTTGACTCCGTGAGCGCCCAGAAGATGTTGACAGACATCATTTCCCTAGTGCTCTCCTCCCCAGCAGAGACGTGTGCAGGTGGTTGGGCCTGCCCCTGCGTGTCTGGGCTCCCGTCCTCAGCCCCAGCTCAGGGAAGCAGCTCCTGAGTCCAGACCTGTAGGAGGCGCGGAGCGTCCCCGCCTGGAAGCCTAGTGCACAGCATGCGGGAAGCGAGCCTCCTCGGGAGAAGAGGAGGAAGCCCTGCTGCGTGCAGTTGAAATCACTTCTTTGGCGAATCCGAGTGTGCCTCCAGTACGGCAGAGCTCCAGGTCTGCTCAGAGGCCTAATCTGGCAGAGTTGCTGGCGTGAGGCTGCTCTGCCCTGGGCCAGCCTTGCCCAGACTTGCCTCGCGGCTAGGCTTCCAGTCCAGGAAGGAGCAGGCTGCGCGAGACTGGGAGATGCTACTGGCCCCTTCCTGGCCTCAGCTCCACTCCTGCCTTGCCTTTGCACCTAGTCCCCAGGCGTTCTTGTGTAGGGCTTAGTTGCCGGTGGGTTGCACACTGCCGAGCGCTCCAGCAGTGAGGGCTCTATTAGAGGCAATGGGAGGGCAACTGCAGGGCTCCTCAAGCGGTTGCTTGACCGCCCAGACTCAGCACAGCACGGAGAGCACAAGGCTCACAGGGCCCCTGGCTGGGATCTGCAGCCCCGCACACCCGGAGGCTGACTCCGGGAGCCCCCAGAAGGTGCCTGACAGACGTCATTTCCCTAGTGCTCTCCTCCCCAGCAGAGACGTGTGCAGGTGATTGGGGCCTGCCCCTGCGTGTCTGGGCTCTCTTCCACAGCCCCAGCTCAGGGAAGCAGCCCCTGAGCCAAGACCTGTAGGAGGCGCGGGGCGCCCCCGCCTGGAAGCCTAGTGCACAGCATGCGGGAAGCAAGCCTCCTCGGGATAAGAGGAGGCAACCCAGCTGCGTGAGGCTGCAATCACTTCTTGGGCGGAGCCGAGTGCGCCTCCAGTACGACAGAGCTCCAGCTCTGCTCAGAGGCCCGATGTGGCAGAGTTGCTGGCGTGAGGCTGCTCTGCCCTGGGCCAGCCTTGCCCAGACTTGTCTCGCGGCTAGGCTTCCATTCCTGGAAGGATCAGGCTGCGCCAGACTGGGAGATGCTACTGGCGCCTTCCTGGCCTCAGCTCCACTCCTGCCTTGCCTTTGCACCTAGTCCCCAGGCGTTCTTGTGTAGGGCTTAGTTGCCGGTGGGTTGCACACTGCCAAGCGCTCCAGCAGTGAGGGCTCTATTAGAGGCAATGGGAGGGCAACTGCAGGGCTCCTCAAGCGGTTGCTTGACCGCCCAGACTCAGCACAGCACGGAGAGCACAAGGCTCACAGGGCCCCTGGCTGGGGTCTGCAGCCCCGCACACCCGGAGGCTGACTCCGGGAGCGCCCAGAATGTGCCTGACAGACGTCATTTCCCTAGTGCTCTCCTCCCCAGCAGAGACGTGTGCAGGTGATTGGGGCCTGCCCCTGCGTGTCTGGGCTCTCTTCCACAGCCCCAGCTCAGGGAAGCAGCCCCTGAGCCAAGACCTGTAGGAGGCGCGGGGCGCCCCCGGCTGGAAGCCTAGTGTACAGCATGCGGGAAGCGAGCCTCTTCGGGAGAAGAGGAGGCAACCCAGCTGCGTGCGGCTGCAATCACTTCTTGGGCGGAGCCGAGTGCGCCTCCAGTACGACAGAGCTCCAGCTCTGCTCAGAGGCCTAATCTGGCAGAGTTGCTGGCGTGAGGCTGCTCTGCCCTGGGCGAGCCTTGCCCAGACTTGGCTAGCGGCAAGGGTTCCTGTCCAGGAAGGAGCAGGCTGCACGAGACTGGGAGACGCTACTGGCGCCTCCCTGGCCTCAGCTCCACTCCTACCTTGCCTTTGCACATAGTTCAAAGGCGTCCTTTTGGAAGGCTTAGGGGCCGGTGGGTTGCAAACTGCCAAGAGCTTCAGCAGTGAGGGCTCTATTAGAGGCAATGAGAGGGCAACTGCAGGGCTCCTCCAGCGGTTGCTTGACCGCCCAGACTCAGCACAGCACAGAGAGCACAAGGCTCACAGAGCCCCTGGCTAGGGTCTGCAGCCCCACACACCCAGCGGCTGACTCCGTGAGCGCCCAGAAGATGTTGACAGACATCATTTCCCTAGTGCTCTCCTCCCCAGCAGAGACGTGTGCAGGTGATTGGGGCCTGCCCCTGCGTGTCTGGGCTCCCGTCCTCAGCCCCAGCTCAGGGAAGCAGCTCCTGAGTCAAGACCTGTAGGAGGCGTGAAGCGCCCCCGCCTGGAAGCCTAGTGCACAGCATGCGGGAAGCGAACCTCCTCGGGAGAAGAGGAGGCAACCCAGCTGCGTGCGGCTGCAATCACTTCTTGGGCGGAGCCGAGTGCGCCTCCAGTACGGCAGAGCTCCAGGTCTGCTCAGAGGCCTAATCTGGCAGAGTTGCTGGCGTGAGGCTGCTCTGCCCTTGGCGAGCCTTGCCCAGACTTGCCTCGCGGCTAGGCTTCCAGTCCAGGAAGGAGCAGGCTGCGCGAGACTGGGAGATGCTACTGGCGCCTTCCTGGCCTCAGCTCCACTCCTGCCTTGCCTTTGCACCTAGTCCCCAGGCGTTCTTGTGGAGGGCTTAGTTGCCGGTGGGTTGCACACTGCCAAGCGCTCCAGCAGTGAGGGCTCTATTAGAGGCAATGGGAAGGCAACTTCAGGGCTCCTCCAGCGGTTGCTTGACCGCCCAGACTCAGCATAGCATGGAGAGCACAAGGCTCACAGGGCCCCTGGCTGGGGTCTGCAGCCCCACACACCCGGAAGCTGACTCCGTGAGCGCCCAGAAGGTGCCTGACAGACGTCATTTCCCTAGTACTCTCCTCCCCAGAAGAGACGTGTGCAGGTGATTGGGGCCTGCCCCTGCGTGTCTGGGCTCCCGTCCTCAGCCCCAGCTCAGGGAAGCAGCTCCTGAGTCAAGACCTGTAGGAGGCGCGAAGCGCCCCCGCCTGGAAGCCTAGTGCACAGCATGCGGGAAGCGAACCTCCTCGGGAGAAGAGGAGGCAACCCAGCTGCGTGGGGCTGCAATCACTTCTTGGGCGGAGCCGAGTGGGCCTCCAGTACGACAGAGCTCCAGCTCTGCTCAGAGGCCCGATGTGGCAGAGTTGCTTGCGTGAGGCTGCTCTGCCCTGGGCGAGCCTTGCCCAGACTTGCCTAGCGGCCAGGGTTCCTGTCCAGGAAGGAGCAGGCTGCACGAGACTGGGAGATGTTACTGGCGCCTCCCTGGCCTCAGCTCCACTCCTACCTTGCCTTTGCACCTAGTTCAAAGGCGTCCTTTTGGAAGGCTTAGGGGCCGGTGGGTTGCACACTGCCAAGAGCTCCAGCAGTGAGGGCTCTATTAGAGGCAATGGGAGGGCAACTGCTTGGCTCCTCAAGCGGTTGCTTGACCGCCCTGACTCAGCACAGCACGGAGAGCACAAGGCTCACAGAGCCCCTGGCTAGGGTCTGCAGCCCCACACACCCGGCGGCTGACTCCGTGAGCGCCCAGAAGATGTTGACAGACATCATTTCCATAGTGCTCTCCTCCCCAGCAGAGACGTGTGCAGCAGGTTGGGGCCTGCCCCTGCGTGTCTGGGCTCCCGTCCTCAGCCCCAGCTCAGGGAAGCAGCTCCTGAGTCCAGACCTGTAGGAGGCGCGGAGCGTCCCCGCCTGGAAGCCTAGTGCACAGCATGCGGGAAGCGAGCCTCCTCGGGAGAAGAGGAGGAAGCCCTGCTGCGTGCAGTTGCAATCACTTCTTGGGCGAAGCCGAGTGCGCCTCCAGTACGACAGAGCTCCAGCTCTGCTCAGAGGCCCGATGTGGCAGAGTTGCTGGCGTGAGGCTGCTCTGCCCTGGGCCAGCCTTGCCCAGACTTGTCTCGCGGCTAGGCTTCCATTCCTGGAAGGATCAGGCTGCGCGAGACTGGGAGATGCTACTGGCGCCTTCCTGGCCTCAGCTCCACTCCTGCCTTGCCTTTGCACCTAGTCCCCAGGCGTTCTTGTGTAGGGCTTAGTTGCCGGTGGGTTGCACACTGCCAAGCGCTCCAGCAGTGAGGGCTCTATTAGAGGCAATGGGAGGGCAACTGCAGGGCTCCTCAAGCGGTTGCTTGACCGCCCAGACTCAGCACAGCACGGAGAGCACAAGGCTCACAGGGCCCCTGGCTGGGGTCTGCAGCCCCGCACACCCGGAGGCTGACTCCGGGAGCGCCCAGAAGGTGCCTGACAGACGTCATTTCCCTAGTGCTCTCCTCCCCAGCAGAGACGTGTGCAGATGATTGGGGCCTGCCCCTGCGTGTCTGGGCTCTCTTCCACAGCCCCAGCTCAGGGAAGCAGCCCCTGAGCCAAGACCTGTAGGAGGCGCGGGGCGCCCCCGGCTGGAAGCCTAGTGTACAGCATGCGGGAAGCGAGCCTCTTCGGGAGAAGAGGAGGCAACCCAGCTGCGTGCGGCTGCAATCACTTCTTGGGCGGAGCCGAGTGCGCCTCCAGTACGACAGAGCTCCAGCTCTGCTCAGAGGCCTAATCTGGCAGAGTTGCTGGCGTGAGGCTGCTCTGCCCTGGGCGAGCCTTGCCCAGACTTGGCTAGCGGCAAGGGTTCCTGTCCAGGAAGGAGCAGGCTGCCCGAGACTGGGAGACGCTACTGGCGCCTCCCTGGCCTCAGCTCCACTCCTACCTTGCCTTTGCACCTAGTTCAAAGGCGTCCTTTTGGAAGGCTTAGGGGCCGGTGGGTTGCACACTGCCAAGAGCTCCAGCAGTGAGGGCTCTATTAGAGGCAATGGGAGGGCAACTGCTTGGCTCCTCAAGCGGTTGCTTGACCGCCCTGACTCAGCACAGCACGGAGAGCACAAGGCTCACAGAGCCCCTGGCTAGGGTCTGCAGCCCCACACACCCGGCGGTTGACTCCGTGAGCGCCCAGAAGATGTTGACAGACATCATTTCCCTAGTGCTCTCCTCCCCAGCAGAGACGTGTGCAGGTGGTTGGGCCTGCCCCTGCGTGTCTGGGCTCCCGTCCTCAGCCCCAGCTCAGGGAAGCAGCTCCTGAGTCCAGACCTGTAGGAGGCGCGGAGCGTCCCCGCCTGGAAGCCTAGTGCACAGCATGCGGGAAGCGGGCCTCCTCGGGAGAAGAGGAGGAAGCCCTGCTGCGTGCAGTTGAAATCACTTCTTTGGCGAATCCGAGTGTGCCTCCAGTACGGCAGAGCTCCAGGTCTGCTCAGAGGCCTAATCTGGCAGAGTTGCTGGCGTGAGGCTGCTCTGCCCTGGGCCAGCCTTGCCCAGACTTGCCTCGCGGCTAGGCTTCCAGTCCAGGAAGGAGCAGGCTGCGCGAGACTGGGAGATGCTACTGGCCCCTTCCTGGCCTCAGCTCCACTCCTGCCTTGCCTTTGCACCTAGTCCCCAGGCGTTCTTGTGGAGGGCTTAGTTGCCGGTGGGTTGCACACTGCCAAGCGCTCCAGCAGTGAGGGCTCTATTAGAGGCAATGGGAAGGCAACGTCAGGGCTCCTCCAGCGGTTGCTTGACCGCCCAGACTCAGCATAGCATGGAGAGCACAAGGCTCACAGGGCCCCTGGCTGGGGTCTGCAGCCCCACACACCCGGAAGCTGACTCCGTGAGCGCCCAGAAGATGTTGATAGACATCATTTCCATAGTGCTCTCCTCCCCAGCAGAGACGTGTGCAGGTGATTGGGGCCTGCCCCTGCGTGTCTGGGCTCCCGTCCTCAGCCCCAGCTCAGGGAAGCAGCTCCTGAGTCAAGACCTGTAGGAGGCGTGAAGCGCCCCCGCCTGGAAGCCTAGTGCACAGCATGCGGGAAGCGAACCTCCTCGGGAGAAGAGGAGGCAACCCAGCTGCGTGCGGCTGCAATCACTTCTTGGGCGGAGCCGAGTGCGCCTCCAGTACGACAGAGCTCCAGCTCTGCTCAGAGGCCCGATGTGGCAGAGTTGCTGGCGTGAGGCTGCTCTGCCCTGGGCCAGCCTTGCCCAGACTTGTCTCGCGGCTAGGCTTCCATTCCTGGAAGGATCAGGCTGCGCGAGACTGGGAGATGCTACTGGCGCCTTCCTGGCCTCAGCTCCACTCCTGCCTTGCCTTTGCACCTAGTCCCCAGGCGTTCTTGTGGAGGGCTTAGTTGCCGGTGGGTTGCACACTGCCAAGCGCTCCAGCAGTGAGGGCTCTATTAGAGGCAATGGGAAGGCAACTTCAAGGGCTCCTCCAGCGGTTGCTTGACCGCCCAGACTCAGCACAGCACGGAGAGCACAAGGCTCACAGGGCCCCTGGCTGGGGTCTGCAGCCCCACACACCCGGAAGCTGACTCCGTGAGCGCCCAGAAGGTGCCTGACAGACGTCATTTCCCTAGTGCTCTCCTCCCCAGCAGAGACGTGTGCAGGTGATTGGGGCCTGCCCCTGGGTGTCTGGGCTTCCGTCCTCAGCCCCAGCTCAGGGAAGCAGCTCCTGAGTCAAGACCTGTAGGAGGCGCGAAGCGCCCCCGCCTGGAAGCCTAGTGCACAGCATGCGGGAAGCGAACCTCCTCGGGAGAAGAGGAGGCAACCCAGCTGCTTGCGGCTGCAATCACTTCTTGGGCGGAGCCGAGTGGGCCTCCAGTACGACAGAGCTCCAGCTCTGCTCAGAGGCCCGATGTGGCAGAGTTGCTTGCGTGAGGCTGCTCTGCCCTGGGCGAGCCTTGCCCAGACTTGCCTAGCGGCCAGGGTTCCTGTCCAGGAAGGAGCAGGCTGCACGAGACTGGGAGATGTTACTGGCGCCTCCCTGGCCTCAGCTCCACTCCTACCTTGCCTTTGCACCTAGCTCAAAGGCGTCCTTTGGGAAGGCTTAGGGGCCGGTGGGTTGCACACTGCCAAGAGCTCCAGCAGTGAGGGCTCTATTAGAGGCAATGGGAGGGCAACTGCTTGGCTCCTCAAGCGGTTGCTTGACCGCCCTGACTCAGCACAGCACGGAGAGCACAAGGCTCACAGAGCCCCTGGCTAGGGTCTGCAGCCCCACACACCCGGCGGCTGACTCCGTGAGCGCCCAGAAGATGTTGACAGACATCATTTCCCTAGTGCTCTCCTCCCCAGCAGAGACGTGTGCAGGTGATTGGGGCCTGCCCCTGCGTGTCTGGGCTCCCGTCCTCAGCCCCAGCTCAGGGAAGCAGCTCCTGAGTCAAGACCTGTAGGAGGCGTGAAGCGCCCCCGCCTGGAAGCCTAGTGCACAGCATGCGGGAAGCGAACCTCCTCGGGAGAAGAGGAGGCAACCCAGCTGCGTGCGGCTGCAATCACTTCTTGGGCGGAGCCGAGTGCGCCTCCAGTACGGCAGAGCTCCAGGTCTGCTCAGAGGCCTAATCTGGCAGAGTTGCTGGCGTGAGGCTGCTCTGCCCTTGGCGAGCCTTGCCCAGACTTGCCTCGCGGCTAGGCTTCCAGTCCAGGAAGGAGCAGGCTGCGCGAGACTGGGAGATGCTACTGGCGCCTTCCTGGCCTCAGCTCCACTCCTGCCTTGCCTTTGCACCTAGTCCCCAGGCGTTCTTGTGGAGGGCTTAGTTGCCGGTGGGTTGCACACTGCCAAGCGCTCCAGCAGTGAGGGCTCTATTAGAGGCAATGGGAAGGCAACTTCAGGGCTCCTCCAGCGGTTGCTTGACCGCCCAGACTCAGCATAGCATGGAGAGCACAAGGCTCACAGGGCCCCTGGCTGGGGTCTGCAGCCCCACACACCCGGAAGCTGACTCCGTGAGCGCCCAGAAGGTGCCTGACAGACGTCATTTCCCTAGTACTCTCCTCCCCAGCAGAGACGTGTGCAGGTGATTGGGGCCTGCCCCTGCGTGTCTGGGCTCCCGTCCTCAGCCCCAGCTCAGGGAAGCAGCTCCTGAGTCAAGACCTGTAGGAGGCGCGAAGCGCCCCCGCCTGGAAGCCTAGTGCACAGCATGCGGGAAGCGAACCTCCTCGGGAGAAGAGGAGGCAACCCAGCTGCGTGCGGCTGCAATCACTTCTTGGGCGGAGCCGAGTGGGCCTCCAGTACGACAGAGCTCCAGCTCTGCTCAGAGGCCCGATGTGGCAGAGTTGCTTGCGTGAGGCTGCTCTGCCCTGGGCGAGCCTTGCCCAGACTTGCCTAGCGGCCAGGGTTCCTGTCCAGGAAGGAGCAGGCTGCACGAGACTGGGAGATGTTACTGGCGCCTCCCTGGCCTCAGCTCCACTCCTACCTTGCCTTTGCACCTAGTTCAAAGGCGTCCTTTTGGAAGGCTTAGGGGCCGGTGGGTTGCACACTGCCAAGAGCTCCAGCAGTGAGGGCTCTATTAGAGGCAATGGGAGGGCAACTGCTTGGCTCCTCAAGCGGTTGCTTGACCGCCCTGACTCAGCACAGCACGGAGAGCACAAGGCTCACAGAGCCCCTGGCTAGGGTCTGCAGCCCCACACACCCGGCGGCTGACTCCGTGAGCGCCCAGAAGATGTTGACAGACATCATTTCCATAGTGCTCTCCTCCCCAGCAGAGACGTGTGTAGCAGGTTGGGGCCTGCCCCTGCGTGTCTGGGCTCCCGTCCTCAGCCCCAGCTCAGGGAAGCAGCTCCTGAGTCCAGACCTGTAGGAGGCGCGGAGCGTCCCCGCCTGGAAGCCTAGTGCACAGCATGCGGGAAGCGAGCCTCCTCGGGAGAAGAGGAGGAAGCCCTGCTGCGTGCAGTTGCAATCACTTCTTGGGCGAAGCCGAGTGCGCCTCCAGTACGACAGAGCTCCAGCTCTGCTCAGAGGCCCGATGTGGCAGAGTTGCTGGCGTGAGGCTGCTCTGCCCTGGGCCAGCCTTGCCCAGACTTGTCTCGCGGCTAGGCTTCCATTCCTGGAAGGATCAGGCTGCGCGAGACTGGGAGATGCTACTGGCGCCTTCCTGGCCTCAGCTCCACTCCTGCCTTGCCTTTGCACCTAGTCCCCAGGCGTTCTTGTGGAGGGCTTAGTTGCCGGTGGGTTGCACACTGCCAAGCGCTCCAGCAGTGAGGGCTCTATTAGAGGCAATGGGAAGGCAACTTCAGGGCTCCTCCAGTGGTTGCTTGACCGCCCAGACTCAGCACAGCACGGAGAGCACAAGGCTCACAGGGCCCCTGGCTGGGGTCTGCAGCCCCACACACCCGGAAGCTGACTCCGTGAGCGCCCAGAAGGTGCCTGACAGACGTCATTTCCCTAGTACTCTCCTCCCCAGCAGAGACGTGTGCAGGTGATTGGGGCCTGCCCCTGCGTGTCTGGGCTCCCGTCCTCAGCCCCAGCTCAGGGAAGCAGCTCCTGAGTCAAGACCTGTAGGAGGCGCGAAGCGCCCCCGCCTGGAAGCCTAGTGCACAGCATGCGGGAAGCGAACCTCCTCGGGAGAAGAGGAGGCAACCCAGCTGCTTGCGGCTGCAATCACTTCTTGGGCGGAGCCGAGTGGGCCTCCAGTACGACAGAGCTCCAGCTCTGCTCAGAGGCCCGATGTGGCAGAGTTGCTTGCGTGAGGCTGCTCTGCCCTGGGCGAGCCTTGCCCAGACTTGCCTAGCGGCCAGGGTTCCTGTCCAGGAAGGAGCAGGCTGCACGAGACTGGGAGATGTTACTGGCGCCTCCCTGGCCTCAGCTCCACTCCTACCTTGCCTTTGCACCTAGTTCAAAGGCGTCCTTTTGGAAGGCTTAGGGGCCGGTGGGTTGCACACTGCCAAGAGCTCCAGCAGTGAGGGCTCTATTAGAGGCAATGGGAGGGCAACTGCTTGGCTCCTCAAGCGGTTGCTTGACCGCCCTGACTCAGCACAGCACGGAGAGCACAAGGCTCACAGAGCCCCTGGCTAGGGTCTGCAGCCCCACACACCCGGCGGTTGACTCCGTGAGCGCCCAGAAGATGTTGACAGACATCATTTCCCTAGTGCTCTCCTCCCCAGCAGAGACGTGTGCAGGTGGTTGGGCCTGCCCCTGCGTGTCTGGGCTCCCGTCCTCAGCCCAAGCTCAGGGAAGCAGCTCCTGAGTCCAGACCTGTAGGAGGCGCGGAGCGTCCCCGCCTGGAAGCCTAGTGCACAGCATGCGGGAAGCGAGCCTCCTCGGGAGAAGAGGAGGAAGCCCTGCTGCGTGCAGTTGAAATCACTTCTTTGGCGAATCCGAGTGTGCCTCCAGTACGGCAGAGCTCCAGGTCTGCTCAGAGGCCTAATCTGGCAGAGTTGCTGGCGTGAGGCTGCTCTGCCCTGGGCCAGCCTTGCCCAGACTTGCCTCGCGGCTAGGCTTCCAGTCCAGGAAGGAGCAGGCTGCGCGAGACTGGGAGATGCTACTGGCCCCTTCCTGGCCTCAGCTCCACTCCTGCCTTGCCTTTGCACCTAGTCCCCAGGCGTTCTTGTGTAGGGCTTAGTTGCCGGTGGGTTGCACACTGCCAAGCGCTCCAGCAGTGAGGGCTCTATTAGAGGCAATGGGAGGGCAACTGCAGGGCTCCTCAAGCGGTTGCTTGACCGCCCAGACTCAGCACAGCACGGAGAGCACAAGGCTCACAGGGCCCCTGGCTGGGATCTGCAGCCCCGCACACCCGGAGGCTGACTCCGGGAGCCCCCAGAAGGTGCCTGACAGACGTCATTTCCCTAGTGCTCTCCTCCCCAGCAGAGACGTGTGCAGGTGATTGGGGCCTGCCCCTGCGTGTCTGGGCTCTCTTCCACAGCCCCAGCTCAGGGAAGCAGCCCCTGAGCCAAGACCTGTAGGAGGCGCGGGGCGCCCCCGCCTGGAAGCCTAGTGCACAGCATGCGGGAAGCAAGCCTCCTCGGGATAAGAGGAGGCAACCCAGCTGCGTGCGGCTGCAATCACTTCTTGGGCGGAGCCGAGTGCGCCTCCAGTACGACAGAGCTCCAGCTCTGCTCAGAGGCCCGATGTGGCAGAGTTGCTGGCGTGAGGCTGCTCTGCCCTGGGCCAGCCTTGCCCAGACTTGTCTCGCGGCTAGGCTTCCATTCCTGGAAGGATCAGGCTGCGCCAGACTGGGAGATGCTACTGGCGCCTTCCTGGCCTCAGCTCCACTCCTGCCTTGCCTTTGCACCTAGTCCCCAGGCGTTCTTGTGTAGGGCTTAGTTGCCGGTGGGTTGCACACTGCCAAGCGCTCCAGCAGTGAGGGCTCTATTAGAGGCAATGGGAGGGCAACTGCAGGGCTCCTCAAGCGGTTGCTTGACCGCCCAGACTCAGCACAGCACGGAGAGCACAAGGCTCACAGGGCCCCTGGCTGGGGTCTGCAGCCCCGCACACCCGGAGGCTGACTCCGGGAGCGCCCAGAATGTGCCTGACAGACGTCATTTCCCTAGTGCTCTCCTCCCCAGCAGAGACGTGTGCAGGTGATTGGGGCCTGCCCCTGCGTGTCTGGGCTCTCTTCCACAGCCCCAGCTCAGGGAAGCAGCCCCTGAGCCAAGACCTGTAGGAGGCGCGGGGCGCCCCCGGCTGGAAGCCTAGTGTACAGCATGCGGGAAGCGAGCCTCTTCGGGAGAAGAGGAGGCAACCCAGCTGCGTGCGGCTGCAATCACTTCTTGGGCGGAGCCGAGTGCGCCTCCAGTACGACAGAGCTCCAGCTCTGCTCAGAGGCCTAATCTGGCAGAGTTGCTGGCGTGAGGCTGCTCTGCCCTGGGCGAGCCTTGCCCAGACTTGGCTAGCGGCAAGGGTTCCTGTCCAGGAAGGAGCAGGCTGCACGAGACTGGGAGACGCTACTGGCGCCTCCCTGGCCTCAGCTCCACTCCTACCTTGCCTTTGCACATAGTTCAAAGGCGTCCTTTTGGAAGGCTTAGGGGCCGGTGGGTTGCAAACTGCCAAGAGCTTCAGCAGTGAGGGCTCTATTAGAGGCAATGAGAGGGCAACTGCAGGGCTCCTCCAGCGGTTGCTTGACCGCCCAGACTCAGCACAGCACAGAGAGCACAAGGCTCACAGAGCCCCTGGCTAGGGTCTGCAGCCCCACACACCCAGCGGCTGACTCCGTGAGCGCCCAGAAGATGTTGACAGACATCATTTCCCTAGTGCTCTCCTCCCCAGCAGAGACGTGTGCAGGTGATTGGGGCCTGCCCCTGCGTGTCTGGGCTCCCGTCCTCAGCCCCAGCTCAGGGAAGCAGCTCCTGAGTCAAGACCTGTAGGAGGCGCGAAGCGCCCCCGCCTGGAAGCCTAGTGCACAGCATGCGGGAAGCGAACCTCCTCGGGAGAAGAGGAGGCAACCCAGCTGCGTGGGGCTGCAATCACTTCTTGGGCGGAGCCGAGTGGGCCTCCAGTACGACAGAGCTCCAGCTCTGCTCAGAGGCCCGATGTGGCAGAGTTGCTTGCGTGAGGCTGCTCTGCCCTGGGCGAGCCTTGCCCAGACTTGCCTAGCGGCCAGGGTTCCTGTCCAGGAAGGAGCAGGCTGCACGAGACTGGGAGATGTTACTGGCGCCTCCCTGGCCTCAGCTCCACTCCTACCTTGCCTTTGCACCTAGTTCAAAGGCGTCCTTTTGGAAGGCTTAGGGGCCGGTGGGTTGCACACTGCCAAGAGCTCCAGCAGTGAGGGCTCTATTAGAGGCAATGGGAGGGCAACTGCTTGGCTCCTCAAGCGGTTGCTTGACCGCCCTGACTCAGCACAGCACGGAGAGCACAAGGCTCACAGAGCCCCTGGCTAGGGTCTGCAGCCCCACACACCCGGCGGCTGACTCCGTGAGCGCCCAGAAGATGTTGACAGACATCATTTCCATAGTGCTCTCCTCCCCAGCAGAGACGTGTGCAGCAGGTTGGGGCCTGCCCCTGCGTGTCTGGGCTCCCGTCCTCAGCCCCAGCTCAGGGAAGCAGCTCCTGAGTCCAGACCTGTAGGAGGCGCGGAGCGTCCCCGCCTGGAAGCCTAGTGCACAGCATGCGGGAAGCGAGCCTCCTCGGGAGAAGAGGAGGAAGCCCTGCTGCGTGCAGTTGCAATCACTTCTTGGGCGAAGCCGAGTGCGCCTCCAGTACGACAGAGCTCCAGCTCTGCTCAGAGGCCCGATGTGGCAGAGTTGCTGGCGTGAGGCTGCTCTGCCCTGGGCCAGCCTTGCCCAGACTTGTCTCGCGGCTAGGCTTCCATTCCTGGAAGGATCAGGCTGCGCGAGACTGGGAGATGCTACTGGCGCCTTCCTGGCCTCAGCTCCACTCCTGCCTTGCCTTTGCACCTAGTCCCCAGGCGTTCTTGTGTAGGGCTTAGTTGCCGGTGGGTTGCACACTGCCAAGCGCTCCAGCAGTGAGGGCTCTATTAGAGGCAATGGGAGGGCAACTGCAGGGCTCCTCAAGCGGTTGCTTGACCGCCCAGACTCAGCACAGCACGGAGAGCACAAGGCTCACAGGGCCCCTGGCTGGGGTCTGCAGCCCCGCACACCCGGAGGCTGACTCCGGGAGCGCCCAGAAGGTGCCTGACAGACGTCATTTCCCTAGTGCTCTCCTCCCCAGCAGAGACGTGTGCAGATGATTGGGGCCTGCCCCTGCGTGTCTGGGCTCTCTTCCACAGCCCCAGCTCAGGGAAGCAGCCCCTGAGCCAAGACCTGTAGGAGGCGCGGGGCGCCCCCGGCTGGAAGCCTAGTGTACAGCATGCGGGAAGCGAGCCTCTTCGGGAGAAGAGGAGGCAACCCAGCTGCGTGCGGCTGCAATCACTTCTTGGGCGGAGCCGAGTGCGCCTCCAGTACGACAGAGCTCCAGCTCTGCTCAGAGGCCTAATCTGGCAGAGTTGCTGGCGTGAGGCTGCTCTGCCCTGGGCGAGCCTTGCCCAGACTTGGCTAGCGGCAAGGGTTCCTGTCCAGGAAGGAGCAGGCTGCCCGAGACTGGGAGACGCTACTGGCGCCTCCCTGGCCTCAGCTCCACTCCTACCTTGCCTTTGCACATAGTTCAAAGGCGTCCTTTTGGAAGGCTTAGGGGCCGGTGGGTTGCAAACTGCCAAGAGCTTCAGCAGTGAGGGCTCTATTAGAGGCAATGAGAGGGCAACTGCAGGGCTCCTCCAGCGGTTGCTTGACCGCCCAGACTCAGCACAGCACAGAGAGCACAAGGCTCACAGAGCCCCTGGCTAGGGTCTGCAGCCCCACACACCCAGCGGCTGACTCCGTGAGCGCCCAGAAGATGTTGACAGACATCATTTCCCTAGTGCTCTCCTCCCCAGCAGAGACGTGTGCAGGTGATTGGGGCCTGCCCCTGCGTGTCTGGGCTCCCGTCCTCAGCCCCAGCTCAGGGAAGCAGCTCCTGAGTCAAGACCTGTAGGAGGCGTGAAGCGCCCCCGCCTGGAAGCCTAGTGCACAGCATGCGGGAAGCGAACCTCCTCGGGAGAAGAGGAGGCAACCCAGCTGCGTGCGGCTGCAATCACTTCTTGGGCGGAGCCGAGTGCGCCTCCAGTACGGCAGAGCTCCAGGTCTGCTCAGAGGCCTAATCTGGCAGAGTTGCTGGCGTGAGGCTGCTCTGCCCTTGGCGAGCCTTGCCCAGACTTGCCTCGCGGCTAGGCTTCCAGTCCAGGAAGGAGCAGGCTGCGCGAGACTGGGAGATGCTACTGGCGCCTTCCTGGCCTCAGCTCCACTCCTGCCTTGCCTTTGCACCTAGTCCCCAGGCGTTCTTGTGGAGGGCTTAGTTGCCGGTGGGTTGCACACTGCCAAGCGCTCCAGCAGTGAGGGCTCTATTAGAGGCAATGGGAAGGCAACTTCAGGGCTCCTCCAGCGGTTGCTTGACCGCCCAGACTCAGCATAGCATGGAGAGCACAAGGCTCACAGGGCCCCTGGCTGGGGTCTGCAGCCCCACACACCCGGAAGCTGACTCCGTGAGCGCCCAGAAGGTGCCTGACAGACGTCATTTCCCTAGTACTCTCCTCCCCAGAAGAGACGTGTGCAGGTGATTGGGGCCTGCCCCTGCGTGTCTGGGCTCCCGTCCTCAGCCCCAGCTCAGGGAAGCAGCTCCTGAGTCAAGACCTGTAGGAGGCGGGAAGCGCCCCCGCCTGGAAGCCTAGTGCACAGCATGCGGGAAGCGAACCTCCTCGGGAGAAGAGGAGGCAACCCAGCTGCGTGGGGCTGCAATCACTTCTTGGGCGGAGCCGAGTGGGCCTCCAGTACGACAGAGCTCCAGCTCTGCTCAGAGGCCCGATGTGGCAGAGTTGCTTGCGTGAGGCTGCTCTGCCCTGGGCGAGCCTTGCCCAGACTTGCCTAGTGGCCAGGGTTCCTGTCCAGGAAGGAGCAGGCTGCACGAGACTGGGAGATGTTACTGGCGCCTCCCTGGCCTCAGCTCCACTCCTACCTTGCCTTTGCACCTAGTTCAAAGGCGTCCTTTTGGAAGGCTTAGGGGCCGGTGGGTTGCACACTGCCAAGAGCTCCAGCAGTGAGGGCTCTATTAGAGGCAATGGGAGGGCAACTGCTTGGCTCCTCAAGCGGTTGCTTGACCGCCCTGACTCAGCACAGCACGGAGAGCACAAGGCTCACAGAGCCCCTGGCTAGGGTCTGCAGCCCCACACACCCGGCGGCTGACTCCGTGAGCGCCCAGAAGATGTTGACAGACATCATTTCCATAGTGCTCTCCTCCCCAGCAGAGACGTGTGCAGCAGGTTGGGGCCTGCCCCTGCGTGTCTGGGCTCCCGTCCTCAGCCCCAGCTCAGGGAAGCAGCTCCTGAGTCCAGACCTGTAGGAGGCACGGAGCGTCCCCGCCTGGAAGCCTAGTGCACAGCATGCGGGAAGCGAGCCTCCTCGGGAGAAGAGGAGGAAGCCCTGCTGCGTGCAGTTGCAATCACTTCTTGGGCGAAGCCGAGTGCGCCTCCAGTACGACAGAGCTCCAGCTCTGCTCAGAGGCCCGATGTGGCAGAGTTGCTGGCGTGAGGCTGCTCTGCCCTGGGCCAGCCTTGCCCAGACTTGTCTCGCGGCTAGGCTTCCATTCCTGGAAGGATCAGGCTGCGCGAGACTGGGAGATGCTACTGGCGCCTTCCTGGCCTCAGCTCCACTCCTGCCTTGCCTTTGCACCTAGTCCCCAGGCGTTCTTGTGTAGGGCTTAGTTGCCGGTGGGTTGCACACTGCCAAGCGCTCCAGCAGTGAGGGCTCTATTAGAGGCAATGGGAGGGCAACTGCAGGGCTCCTCAAGCGGTTGCTTGACCGCCCAGACTCAGCACAGCACGGAGAGCACAAGGCTCACAGGGCCCCTGGCTGGGGTCTGCAGCCCCGCACACCCGGAGGCTGACTCCGGGAGCGCCCAGAAGGTGCCTGACAGACGTCATTTCCCTAGTGCTCTCCTCCCCAGCAGAGACGTGTGCAGATGATTGGGGCCTGCCCCTGCGTGTCTGGGCTCTCTTCCACAGCCCCAGCTCAGGGAAGCAGCCCCTGAGCCAAGACCTGTAGGAGGCGCGGGGCGCCCCCGGCTGGAAGCCTAGTGTACAGCATGCGGGAAGCGAGCCTCTTCGGGAGAAGAGGAGGCAACCCAGCTGCGTGCGGCTGCAATCACTTCTTGGGCGGAGCCGAGTGCGCCTCCAGTACGACAGAGCTCCAGCTCTGCTCAGAGGCCTAATCTGGCAGAGTTGCTGGCGTGAGGCTGCTCTGCCCTGGGCGAGCCTTGCCCAGACTTGGCTAGCGGCAAGGGTTCCTGTCCAGGAAGGAGCAGGCTGCCCGAGACTGGGAGACGCTACTGGCGCCTCCCTGGCCTCAGCTCCACTCCTACCTTGCCTTTGCACATAGTTCAAAGGCGTCCTTTTGGAAGGCTTAGGGGCCGGTGGGTTGCAAACTGCCAAGAGCTTCAGCAGTGAGGGCTCTATTAGAGGCAATGAGAGGGCAACTGCAGGGCTCCTCCAGCGGTTGCTTGACCGCCCAGACTCAGCACAGCACAGAGAGCACAAGGCTCACAGAGCCCCTGGCTAGGGTCTGCAGCCCCACACACCCGGAAGCTGACTCCGTGAGCGCCCAGAAGGTGCCTGACAGACGTCATTTGCCTAGTACTCTCCTCCCCAGCAGAGACGTGTGCAGGTGATTGGGGCCTGCCCCTGCGTGTCTGGGCTCCCGTCCTCAGCCCCAGCTCAGGGAAGCAGCTCCTGAGTCAAGACCTGTAGGAGGCGCGAAGCGCCCCCGCCTGGAAGCCTAGTGCACAGCATGCGGGAAGCGAACCTCCTCGGGAGAAGAGGAGGCAACCCAGCTGCGTGCGGCTGCAATCACTTCTTGGGCGGAGCCGAGTGGGCCTCCAGTACGACAGAGCTCCAGCTCTGCTCAGAGGCCCGATGTGGCAGAGTTGCTTGCGTGAGGCTGCTCTGCCCTGGGCGAGCCTTGCCCAGACTTGCCTAGCGGCCAGGGTTCCTGTCCAGGAAGGAGCAGGCTGCACGAGACTGGGAGATGTTACTGGCGCCTCCCTGGCCTCAGCTCCACTCCTACCTTGCCTTTGCACCTAGTTCAAAGGCGTCCTTTTGGAAGGCTTAGGGGCCGGTGGGTTGCACACTGCCAAGAGCTCCAGCAGTGAGGGCTCTATTAGAGGCAATGAGAGGGCAACTGCAGGGCTCCTCCAGCGGTTGCTTGACCGCCCAGACTCAGCACAGCACAGAGAGCACAAGGCTCACAGAGCCCCTGGCTAGGGTCTGCAGCCCCACACACCCAGCGGCTGACTCCGTGAGCGCCCAGAAGATGTTGACAGACATCATTTCCCTAGTGCTCTCCTCCCCAGCAGAGACGTGTGCAGGTGATTGGGGCCTGCCCCTGCGTGTCTGGGCTCCCGTCCTCAGCCCCAGCTCAGGGAAGCAGCTCCTGAGTCAAGACCTGTAGGAGGCGTGAAGCGCCCCCGCCTGGAAGCCTAGTGCACAGCATGCGGGAAGCGAACCTCCTCGGGAGAAGAGGAGGCAACCCAGCTGCGTGCGGCTGCAATCACTTCTTGGGCAGAGCCGAGTGCGCCTCCAGTACGGCAGAGCTCCAGGTCTGCTCAGAGGCCTAATCTGGCAGAGTTGCTGGCGTGAGGCTGCTCTGCCCTTGGCGAGCCTTGCCCAGACTTGCCTCGCGGCTAGGCTTCCAGTCCAGGAAGGAGCAGGCTGCGCGAGACTGGGAGATGCTACTGGCGCCTTCCTGGCCTCAGCTCCACTCCTGCCTTGCCTTTGCACCTAGTCCCCAGGCGTTCTTGTGGAGGGCTTAGTTGCCGGTGGGTTGCACACTGCCAAGCGCTCCAGCAGTGAGGGCTCTATTAGAGGCAATGGGAAGGCAACTTCAGGGCTCCTCCAGCGGTTGCTTGACCGCCCAGACTCAGCATAGCATGGAGAGCACAAGGCTCACAGGGCCCCTGGCTGGGGTCTGCAGCCCCACACACCCGGAAGCTGACTCCGTGAGCGCCCAGAAGGTGCCTGACAGACGTCATTTCCCTAGTACTCTCCTCCCCAGAAGAGACGTGTGCAGGTGATTGGGGCCTGCCCCTGCGTGTCTGGGCTCCCGTCCTCAGCCCCAGCTCAGGGAAGCAGCTCCTGAGTCAAGACCTGTAGGAGGCGCGAAGCGCCCCCGCCTGGAAGCCTAGTGCACAGCATGCGGGAAGCGAACCTCCTCGGGAGAAGAGGAGGCAACCCAGCTGCGTGGGGCTGCAATCACTTCTTGGGCGGAGCCGAGTGGGCCTCCAGTACGACAGAGCTCCAGCTCTGCTCAGAGGCCCGATGTGGCAGAGTTGCTTGCGTGAGGCTGCTCTGCCCTGGGCGAGCCTTGCCCAGACTTGCCTAGCGGCCAGGGTTCCTGTCCAGGAAGGAGCAGGCTGCACGAGACTGGGAGATGTTACTGGCGCCTCCCTGGCCTCAGCTCCACTCCTACCTTGCCTTTGCACCTAGTTCAAAGGCGTCCTTTTGGAAGGCTTAGGGGCCGGTGGGTTGCACACTGCCAAGAGCTCCAGCAGTGAGGGCTCTATTAGAGGCAATGGGAGGGCAACTGCTTGGCTCCTCAAGCGGTTGCTTGACCGCCCTGACTCAGCACAGCACGGAGAGCACAAGGCTCACAGAGCCCCTGGCTAGGGTCTGCAGCCCCACACACCCGGCGGCTGACTCCGTGAGCGCCCAGAAGATGTTGACAGACATCATTTCCATAGTGCTCTCCTCCCCAGCAGAGACGTGTGCAGCAGGTTGGGGCCTGCCCCTGCGTGTCTGGGCTCCCGTCCTCAGCCCCAGCTCAGGGAAGCAGCTCCTGAGTCCAGACCTGTAGGAGGCGCGGAGCGTCCCCGCCTGGAAGCCTAGTGCACAGCATGCGGGAAGCGAGCCTCCTCGGGAGAAGAGGAGGAAGCCCTGCTGCGTGCAGTTGCAATCACTTCTTGGGCGAAGCCGAGTGCGCCTCCAGTACGACAGAGCTCCAGCTCTGCTCAGAGGCCCGATGTGGCAGAGTTGCTGGCGTGAGGCTGCTCTGCCCTGGGCCAGCCTTGCCCAGACTTGTCTCGCGGCTAGGCTTCCATTCCTGGAAGGATCAGGCTGCGCGAGACTGGGAGATGCTACTGGCGCCTTCCTGGCCTCAGCTCCACTCCTGCCTTGCCTTTGCACCTAGTCCCCAGGCGTTCTTGTGTAGGGCTTAGTTGCCGGTGGGTTGCACACTGCCAAGCGCTCCAGCAGTGAGGGCTCTATTAGAGGCAATGGGAGGGCAACTGCAGGGCTCCTCAAGCGGTTGCTTGACCGCCCAGACTCAGCACAGCACGGAGAGCACAAGGCTCACAGGGCCCCTGGCTGGGGTCTGCAGCCCCGCACACCCGGAGGCTGACTCCGGGAGCGCCCAGAAGGTGCCTGACAGACGTCATTTCCCTAGTGCTCTCCTCCCCAGCAGAGACGTGTGCAGATGATTGGGGCCTGCCCCTGCGTGTCTGGGCTCTCTTCCACAGCCCCAGCTCAGGGAAGCAGCCCCTGAGCCAAGACCTGTAGGAGGCGCGGGGCGCCCCCGGCTGGAAGCCTAGTGTACAGCATGCGGGAAGCGAGCCTCTTCGGGAGAAGAGGAGGCAACCCAGCTGCGTGCGGCTGCAATCACTTCTTGGGCGGAGCCGAGTGCGCCTCCAGTACGACAGAGCTCCAGCTCTGCTCAGAGGCCTAATCTGGCAGAGTTGCTGGCGTGAGGCTGCTCTGCCCTGGGCGAGCCTTGCCCAGACTTGGCTAGCGGCAAGGGTTCCTGTCCAGGAAGGAGCAGGCTGCCCGAGACTGGGAGACGCTACTGGCGCCTCCCTGGCCTCAGCTCCACTCCTACCTTGCCTTTGCACATAGTTCAAAGGCGTCCTTTTGGAAGGCTTAGGGGCCGGTGGGTTGCAAACTGCCAAGAGCTTCAGCAGTGAGGGCTCTATTAGAGGCAATGAGAGGGCAACTGCAGGGCTCCTCCAGCGGTTGCTTGACCGCCCAGACTCAGCACAGCACAGAGAGCACAAGGCTCACAGAGCCCCTGGCTAGGGTCTGCAGCCCCACACACCCGGAAGCTGACTCCGTGAGCGCCCAGAAGGTGCCTGACAGACGTCATTTCCCTAGTACTCTCCTCCCCAGCAGAGACGTGTGCAGGTGATTGGGGCCTGCCCCTGCGTGTCTGGGCTCCCGTCCTCAGCCCCAGCTCAGGGAAGCAGCTCCTGAGTCAAGACCTGTAGGAGGCGCGAAGCGCCCCCGCCTGGAAGCCTAGTGCACAGCATGCGGGAAGCGAACCTCCTCGGGAGAAGAGGAGGCAACCCAGCTGCGTGCGGCTGCAATCACTTCTTGGGCGGAGCCGAGTGGGCCTCCAGTACGACAGAGCTCCAGCTCTGCTCAGAGGCCCGATGTGGCAGAGTTGCTTGCGTGAGGCTGCTCTGCCCTGGGCGAGCCTTGCCCAGACTTGCCTAGCGGCCAGGGTTCCTGTCCAGGAAGGAGCAGGCTGCACGAGACTGGGAGATGTTACTGGCGCCTCCCTGGCCTCAGCTCCACTCCTACCTTGCCTTTGCACCTAGTTCAAAGGCGTCCTTTTGGAAGGCTTAGGGGCCGGTGGGTTGCACACTGCCAAGAGCTCCAGCAGTGAGGGCTCTATTAGAGGCAATGGGAGGGCAACTGCTTGGCTCCTCAAGCGGTTGCTTGACCGCCCTGACTCAGCACAGCACGGAGAGCACAAGGCTCACAGAGCCCCTGGCTAGGGTCTGCAGCCCCACACACCCGGCGGCTGACTCCGTGAGCGCCCAGAAGATGTTGACAGACATCATTTCCATAGTGCTCTCCTCCCCAGCAGAGACGTGTGCAGCAGGTTGGGGCCTGCCCCTGCGTGTCTGGGCTCCCGTCCTCAGCCCCAGCTCAGGGAAGCAGCTCCTGAGTCCAGACCTGTAGGAGGCGCGGAGCGTCCCCGCCTGGAAGGCTAGTGCACAGCATGCGGGAAGCGAGCCTCCTCGGGAGAAGAGGAGGAAGCCCTGCTGCGTGCAGTTGCAATCACTTCTTGGGCGAAGCCGAGTGCGCCTCCAGTACGACAGAGCTCCAGCTCTGCTCAGAGGCCCGATGTGGCAGAGTTGCTGGCGTGAGGCTGCTCTGCCCTGGGCCAGCCTTGCCCAGACTTGTCTCGCGGCTAGGCTTCCATTCCTGGAAGGATCAGGCTGCGCGAGACTGGGAGATGCTACTGGCGCCTTCCTGGCCTCAGCTCCACTCCTGCCTTGCCTTTGCACCTAGTCCCCAGGCGTTCTTGTGTAGGACTTAGTTGCCGGTGGGTTGCACACTGCCAAGCGCTCCAGCAGTGAGGGCTCTATTAGAGGCAATGGGAGGGCAACTGCAGGGCTCCTCAAGCGGTTGCTTGACCGCCCAGACTCAGCACAGCACGGAGAGCACAAGGCTCACAGGGCCCCTGGCTGGGGTCTGCAGCCCCGCACACCCGGAGGCTGACTCCGGGAGCGCCCAGAAGGTGCCTGACAGACGTCATTTCCCTAGTGCTCTCCTCCCCAGCAGAGACGTGTGCAGGTGATTGGGGCCTGCCCCTGCGTGTCTGGGCTCTCTTCCACAGCCCCAGCTCAGGGAAGCAGCCCCTGAGCCAAGACCTGTAGGAGGCGCGGGGCGCCCCCGGCTGGAAGCCTAGTGTACAGCATGCGGGAAGCGAGCCTCTTCGGGAGAAGAGGAGGCAACCCAGCTGCGTGCGGCTGCAATCACTTCTTGGGCGGAGCCGAGTGGGCCTCCAGTACGACAGAGCTCCAGCTCTGCTCAGAGGCCTAATCTGGCAGAGTTGCTGGCGTGAGGCTGCTCTGCCCTGGGCGAGCCTTGCCCAGACTTGGCTAGCGGCAAGGGTTCCTGTCCAGGAAGGAGCAGGCTGCACGAGACTGGGAGACGCTACTGGCGCCTCCCTGGCCTCAGCTCCACTCCTACCTTGCCTTTGCACATAGTTCAAAGGCGTCCTTTTGGAAGGCTTAGGGGCCGGTGGGTTGCAAACTGCCAAGAGCTTCAGCAGTGAGGGCTCTATTTGAGGCAATGAGAGGGCAACTGCAGGGCTCCTCCAGCGGTTGCTTGACCGCCCAGACTCAGCACAGCACAGAGAGCACAAGGCTCACAGAGCCCCTGGCTAGGGTCTGCAGCCCCACACACCCGGCGGCTGACTCCGTGAGCGCCCAGAAGATGTTGACAGACATCATTTCCCTAGTGCTCTCCTCCCCAGCAGAGACGTGTGCAGGTGATTGGGGCCTGCCCCTGCGTGTCTGGGCTCCCGTCCTCAGCCCCAGCTCAGGGAAGCAGCTCCTGAGTCAAGACCTGTAGGAGGCGTGAAGCGCCCCCGCCTGGAAGCCTAGTGCACAGCATGCGGGAAGCGAACCTCCTCGGGAGAAGAGGAGGCAACCCAGCTGCGTGCGGCTGCAATCACTTCTTGGGTGGAGCCGAGTGCGCCTCCAGTACGACAGAGCTCCAGCTCTGCTCAGAGGCCCGATGTGGCAGAGTTGCTGGCGTGAGGCTGCTCTGCCCTGGGCCAGCCTTGCCCAGACTTGTCTCGCGGCTAGGCTTCCATTCCTGGAAGGATCAGGCTGCGCGAGACTGGGAGATGCTACTGGCGCCTTCCTGGCCTCAGCTCCACTCCTGCCTTGCCTTTGCACCTAGTCCCCAGGCGTTCTTGTGGAGGGCTTAGTTGCCGGTGGGTTGCACACTGCCAAGCGCTCCAGCAGTGAGGGCTCTATTAGAGGCAATGGGAAGGCAACTTCAAGGGCTCCTCCAGCGGTTGCTTGACCGCCCAGACTCAGCACAGCACGGAGAGCACAAGGCTCACAGGGCCCCTGGCTGGGGTCTGCAGCCCCACACACCCGGAAGCTGACTCCGTGAGCGCCCAGAAGGTGCCTGACAGACGTCATTTCCCTAGTGCTCTCCTCCCCAGCAGAGACGTGTGCAGGTGATTGGGGCCTGCCCCTGGGTGTCTGGGCTCCCGTCCTCAGCCCCAGCTCAGGGAAGCAGCTCCTGAGTCAAGACCTGTAGGAGGCGCGAAGCGCCCCCGCCTGGAAGCCTAGTGCACAGCATGCGGGAAGCGAACCTCCTCGGGAGAAGAGGAGGCAACCCAGCTGCGTGCGGCTGCAATCACTTCTTGGGCGGAGCCGAGTGGGCCTCCAGTACGACAGAGCTCCAGCTCTGCTCAGAGGCCCGATGAGGCAGAGTTGCTTGCGTGAGGCTGCTCTGCCCTGGGCGAGCCTTGCCCAGACTTGCCTAGCGGCCAGGGTTCCTGTCCAGGAAGGAGCAGGCTGCACGAGACT
Organism: Capricornis sumatraensis; assembly: GCF_032405125.1. Classification (NCBI taxonomy): domain Eukaryota; kingdom Metazoa; phylum Chordata; class Mammalia; order Artiodactyla; family Bovidae; genus Capricornis; species Capricornis sumatraensis. Next base: position 50,348,798 of record NC_091076.1, read on the forward strand.
GGGAGATGTTACTGGCGCCTCCCTGGCCTCAGCTCCACTCCTACCTTGCCTTTGCACCTAGTTCAAAGGCGTCCTTTGGGAAGGCTTAGGGGCCGGTGGGTTGCACACTGCCAAGAGCTCCAAGAGTGAGGGCTCTATTAGAGGCAATGGGAGGGCAACTGCTTGGCTCCTCAAGCGGTTGCTTGACCGCCCTGACTCAGCACAGCACGGAGAGCACAAGGCTCACAGAGCCCCTGGCTAGGGTCTGCAGCCCCACACACCCGGCGGCTGACTCCGTGAGCGCCCAGAAGATGTTGACAGACATCATTTCCATAGTGCTCTCCTCCCCAGCAGAGACGTGTGCAGCAGGTTGGGGCCTGCCCCTGCGTGTCTGGGCTCCCGTCCTCAGCCCCAGCTCAGGGAAGCAGCTCCTGAGTCCAGACCTGTAGGAGGCGCGGAGCGTCCCCGCCTGGAAGGCTAGTGCACAGCATGCGGGAAGCGAGCCTCCTCGGGAGAAGAGGAGGAAGCCCTGCTGCGTGCAGTTGCAATCACTTCTTGGGCGAAGCCGAGTGCGCCTCCAGTACGACAGAGCTCCAGCTCTGCTCAGAGGCCCGATGTGGCAGAGTTGCTGGCGTGAGGCTGCTCTGCCCTGGGCCAGCCTTGCCCAGACTTGTCTCGCGGCTAGGCTTCCATTCCTGGAAGGATCAGGCTGCGCGAGACTGGGAGATGCTACTGGCGCCTTCCTGGCCTCAGCTCCACTCCTGCCTTGCCTTTGCACCTAGTCCCCAGGCGTTCTTGTGTAGGGCTTAGTTGCCGGTGGGTTGCACACTGCCAAGCGCTCCAGCAGTGAGGGCTCTATTAGAGGCAATGGGAGGGCAACTGCAGGGCTCCTCAAGCGGTTGCTTGACCGCCCAGACTCAGCACAGCACGGAGAGCACAAGGCTCACAGGGCCCCTGGCTGGGGTCTGCAGCCCCGCACACCCGGAGGCTGACTCCGGGAGCGCCCAGAAGGTGCCTGACAGACGTCATTTCCCTAGTGCTCTCCTCCCCAGCAGAGACGTGTGCAGGTGATTGGGGCCTGCCCCTGCGTGTCTGGGCTCTCTTCCACAGCCCCAGCTCGGGGAAGCAGCCCCTGAGCCAAGACCTGTAGGAGGCGCGGGGCGCCCCCGGCTGGAAGCCTAGTGTACAGCATGCGGGAAGCGAGCCTCTTCGGGAGAAGAGGAGGCAACCCAGCTGCGTGCGGCTGCAATCACTTCTTGGGCGGAGCCGAGTGCGCCTCCAGTACGACAGAGCTCCAGCTCTGCTCAGAGGCCTAATCTGGCAGAGTTGCTGGCGTGAGGCTGCTCTGCCCTGGGCGAGCCTTGCCCAGACTTGGCTAGCGGCAAGGGTTCCTGTCCAGGAAGGAGCAGGCTGCCCGAGACTGGGAGACGCTACTGGCGCCTCCCTGGCCTCAGCTCCACTCCTACCTTGCCTTTGCACATAGTTCAAAGGCGTCCTTTTGGAAGGCTTAGGGGCCGGTGGGTTGCAAACTGCCAAGAGCTTCAGCAGTGAGGGCTCTATTAGAGGCAATGAGAGGGCAACTGCAGGGCTCCTCCAGCGGTTGCTTGACCGCCCAGACTCAGCACAGCACAGAGAGCACAAGGCTCACAGAGCCCCTGGCTAGGGTCTGCAGCCCCACACACCCAGAAGCTGACTCCGTGAGCGCCCAGAAGGTGCCTGACAGACGTCATTTCCCTAGTACTCTCCTCCCCAGCAGAGACGTGTGCAGGTGATTGGGGCCTGCCCCTGCGTGTCTGGGCTCCCGTCCTCAGCCCCAGCTCAGGGAAGCAGCTCCTGAGTCAAGACCTGTAGGAGGCGCGAAGCGCCCCCGCCTGGAAGCCTAGTGCACAGCATGCGGGAAGCGAACCTCCTCGGGAGAAGAGGAGGCAACCCAGCTGCGTGCGGCTGCAATCACTTCTTGGGCGGAGCCGAGTGGGCCTCCAGTACGACAGAGCTCCAGCTCTGCTCAGAGGCCCGATGTGGCAGAGTTGCTTGCGTGAGGCTGCTCTGCCCTGGGCGAGCCTTGCCCAGACTTGCCTAGCGGCCAGGGTTCCTGTCCAGGAAGGAGCAGGCTGCACGAGACTGGGAGATGTTACTGGCGCCTCCCTGGCCTCAGCTCCACTCCTACCTTGCCTTTGCACCTAGTTCAAAGGCGTCCTTTTGGAAGGCTTAGGGGCCGGTGGGTTGCACACTGCCAAGAGCTCCAGCAGTGAGGGCTCTATTAGAGGCAATGAGAGGGCAACTGCAGGGCTCCTCCAGCGGTTGCTTGACCGCCCAGACTCAGCACAGCACAGAGAGCACAAGGCTCACAGAGCCCCTGGCTAGGGTCTGCAGCCCCACACACCCGGCGGCTGACTCCGTGAGCGCCCAGAAGATGTTGACAGACATCATTTCCCTAGTGCTCTCCTCCCCAGCAGAGACGTGTGCAGGTGATTGGGGCCTGCCCCTGCGTGTCTGGGCTCCCGTCCTCAGCCCCAGCTCAGGGAAGCAGCTCCTGAGTCAAGACCTGTAGGAGGCGTGAAGCGCCCCCGCCTGGAAGCCTAGTGCACAGCATGCGGGAAGCGAACCTCCTCGGGAGAAGAGGAGGCAACCCAGCTGCGTGCGGCTGCAATCACTTCTTGGGCGGAGCCGAGTGCGCCTCCAGTACGGCAGAGCTCCAGGTCTGCTCAGAGGCCTAATCTGGCAGAGTTGCTGGCGTGAGGCTGCTCTGCCCTTGGCGAGCCTTGCCCAGACTTGCCTCGCGGCTAGGCTTCCAGTCCAGGAAGGAGCAGGCTGCGCGAGACTGGGAGATGCTACTGGCGCCTTCCTGGCCTCAGCTCCACTCCTGCCTTGCCTTTGCACCTAGTCCCCAGGCGTTCTTGTGGAGGGCTTAGTTGCCGGTGGGTTGCACACTGCCAAGCGCTCCAGCAGTGAGGGCTCTATTAGAGGCAATGGGAAGGCAACTTCAGGGCTCCTCCAGCGGTTGCTTGACCGCCCAGACTCAGCATAGCATGGAGAGCACAAGGCTCACAGGGCCCCTGGCTGGGGTCTGCAGCCCCACACACCCGGAAGCTGACTCCGTGAGCGCCCAGAAGGTGCCTGACAGACGTCATTTCCCTAGTACTCTCCTCCCCAGAAGAGACGTGTGCAGGTGATTGGGGCCTGCCCCTGCGTGTCTGGGCTCCCGTCCTCAGCCCCAGCTCAGGGAAGCAGCTCCTGAGTCAAGACCTGTAGGAGGCGCGAAGCGCCCCCGCCTGGAAGCCTAGTGCACAGCATGCGGGAAGCGAACCTCCTCGGGAGAAGAGGAGGCAACCCAGCTGCGTGGGGCTGCAATCACTTCTTGGGCGGAGCCGAGTGGGCCTCCAGTACGACAGAGCTCCAGCTCTGCTCAGAGGCCCGATGTGGCAGAGTTGCTTGCGTGAGGCTGCTCTGCCCTGGGCGAGCCTTGCCCAGACTTGCCTAGCGGCCAGGGTTCCTGTCCAGGAAGGAGCAGGCTGCACGAGACTGGGAGATGTTACTGGCGCCTCCCTGGCCTCAGCTCCACTCCTACCTTGCCTTTGCACCTAGTTCAAAGGCGTCCTTTTGGAAGGCTTAGGGGCCGGTGGGTTGCACACTGCCAAGAGCTCCAGCAGTGAGGGCTCTATTAGAGGCAATGGGAGGGCAACTGCTTGGCTCCTCAAGCGGTTGCTTGACCGCCCTGACTCAGCACAGCACGGAGAGCACAAGGCTCACAGAGCCCCTGGCTAGGGTCTGCAGCCCCACACACCCGGCGGCTGACTCCGTGAGCGCCCAGAAGATGTTGACAGACATCATTTCCATAGTGCTCTCCTCCCCAGCAGAGACGTGTGCAGCAGGTTGGGGCCTGCCCCTGCGTGTCTGGGCTCCCGTCCTCAGCCCCAGCTCAGGGAAGCAGCTCCTGAGTCCAGACCTGTAGGAGGCGCGGAGCGTCCCCGCCTGGAAGGCTAGTGCACAGCATGCGGGAAGCGAGCCTCCTCGGGAGAAGAGGAGGAAGCCCTGCTGCGTGCAGTTGCAATCACTTCTTGGGCGAAGCCGAGTGCGCCTCCAGTACGACAGAGCTCCAGCTCTGCTCAGAGGCCCGATGTGGCAGAGTTGCTGGCGTGAGGCTGCTCTGCCCTGGGCCAGCCTTGCCCAGACTTGTCTCGCGGCTAGGCTTCCATTCCTGGAAGGATCAGGCTGCGCGAGACTGGGAGATGCTACTGGCGCCTTCCTGGCCTCAGCTCCACTCCTGCCTTGCCTTTGCACCTAGTCCCCAGGCGTTCTTGTGTAGGGCTTAGTTGCCGGTGGGTTGCACACTGCCAAGCGCTCCAGCAGTGAGGGCTCTATTAGAGGCAATGGGAGGGCAACTGCAGGGCTCCTCAAGCGGTTGCTTGACCGCCCAGACTCAGCACAGCACGGAGAGCACAAGGCTCACAGGGCCCCTGGCTGGGGTCTGCAGCCCCGCACACCCGGAGGCTGACTCCGGGAGCGCCCAGAAGGTGCCTGACAGACGTCATTTCCCTAGTGCTCTCCTCCCCAGCAGAGACGTGTGCAGATGATTGGGGCCTGCCCCTGCGTGTCTGGGCTCTCTTCCACAGCCCCAGCTCAGGGAAGCAGCCCCTGAGCCAAGACCTGTAGGAGGCGCGGGGCGCCCCCGGCTGGAAGCCTAGTGTACAGCATGCGGGAAGCGAGCCTCTTCGGGAGAAGAGGAGGCAACCCAGCTGCGTGCGGCTGCAATCACTTCTTGGGCGGAGCCGAGTGCGCCTCCAGTACGACAGAGCTCCAGCTCTGCTCAGAGGCCTAATCTGGCAGAGTTGCTGGCGTGAGGCTGCTCTGCCCTGGGCGAGCCTTGCCCAGACTTGGCTAGCGGCAAGGGTTCCTGTCCAGGAAGGAGCAGGCTGCCCGAGACTGGGAGACGCTACTGGCGCCTCCCTGGCCTCAGCTCCACTCCTACCTTGCCTTTGCACATAGTTCAAAGGCGTCCTTTTGGAAGGCTTAGGGGCCGGTGGGTTGCAAACTGCCAAGAGCTTCAGCAGTGAGGGCTCTATTAGAGGCAATGAGAGGGCAACTGCAGGGCTCCTCCAGCGGTTGCTTGACCGCCCAGACTCAGCACAGCACAGAGAGCACAAGGCTCACAGAGCCCCTGGCTAGGGTCTGCAGCCCCACACACCCGGAAGCTGACTCCGTGAGCGCCCAGAAGGTGCCTGACAGACGTCATTTCCCTAGTACTCTCCTCCCCAGCAGAGACGTGTGCAGGTGATTGGGGCCTGCCCCTGCGTGTCTGGGCTCCCGTCCTCAGCCCCAGCTCAGGGAAGCAGCTCCTGAGTCAAGACCTGTAGGAGGCGCGAAGCGCCCCCGCCTGGAAGCCTAGTGCACAGCATGCGGGAAGCGAACCTCCTCGGGAGAAGAGGAGGCAACCCAGCTGCGTGCGGCTGCAATCACTTCTTGGGCGGAGCCGAGTGGGCCTCCAGTACGACAGAGCTCCAGCTCTGCTCAGAGGCCCGATGTGGCAGAGTTGCTTGCGTGAGGCTGCTCTGCCCTGGGCGAGCCTTGCCCAGACTTGCCTAGCGGCCAGGGTTCCTGTCCAGGAAGGAGCAGGCTGCACGAGACTGGGAGATGTTACTGGCGCCTCCCTGGCCTCAGCTCCACTCCTACCTTGCCTTTGCACCTAGTTCAAAGGCGTCCTTTTGGAAGGCTTAGGGGCCGGTGGGTTGCACACTGCCAAGAGCTCCAGCAGTGAGGGCTCTATTAGAGGCAATGGGAGGGCAACTGCTTGGCTCCTCAAGCGGTTGCTTGACCGCCCTGACTCAGCACAGCACGGAGAGCACAAGGCTCACAGAGCCCCTGGCTAGGGTCTGCAGCCCCACACACCCGGCGGCTGACTCCGTGAGCGCCCAGAAGATGTTGACAGACATCATTTCCATAGTGCTCTCCTCCCCAGCAGAGACGTGTGCAGCAGGTTGGGGCCTGCCCCTGCGTGTCTGGGCTCCCGTCCTCAGCCCCAGCTCAGGGAAGCAGCTCCTGAGTCCAGACCTGTAGGAGGCGCGGAGCGTCCCCGCCTGGAAGGCTAGTGCACAGCATGCGGGAAGCGAGCCTCCTCGGGAGAAGAGGAGGAAGCCCTGCTGCGTGCAGTTGCAATCACTTCTTGGGCGAAGCCGAGTGCGCCTCCAGTACGACAGAGCTCCAGCTCTGCTCAGAGGCCCGATGTGGCAGAGTTGCTGGCGTGAGGCTGCTCTGCCCTGGGCCAGCCTTGCCCAGACTTGTCTCGCGGCTAGGCTTCCATTCCTGGAAGGATCAGGCTGCGCGAGACTGGGAGATGCTACTGGCGCCTTCCTGGCCTCAGCTCCACTCCTGCCTTGCCTTTGCACCTAGTCCCCAGGCGTTCTTGTGTAGGACTTAGTTGCCGGTGGGTTGCACACTGCCAAGCGCTCCAGCAGTGAGGGCTCTATTAGAGGCAATGGGAGGGCAACTGCAGGGCTCCTCAAGCGGTTGCTTGACCGCCCAGACTCAGCACAGCACGGAGAGCACAAGGCTCACAGGGCCCCTGGCTGGGGTCTGCAGCCCCGCACACCCGGAGGCTGACTCCGGGAGCGCCCAGAAGGTGCCTGACAGACGTCATTTCCCTAGTGCTCTCCTCCCCAGCAGAGACGTGTGCAGATGATTGGGGCCTGCCCCTGCGTGTCTGGGCTCTCTTCCACAGCCCCAGCTCAGGGAAGCAGCCCCTGAGCCAAGACCTGTAGGAGGCGCGGGGCGCCCCCGGCTGGAAGCCTAGTGTACAGCATGCGGGAAGCGAGCCTCTTCGGGAGAAGAGGAGGCAACCCAGCTGCGTGCGGCTGCAATCACTTCTTGGGCGGAGCCGAGTGGGCCTCCAGTACGACAGAGCTCCAGCTCTGCTCAGAGGCCTAATCTGGCAGAGTTGCTGGCGTGAGGCTGCTCTGCCCTGGGCGAGCCTTGCCCAGACTTGGCTAGCGGCAAGGGTTCCTGTCCAGGAAGGAGCAGGCTGCCCGAGACTGGGAGACGCTACTGGCGCCTCCCTGGCCTCAGCTCCACTCCTACCTTGCCTTTGCACATAGTTCAAAGGCGTCCTTTTGGAAGGCTTAGGGGCCGGTGGGTTGCAAACTGCCAAGAGCTTCAGCAGTGAGGGCTCTATTAGAGGCAATGAGAGGGCAACTGCAGGGCTCCTCCAGCGGTTGCTTGACCGCCCAGACTCAGCACAGCACAGAGAGCACAAGGCTCACAGAGCCCCTGGCTAGGGTCTGCAGCCCCACACACCCGGAAGCTGACTCCGTGAGCGCCCAGAAGGTGCCTGACAGACGTCATTTCCCTAGTACTCTCCTCCCCAGCAGAGACGTGTGCAGGTGATTGGGGCCTGCCCCTGCGTGTCTGGGCTCCCGTCCTCAGCCCCAGCTCAGGGAAGCAGCTCCTGAGTCAAGACCTGTAGGAGGCGCGAAGCGCCCCCGCCTGGAAGCCTAGTGCACAGCATGCGGGAAGCGAACCTCCTCGGGAGAAGAGGAGGCAACCCAGCTGCGTGCGGCTGCAATCACTTCTTGGGCGGAGCCGAGTGGGCCTCCAGTACGACAGAGCTCCAGCTCTGCTCAGAGGCCCGATGTGGCAGAGTTGCTTGCGTGAGGCTGCTCTGCCCTGGGCGAGCCTTGCCCAGACTTGCCTAGCGGCCAGGGTACTTGTCCAGGAAGGAGCAGGCTGCACGAGACTGGGAGATGTTACTGGCGCCTCCCTGGCCTCAGCTCCACTCCTACCTTGCCTTTGCACCTAGTTCAAAGGCGTCCTTTTGGAAGGCTTAGGGGCCGGTGGGTTGCACACTGCCAAGAGCTCCAGCAGTGAGGGCTCTATTAGAGGCAATGGGAGGGCAACTGCTTGGCTCCTCAAGCGGTTGCTTGACCGCCCTGACTCAGCACAGCACGGAGAGCACAAGGCTCACAGAGCCCCTGGCTAGGGTCTGCAGCCCCACACACCCGGCGGCTGACTCCGTGAGCGCCCAGAAGGTGCCTGACAGACGTCATTTCCCTAGTGCTCTCCTCCCCAGCAGAGACGTGTGCAGGTGATTGGGGCCTGCCCCTGCGTGTCTGGGCTCCCGTCCTCAGCCCCAGCTCAGGGAAGCAGCTCCTGAGTCAAGACCTGTAGGAGGCGTGAAGCGCCCCCGCCTGGAAGCCTAGTGCACAGCATGCGGGAAGCGAACCTCCTCGGGAGAAGAGGAGGCAACCCAGCTGCGTGCGGCTGCAATCACTTCTTGGGTGGAGCCGAGTGCGCCTCCAGTACGACAGAGCTCCAGCTCTGCTCAGAGGCCCGATGTGGCAGAGTTGCTGGCGTGAGGCTGCTCTGCCCTGGGCCAGCCTTGCCCAGACTTGTCTCGCGGCTAGGCTTCCATTCCTGGAAGGATCAGGCTGCGCGAGACTGGGAGATGCTACTGGCGCCTTCCTGGCCTCAGCTCCACTCCTGCCTTGCCTTTACACCTAGTCCCCAGGCGTTCTTGTGGAGGGCTTAGTTGCCGGTGGGTTGCACACTGCCAAGCGCTCCAGCAGTGAGGGCTCTATTAGAGGCAATGGGAAGGCAACTTCAGGGCTCCTCCAGCGGTTGCTTGACCGCCCAGACTCAGCATAGCATGGAGAGCACAAGGCTCACAGGGCCCCTGGCTGGGGTCTGCAGCCCCACACACCCGGAAGCTGACTCCGTGAGCGCCCAGAAGGTGCCTGACAGACGTCATTTCCCTAGTACTCTCCTCCCCAGAAGAGACGTGTGCAGGTGATTGGGGCCTGCCCCTGCGTGTCTGGGCTCCCGTCCTCAGCCCCAGCTCAGGGAAGCAGCTCCTGAGTCAAGACCTGTAGGAGGCGCGAAGCGCCCCCGCCTGGAAGCCTAGTGCACAGCATGCGGGAAGCGAACCTCCTCGGGAGAAGAGGAGGCAACCCAGCTGCGTGGGGCTGCAATCACTTCTTGGGCGGAGCCGAGTGGGCCTCCAGTACGACAGAGCTCCAGCTCTGCTCAGAGGCCCGATGTGGCAGAGTTGCTTGCGTGAGGCTGCTCTGCCCTGGGCGAGCCTTGCCCAGACTTGCCTAGCGGCCAGGGTTCCTGTCCAGGAAGGAGCAGGCTGCACGAGACTGGGAGATGTTACTGGCGCCTCCCTGGCCTCAGCTCCACTCCTACCTTGCCTTTGCACCTAGTTCAAAGGCGTCCTTTTGGAAGGCTTAGGGGCCGGTGGGTTGCACACTGCCAAGAGCTCCAGCAGTGAGGGCTCTATTAGAGGCAATGGGAGGGCAACTGCTTGGCTCCTCAAGCGGTTGCTTGACCGCCCTGACTCAGCACAGCACGGAGAGCACAAGGCTCACAGAGCCCCTGGCTAGGGTCTGCAGCCCCACACACCCGGCGGCTGACTCCGTGAGCGCCCAGAAGATGTTGACAGACATCATTTCCATAGTGCTCTCCTCCCCAGCAGAGACGTGTGCAGCAGGTTGGGGCCTGCCCCTGCGTGTCTGGGCTCCCGTCCTCAGCCCCAGCTCAGGGAAGCAGCTCCTGAGTCCAGACCTGTAGGAGGCGCGGAGCGTCCCCGCCTGGAAGCCTAGTGCACAGCATGCGGGAAGCGAGCCTCCTCGGGAGAAGAGGAGGAAGCCCTGCTGCGTGCAGTTGCAATCACTTCTTGGGCGAAGCCGAGTGCGCCTCCAGTACGACAGAGCTCCAGCTCTGCTCAGAGGCCCGATGTGGCAGAGTTGCTGGCGTGAGGCTGCTCTGCCCTGGGCCAGCCTTGCCCAGACTTGTCTCGCGGCTAGGCTTCCATTCCTGGAAGGATCAGGCTGCGCGAGACTGGGAGATGCTACTGGCGCCTTCCTGGCCTCAGCTCCACTCCTGCCTTGCCTTTGCACCTAGTCCCCAGGCGTTCTTGTGTAGGGCTTAGTTGCCGGTGGGTTGCACACTGCCAAGCGCTCCAGCAGTGAGGGCTCTATTAGAGGCAATGGGAGGGCAACTGCAGGGCTCCTCAAGCGGTTGCTTGACCGCCCAGACTCAGCACAGCACAGAGAGCACAAGGCTCACAGAGCCCCTGGCTAGGGTCTGCAGCCCCACACACCCGGAAGCTGACTCCGTGAGCGCCCAGAAGGTGCCTGACAGACGTCATTTCCCTAGTACTCTCCTCCCCAGAAGAGACGTGTGCAGGTGATTGGGGCCTGCCCCTGCGTGTCTGGGCTCCCGTCCTCAGCCCCAGCTCAGGGAAGCAGCTCCTGAGTCAAGACCTGTAGGAGGCGCGAAGCGCCCCCGCCTGGAAGCCTAGTGCACAGCATGCGGGAAGCGAACCTCCTCGGGAGAAGAGGAGGCAACCCAGCTGCGTGGGGCTGCAATCACTTCTTGGGCGGAGCCGAGTGGGCCTCCAGTACGACAGAGCTCCAGCTCTGCTCAGAGGCCCGATGTGGCAGAGTTGCTTGCGTGAGGCTGCTCTGCCCTGGGCGAGCCTTGCCCAGACTTGCCTAGCGGCCAGGGTTCCTGTCCAGGAAGGAGCAGGCTGCACGAGACTGGGAGATGTTACTGGCGCCTCCCTGGCCTCAGCTCCACTCCTACCTTGCCTTTGCACCTAGTTCAAAGGCGTCCTTTTGGAAGGCTTAGGGGCCGGTGGGTTGCACACTGCCAAGAGCTCCAGCAGTGAGGGCTCTATTAGAGGCAATGGGAGGGCAACTGCTTGGCTCCTCAAGCGGTTGCTTGACCGCCCTGACTCAGCACAGCACGGAGAGCACAAGGCTCACAGAGCCCCTGGCTAGGGTCTGCAGCCCCACACACCCGGCGGCTGACTCCGTGAGCGCCCAGAAGATGTTGACAGACATCATTTCCATAGTGCTCTCCTCCCCAGCAGAGACGTGTGCAGCAGGTTGGGGCCTGCCCCTGCGTGTCTGGGCTCCCGTCCTCAGCCCCAGCTCAGGGAAGCAGCTCCTGAGTCCAGACCTGTAGGAGGCGCGGAGCGTCCCCGCCTGGAAGCCTAGTGCACAGCATGCGGGAAGCGAGCCTCCTCGGGAGAAGAGGAGGAAGCCCTGCTGCGTGCAGTTGCAATCACTTCTTGGGCGAAGCCGAGTGCGCCTCCAGTACGACAGAGCTCCAGCTCTGCTCAGAGGCCCGATGTGGCAGAGTTGCTGGCGTGAGGCTGCTCTGCCCTGGGCCAGCCTTGCCCAGACTTGTCTCGCGGCTAGGCTTCCATTCCTGGAAGGATCAGGCTGCGCGAGACTGGGAGATGCTACTGGCGCCTTCCTGGCCTCAGCTCCACTCCTGCCTTGCCTTTGCACCTAGTCCCCAGGCGTTCTTGTGTAGGGCTTAGTTGCCGGTGGGTTGCACACTGCCAAGCGCTCCAGCAGTGAGGGCTCTATTAGAGGCAATGGGAGGGCAACTGCAGGGCTCCTCAAGCGGTTGCTTGACCGCCCAGACTCAGCACAGCACGGAGAGCACAAGGCTCACAGGGCCCCTGGCTGGGGTCTGCAGCCCCGCACACCCGGAGGCTGACTCCGGGAGCGCCCAGAAGGTGCCTGACAGACGTCATTTCCCTAGTGCTCTCCTCCCCAGCAGAGACGTGTGCAGATGATTGGGGCCTGCCCCTGCGTGTCTGGGCTCTCTTCCACAGCCCCAGCTCAGGGAAGCAGCCCCTGAGCCAAGACCTGTAGGAGGCGCGGGGCGCCCCCGGCTGGAAGCCTAGTGTACAGCATGCGGGAAGCGAGCCTCTTCGGGAGAAGAGGAGGCAACCCAGCTGCGTGCGGCTGCAATCACTTCTTGGGCGGAGCCGAGTGCGCCTCCAGTACGACAGAGCTCCAGCTCTGCTCAGAGGCCTAATCTGGCAGAGTTGCTGGCGTGAGGCTGCTCTGCCCTGGGCGAGCCTTGCCCAGACTTGGCTAGCGGCAAGGGTTCCTGTCCAGGAAGGAGCAGGCTGCCCGAGACTGGGAGACGCTACTGGCGCCTCCCTGGCCTCAGCTCCACTCCTACCTTGCCTTTGCACATAGTTCAAAGGCGTCCTTTTGGAAGGCTTAGGGGCCGGTGGGTTGCAAACTGCCAAGAGCTTCAGCAGTGAGGGCTCTATTAGAGGCAATGAGAGGGCAACTGCAGGGCTCCTCCAGCGGTTGCTTGACCGCCCAGACTCAGCACAGCACAGAGAGCACAAGGCTCACAGAGCCCCTGGCTAGGGTCTGCAGCCCCACACACCCGGAAGCTGACTCCGTGAGCGCCCAGAAGGTCCCTGACAGACGTCATTTCCCTAGTACTCTCCTCCCCAGCAGAGACGTGTGCAGGTGATTGGGGCCTGCCCCTGCGTGTCTGGGCTCCCGTCCTCAGCCCCAGCTCAGGGAAGCAGCTCCTGAGTCAAGACCTGTAGGAGGCGCGAAGCGCCCCCGCCTGGAAGCCTAGTGCACAGCATGCGGGAAGCGAACCTCCTCGGGAGAAGAGGAGGCAACCCAGCTGCGTGCGGCTGCAATCACTTCTTGGGCGGAGCCGAGTGGGCCTCCAGTACGACAGAGCTCCAGCTCTGCTCAGAGGCCCGATGTGGCAGAGTTGCTTGCGTGAGGCTGCTCTGCCCTGGGCGAGCCTTGCCCAGACTTGCCTAGCGGCCAGGGTTCCTGTCCAGGAAGGAGCAGGCTGCACGAGACTGGGAGATGTTACTGGCGCCTCCCTGGCCTCAGCTCCACTCCTACCTTGCCTTTGCACCTAGTTCAAAGGCGTCCTTTTGGAAGGCTTAGGGGCCGGTGGGTTGCACACTGCCAAGAGCTCCAGCAGTGAGGGCTCTATTAGAGGCAATGGGAGGGCAACTGCTTGGCTCCTCAAGCGGTTGCTTGACCGCCCTGACTCAGCACAGCACGGAGAGCACAAGGCTCACAGAGCCCCTGGCTAGGGTCTGCAGCCCCACACACCCGGCGGCTGACTCCGTGAGCGCCCAGAAGATGTTGACAGACATCATTTCCATAGTGCTCTCCTCCCCAGCAGAGACGTGTGCAGCAGGTTGGGGCCTGCCCCTGCGTGTCTGGGCTCCCGTCCTCAGCCCCAGCTCAGGGAAGCAGCTCCTGAGTCCAGACCTGTAGGAGGCGCGGAGCGTCCCCGCCTGGAAGCCTAGTGCACAGCATGCGGGAAGCGAGCCTCCTCGGGAGAAGAGGAGGAAGCCCTGCTGCGTGCAGTTGCAATCACTTCTTGGGCGAAGCCGAGTGCGCCTCCAGTACGACAGAGCTCCAGCTCTGCTCAGAGGCCCGATGTGGCAGAGTTGCTGGCGTGAGGCTGCTCTGCCCTGGGCCAGCCTTGCCCAGACTTGTCTCGCGGCTACGCTTCCATTCCTGGAAGGATCAGGCTGCGCGAGACTGGGAGATGCTACTGGCGCCTTTCTGGCCTCAGCTCCACTCCTGCCTTGCCTTTGCACCTAGTCCCCAGGCGTTCTTGTGTAGGACTTAGTTGCCGGTGGGTTGCACACTGCCAAGCGCTCCAGCAGTGAGGGCTCTATTAGAGGCAATGGGAGGGCAACTGCAGGGCTCCTCAAGCGGTTGCTTGACCGCCCAGACTCAGCACAGCACGGAGAGCACAAGGCTCACAGGGCCCCTGGCTGGGGTCTGCAGCCCCGCACACCCGGAGGCTGACTCCGGGAGCGCCCAGAAGGTGCCTGACAGACGTCATTTCCCTAGTGCTCTCCTCCCCAGCAGAGACGTGTGCAGATGATTGGGGCCTGCCCCTGCGTGTCTGGGCTCTCTTCCACAGCCCCAGCTCAGGGAAGCAGCCCCTGAGCCAAGACCTGTAGGAGGCGCGGGGCGCCCCCGGCTGGAAGCCTAGTGTACAGCATGCGGGAAGCGAGCCTCTTCGGGAGAAGAGGAGGCAACCCAGCTGCGTGCGGCTGCAATCACTTCTTGGGCGGAGCCGAGTGCGCCTCCAGTACGACAGAGCTCCAGCTCTGCTCAGAGGCCTAATCTGGCAGAGTTGCTGGCGTGAGGCTGCTCTGCCCTGGGCGAGCCTTGCCCAGACTTGGCTAGCGGCAAGGGTTCCTGTCCAGGAAGGAGCAGGCTGCCCGAGACTGGGAGACGCTACTGGCGCCTCCCTGGCCTCAGCTCCACTCCTACCTTGCCTTTGCACATAGTTCAAAGGCGTCCTTTTGGAAGGCTTAGGGGCCGGTGGGTTGCAAACTGCCAAGAGCTTCAGCAGTGAGGGCTCTATTAGAGGCAATGAGAGGGCAACTGCAGGGCTCCTCCAGCGGTTGCTTGACCGCCCAGACTCAGCACAGCACAGAGAGCACAAGGCTCACAGAGCCCCTGGCTAGGGTCTGCAGCCCCACACACCCGGAAGCTGACTCCGTGAGCGCCCAGAAGGTGCCTGACAGACGTCATTTCCCTAGTACTCTCCTCCCCAGCAGAGACGTGTGCAGGTGATTGGGGCCTGCCCCTGCGTGTCTGGGCTCCCGTCCTCAGCCCCAGCTCAGGGAAGCAGCTCCTGAGTCAAGACCTGTAGGAGGCGCGAAGCGCCCCCGCCTGGAAGCCTAGTGCA